>NC_134564.1:5824671-6144562 GCF_025594145.1 Primulina tabacum
ATAATCAGAACCCAATCTAATTTTGTTTCGACGGCATAACAGCACAATCTCGATATACCCAGCAATACAATATCAACAGATACAAATCATAACTCATAATCGATAACAAACTCAATCTGATATAAATCTGTATATTCTCAATCAAATCAAATCTGAAAATGATAACAATTTCATACGGTATCTTTTCTTCGATCCGGTTTCGATTCTACAATTACAACAATCTCAAGAACAGATAATATAGATCAAACTCTGATTCCTTCAATATCATATTTTCAAATCATAAAAGAAAGTAGTAAAACTTACGTCCTTTTGAAGTCTTTGTCGAGAGGAACACTGTACTGAAGTCGGATTGAAAATCAGACGGTCGGATCTTGCGCAAAATCAAATTCTAATATCAAGAACTTGAATTTTCTCCAGGGACTTCTCGTTTCTTTCTGAAGCTTCTGAGGGAACAATGAAGAGTTCATATATATATTATGCATGGCCAAGAAACATGGCTCACTCTTCAAGCTGCACGTCTCGTGCATATGCGCGACCTCCATCGATGCATATGCGCGAGACCTATTGGTCTCGGCGCCTAACATTTCTTCTGCTCGCGCATATGCGCGCCCTGACCCCGCGCATATGCGCGAGACCTACTTTCTCGGCACTTGTATCTTTCACATGCTCGTGCATATGCGCGCCCTGTCTCGCGCATATGCGCGAGGTTCTCTGCCCTGCTCGCGCATATGCGCGCCTCGTGTCGCGCATATGCGCGAGACCTTCTGTCCTCACACATACAATATCACATGCTTTACCAAATCTGGTCTCGGAGTGGTCCGTCTATAATCACATCAATTCATAATCAATAATTAAAGATTAACAGAATAAAAATCTCGGAAATTACAAAAAATTTCTTATATCTCCTTCAGGTTGTATATATAATCCTGTTTAGTAAAAATATTATGAGTCTAGAAACTTTCTTTTGAGATAAAAAAAATATTATCAATGTCTCTTTGCCTTAGATATTCTAATTAATTTTGATCAAATCATGTTCACCTATATGCTCATCGCTGAGGTGATATTTACCTATTAGATGTATAATTTTAATATGGTTCATAACATCCAATATATGAATTCCACATCAACGATGAACACGATTGGTAGACAATATATCAAAATTGATATTATAATTAGCTAAATTACAGTTTTTTAAAGATAAAGATAGGAGATATAGAAAAAAATAAAAATAAAAAGGAATGAAATATTGCTTTTTTTATGTAGGAATATTGCTTGTTATGAATATATTTAAACACAAATTAAATGAAATAAAAATAGCAATTGTTTCATATATGACATCATTGACGTTCGTTTTGTTAGTTTTTCTATTGATGGATATTTGAAAGAATTTAATTATATTATTTTTCGAGTAATTGAAGTTTTAGATGATTTACTATAGTAACTGGGAGAGCAATTATAAACTAATAAGAATGAGCTATTAATAAATTGCATTTTTTTTTTTCAGAATTGTTTGTGGATTTTTAGTGTAAAAGTAAAGGTGGAATGTATATAATTTTTTTAAATGTAAAAATAGCACTCTCTTTTGAACACTGCAAAATAAAGATATAATAATAATAATAAGGGATAACTATATTTACAATTTTTTATGTTTGTCATAGCTGCAAAAAATCAAATCATATTTAAAATTGATTGTGAAAAATAACAAATAAATCCAAATAACTTTTAAAATTACAAACACTCATCAAGTTTGTATTTATCTTAAATTTTACACTATTAGATTTGTTTGTATTTTACATTTTTAAGATATTAAATGTAAGAAAAATAAAAAAAACTTGGGTGTATGTAATATTAGAAGTTACCATATTTGGTTGTTATTTTTAACAAATTTCAAATGATATATATGTAATATTTAAATATAGTTTGTATTTTTTTTGTTATTATGACGAACTTCAAAGGTGGTATATGTAATTAACCCGATAATAATAATAAGATGTGTGTTTTTCTAATATTCATAATAAGTTAATAATTGGCCAATTAATTTGTTGGAATATTATGAGTTTCAGAGTTTGACAAATAAATTCGCAAGAGAACTGAAGAATCAAACTGATCGGACGTAACCATAAGATCATAACTGAAAAAAGATTTATCGGGATTAAATGGATTGAGAATAAATAAGTCTTAAAACAGATGACATGAGGTTCAGTAAACGAATTGTTAATTATAACCGAAAACTTCACGTAACTGAACAGGAAAAACTTTTATCAATTGAAGTATTTGAAACTGAAATTCCATCAGTTAAAACTGATGTTGACCTAGGTTAACTAATCTATCGATCAGTTGACTCCTTATCAGTTAGTCACAGTCATCAGTTGTAGTATCAACCGATAGACTGACAGTTCGTACCAAAGCAGAATAGATGAAACAGAGCATAGCAGTATGATACTTCGTACTACTATCAGATAAAGTTAATCTACTTAGACTAAACGACGATTCAGCATATATTAGTTATTAAATACATTCAATATGACTGTTAGAATCAGATATTATATATAGCTGATCGATTCAGTTAAAGAAGATTGGTAAAAACACACTGGACAAACTATCTACAATCATCAATCGGTTGCGATATTTATTCAAGCAATTCTCAGTTTATAAATCGCATACTCAAGCTCTTATTTCATTGCATTTATTTATAGCATTCAGTCTACTCTTTAAGAGCAATTCAGTTATTTACTGTAAGGTATTGAAAAACTAAGAGTTTCAATTTGGCAGTATATAAGTCTAACTGAAGTGGACTATTACAATCCGTTGTAATACATCAAAGTCTTTTAGTGAAAAACCTATCATTGAGATAGAAGGGGCGACGTAGGATCATTTGAAGACTTCGAACATCCATAAAAATTGTATGTTATATTTTATTATCTATTCAGATTTTACACTATCTCAATCATTAGTATTCAATCTATATTTCAGTCTAATTCCACACTATCATTAGTTGACTGATTTATATCGACCAACAAGATTTGATGATCAGTTCAATTAAAGAAATAATTTATATTCAAAAGATTGCAAAAGGCTAAAGTGTTCATTCAACCCATTTCTAAATATCTAACTGCATGGATGATGAACAATCACGAATTTTGCCCATTATCTGTTGACCAGAATAGAAAGTACTGATTTCTTGCCTATCAAAGCACTATTTGCGATTTTCTAACTCTATATCTATATATAATATATAAAAATAATTTTCAACCAGTCAATTAAGACACCAACTAATTTTTTTTACCAGTTTTCAAAATACTAAGTTATTTTTTTTAACATTTTAAATATCCCTTTCCTAATCGTTTTATGCATATACAAATATCTTATTGGTGTGATGTGTGAAACGTTATTATATGTAATTAATGATTAAAATTAATGAGTAAAATGGTTCGAATAATTATTTAAAATACAAATCAAATAACTTGATTATACATCATACTAAAAAACCAATTTAAAACTAAAAATTTTAGAAAATAGAAAACGAAGTATAGATTTAATGAAATTTAAAAATTGATGCAAATATTTAAAGAGTAGGTCTCTTGTGAGACGGTCTCACGAATCTGTATATGTGAGACGGGTAAACTCTACCGATATTCACAATAAAGAGTAATATTTTTTTATGGATGACCCAAATAAGAGACCCGTCTCACAAAATACGACACGTGTAATACCTAAAATCCATCGACAATTCGTAAAATTTGCTCCATTGAATCGATCGCAAAACTCGCTCTCATTTCCAAAAATAGCAGACATCTCCCGACTCATCCTCCCGGCCATTATATTTATCCTCGGCCTTTCTCTATTTACTTTTCCTTCTGCATGGATTCTTCTACACATCTCCCGACCCACCCCACCTCCTCTGCATAGAGAGAGCGAGGGAATAGCTTAATTCATCCAATAATATTCGAAACGAAGCTCGTCAGAAGATACTTGCAATACAAAAAGATGGTTCAGGTCAAGAGAATACTCTTGTTTGCCTTCTTTTCTGTGCTGGTGGCCAATGTCTATGGCCACAAGAAGAAGGGCGGACCCGTCGTGACTTATGACGGGCGCTCCATGATCATAAATGGGAGCCGGGAGTTGCTGTTTTCGGGTTCCATTCATTATCCGCGGAGCACTCCCGAGGTATGCAGTGATTGATTAAGTTCATTGTATGTAATTTAATACATGGATATAAGGGGGCCTTGTTAGATTGAAGATTATGTGTGTATAATGTATCTAGATGTGGACTGATCTGATACTCAAGGCTAAAGAAGGTGGGCTGAACGTGATACAGACGTATGTGTTTTGGAACATTCATGAGCCTGTTCAAGGACAGGTGAATAATCCGATTAAAACAGTACCCTTTTCTTGGTTTGAAAAATGGTAGAATTCTTGATTAGTTTAGGGTTCTTTTCCAGGAATCTTACGTTTGTGGTGTTAATATTCTTGTTTCTTGGTGTTGCAGTTCAATTTTGAAGGGAATTATGACGTGGTGAAATTCATCAAATTGATTTGGGAGCATGGGTTGTGGGTAACCCTCAGGGTTGGACCCTATGTTGAGGCCGAATGGAACATGGGGTACTAATTATTTCAACAAATGATAACCTCAGATTTTGCTCAACTTACTCACTTCAAATTAAAAAATTTCAAAAAATTCATGTATGAATCTTGTTCCTTCACAGAGGATTTCCATACTGGCTAAAAGAGGTTCCCAACATCACATTCCGCTCCTATAATGAACCTTTCATGGTAACTATTCGAGCATAGCGCGCCTTGTTTTGTCTTCTTTAACAATGGAATATGACTCATGATTTCAAAATGCAGTTCCACATGAAGCAGTACACAGAAATGGTCCTTAACTTGATGAAAAAAGAGAAACTTTTTGCTGATCAGGGAGGTCCTATTATCATGGCACAAGTATGTTTCCTTATTTACTATCATATAAATTCATTCCACGAATTGAATGAATATCATTAATTCACCATTTCATTACAATGCAGATCGAAAACGAGTATAACAACGTCCAGCTAGCATATAAGGAAGCAGGGTTGAAATATGTCAAATGGGCAGCAGATATGGCTGTTGGTTTATACAATGGCATCCCCTGGGTCATGTGCAAGCAAAGGGATGCCCCACAAACAGTGGTATGTTTCTGCTTGAAACTTTATCCTTTTTTTTACCCTTTTGTGTGTGTTTAATGGAACATTAATTTAGTGTCATTGGTTCTTTGTTTCTACGATGTTCTTCTTTTGTTTCTTCAGATTAGTACTTGCAACGGAAGACAGTGCGGAGACACATTCCCTGGTCCAAATGGCCCTAACAAGCCTTCACTCTGGACTGAGAACTGGACTGCACAGTAAGTTGTTGAAGCCTTAGACAAGCTCGAATCACTCAACATTGAAGCTGCGTGATTCACTAAAACAAATTGGTTTTCAGGTATAGAGTATTTGGAGACTCTCCATCCATGCGAGCAGCGGAAGATATAGCATTTGCTGTTGCTCGGTTTTTTGCAAGGAATGGTACCCTCAACAACTACTACATGGTATGAATATTATCATGTGGTATCATATTCCAAAATTTAAAAAAAATAATTGCTCTTTTTTGAATAAAATCTTGATGCTGAAGCTGTTGTAACTTTTCCTAGTACCATGGTGGAACGAATTTTGGCAGAACAAGTTCATCTTTCGTGACCACTCGTTACTATGATGAAGCTCCACTAGATGAATATGGTAATCAGACAGAGAGTTGAATAAAAGGGAACTGATTCAAGAAAGGAGATCACTTAACTTGTCTCTCTGTTTATAGGTTTGAAGAGGGAGCCTAAATTTGGTCATTTGAGAGACATGCACAGGGCTTTCAGATTGAGCAAAAAGCCTTTGCTTTGGGGAACTCAACACGTTCAAAAAATCAGCCCGAATCTTGAGGTAAACAAACTCGAGACACAACGTGCCAATTTGCGTCGGATCATTGATTTACCACCCATTTCTCTTTTCAGATCACGACTTACGAGAAGCCAGGGACAAACATCTGTGCTGCGTTCTTGACTAATAACCACACCAGGGCACCTGCAACAATCAACTTCAGGGGCGTGGACTATTACCTACCTGCTGATTCCATCAGCATCCTCCCTGATTGCAAGACTGTCGTTTTCAACACTCAAACGGTAAAAGAAACTCGAATGATTTTGTGCTCTTTGCTATGAAATGTTTAATTTCAGGACTCCTGATTCTCCTCTTCAATACATCTGCAGGTTGTTGCACAGCATAGTTCAAGAAATTTCCACGCATCAAAGAAAGCAAAGGTCACAAAATGGGAGATGTACAAGGAAAGCATTCCAAGCATCAAGGACATGGAAGTAAAGAGCAAGACGCCTAAGGAATTGTACGCCTTTACAAGAGATACATCAGATTATGCCTGGTACAGCACCAGGTATGCATTCATAAAAAGTACACAAGGAAATGAATGTATGCTTTTATGTTCGAAGAAAAAGAGTTGATCTTTATTGTTGAAATTGTGTAGCATCTCATTTGAAAGTCGTGACTTGCCAATGCGTGCTGATATCCTTCCAGTCCTTCAGATTGCAAGTCTTGGACATGCTTTGCTTGCGTTCGTCAATGGCGAATACGTTGGTAATCTAATGTGAAACCAGTAGTTATTATATTTCTTTGCGGAAAATAAAAGTACTTCCATCAATAAGGATTTCTTTATTGTTTTTCTAGGATTCGGGCATGGAAGCAACATTGAAAAGAGCCATGTTTTCAGCAAGGCTATAAACTTGAAGCATGGAGTTAACGATATCACACTGTTGGCCATGACAGTTGGTTTCCCTGTAAGTTACTAGTTACATGGCGTCCACATCTCTCAACAAGTAAATATAAAGTGATCTGATAAACCAGTCTTTCTGGTTTCGACTCTTCTAAGTGTCCTAACATCAATACATTTGTTCATTATCGACACGGTAGTGAAAGAACTATCATGAAATCAATATTGACAACCTTATCATATCAGCATCTCAGACGCTGAATCGAGATATGTTCCTCGAAAATGAGCTGTTGTGGACGTTGGCCTTTTATAAGTTGTGGGCAAACTACTTGTCTTCCATTGAATACACTAATAGCTATGGATTGACTCGTTAATATATTGGGTTTTTCCATCAAATATGTTAGTTTTTGAATTAAAGTTCTTTTCTTCATGTTTAATCAATGTATTTTTCTTAACAAGGAGTTTTTCTAAGAAAATTAAATTTAATTCGAAACGCAGAACAGTGGAGCATACATGGAGAGGAGGTTTGCAGGGCCAAGAGCTGTCACACTACAGGGTTTAATGTCTGGAACTCTTGATATTACTATGAATCACTGGGGCCAACGGGTAACGTACAAGTGATGAGTTAGACATGTAGAGTTTATGCAATTCATTCGCAACTTCAAAATCGAGTTGAGAAAATAAATGTCCAGGTTGGTGTAGCTGGAGAGAAGATGCAATTATACTCAGAAGAAGGATCCAGCAAGGTCCAATGGCTGCCTTCTAAGGGGCCCGGTGGAGCCGTCACCTGGTACAAGGTAACAGATTATCAATAGAAAAACCACAAAGTTCAAGAAAAGAACAAAAATTACACGATATTTTCTTTCGACTGGACAGGGATATTTCAATGCCCCGGAAGGTACCAGCCCAGTTGCTATCAGAATGACGAGTATGGCGAAGGGAATGATCTGGGTCAACGGCCAAAGCATTGGCCGATACTGGGTTTCTTACCTCTCAGCCATTGATAAGCCCACTCAAGAAGAGTAAGTTTTCTCCCACGCAATGCAAGTGCGTGTCCATGTCCCATAAACAAGAATGGATGGTTATATTTTACAGCATCAACCACTTCAAGATTCTACTCGAATTTTCAGGTACCATATCCCAAGATCATACCTGAAGCCAAAGGGGAATCTGTTGGTGATATTCGAAGAGACAGGAGGGAACCCAGATAATATAGAAATCTTGACAGTGAACAGAGACACAATATGCAGTGTGATCACAGAGTACCACCCACCTCACATAAAGACATGGGAAAGGAAAAACAACCAATTTAGAGCGGTGGTGGATCCTGTGAAGGCAGCTCACCTGACCTGCCCGGACAAGAAAGTCATCAGTACCGTTGAATTCGTGAGCTTCGGAGAGGCTGAAGGCGCATGCGGTGCTTTTGTACGGGGGAAATGCGATTCCTCCAAAGCTCACAAAGTTGTCGAAGAGGTATAAATTTTTCTCTCACGACATACTCTAATGTTTCGGCCTCGTGTATCCCGTTGATGATTGTGTGCACTCACTAATTTGTGGTTTGAACAGCAATGCTTGGGCAAGACCGAGTGCACGATTCCATTTCAAAGAGAAGTGCTCGTTGATGCTGACAATGATTCTTGCCCTGATATCGCCAAGACACTTGCGATCCAAGTCAGATGCGCACACTCAAAGTCAAAGAAGAGCAGTGCTTGACTCGCTCTCTATCTATGTAATTTGCATGAAAAAATGGCAGGTGTTGTTGATTCATTTTATTAATTCCATCCATTTAAGTAGCATAGAGCAATCTTTGGTAGCATCAAGAAAGTTGACAACCGTGTTGTCTGTGCTTGTCAATTAGAATCGTGATTGAAGATCATCGATCCAGTGCTATAAATATGATCAATATTCAATGCGTTAATTGTTCCCAATACATTGCTTTATGTTTATGAGAATAAAGAATAAACATTATCTAGCTTTTATCATGCTCCAGGCATGTATTACAACAATAAAGTTGATAACACATATACAAACATACACATATATATGTACATGCTAAAAGCGATTTTATTTGAGATAAAATTAGTTAATATAATTAATAAAAACACAAATTATAATTTTTTTAAATTGATATTAATCACATATATGAAGTTGGTATGTTTTTACGTATTTATTTTAAATAATTTATTTTTCATTATATCATTTTGTTTGTTATTTGTCTACTTTTCTTAAGTTCTTAGTGAATGCAAATATTTTTTCATCATATTTAGTATCAACTGTCTACTTTCTTGGTCGTAAATGACATGCTGATTATATATTTTATGCATATCTTGAACTTATAATACATTATATATGAAAATATCGATTTTCTGTCTAATCTAGTTGATTAAGCTTTTTCAGCACAATAATTTATAACAACTGAATATCTTTAAACAAAATATTATTACAAGTGTACATGTCAAGTTTTAATAACAAATAGGATATCGTCCGACAAAAGTTGATTATACAAATCTACCGCAAGAACAATTTTTAATTAACTTTTACAAAAAGTTGAATAAATTAAATTGAAATTAAAATAAAAAGATTGAAATAAACATAATATAAATAATTTAAAATAAAATAATAATCAAACAAATATTAAAATATCGGTTAATGCACATATCTTTTAATCTTCTATAATGATTAAATTTCAATTCTTAACAATGTTTTTGGAGGAATTCATTATTTTATGAATATATTATGTTGAGTTATCCGAACTAATTCAACAACATGCAATAACCAAGTGTCATTTTGTTATTTAATAACTGCAATCGCAGCAATGAACGACAAATACGGTTCAGAGACCTATCCAGCTAGAGATGCAGAAGTTTGATCTCGAGGTCTATCCTAGGGGCAGAGCTCCTAGATTATCCACCTTGACGGTACAATGCACTTTGATAGACCGTATTCGTAATGGACAATCATTCTACGAGCAATTGCAAAAAAGACGATCAAGAGATGAGTTTAAGGGTCGTAAGCTTTATACAGTGAGCGTTGGAATTGTAAGATATAGAGGAATGATTTTATTACCTAGAAATGATTCGATTTGAGGAGATATATTGTCAGAAGCGCATACAGCGCCATATTCCATTCATCTAGGAGGCACCAAGATGTATAAAGATTAGAAAATGCTTTATTGATAGCTAGGAATGAAACGAAGACATTCGACGCTTTGTATCTGAATGTCTAAATTGCCAGCAGATGAAAGTAGAGCATCAGAGACCAGCAGGGATGCTCAAACCTCTTCCTATCCCCGAGTCGAAATAGGAAAACATTATCACGCAATATGGGTAATCATTGGTCGTCTTACCATGTCGGCGCTACTTCTTGCCGGCAAAGACGACCTTCTCTATGACGCAATATGCAAAGCTTTATATCCGAGAGATAGTCAGATTACACGGAGTCCCAGTTACCATCGTATCTTATATAGACACGAGGTTCACATCATCCTTTTGGAAGAGTTTGTTGTTGGAATATTTCATGTTCGCAATCTTGATTTTGATGTTAACAAAACTTGTTATTTTGTTACTGATAAATTTACCTAAGTGACCAGAGCTGAGATAAGTTACGAGTTGTTAAAATCGCAAACTGAAGACGTCAAACTGATCGCACAAACTGAACCAGTCGAACTGAAATGTCAACAAACAGTTCAACTGATTGTCCAGCTGATAGGTTGTTCAGCATGAGAACTTCAGAAGCCCGGCCAGCTGATAAAGAGTTCAACTGATGAAGAGTCCAGCTGACCAGTTCGACTGAAAGAGTGAAATCAGTTCAACTGATTTCACCAGCCCAACTGAATATCAGTTCAGATGACCATTTCAGAGCATCAGATAAAACCAATCAGCTGCAGATCAAGACAAGCTTATCCAAGTGGATTCCAGCTCAGCACAAGGGTACAAATCAAAGGACAATAATAGACGTTGCAGCAGTGCTTAAAGCCAAAATGTTCAAGAATGGTTGTCGAAAAGTACAAGACAAATATCGAGGAACAGATTCAAAATGCAACGGATACAATAATTGATTTTCACTGTACGATCAAGTTTCACGCCTATAAATAAAAGATGAAAATAAGTGAATATGAACGAAGAAAACCAGAAGTGTGTGAAGTTCTAAAGAGAAACAGGGCATGCCAACTTCGTAGTATAGAAGCAAAATTATCAGTATGTGAGAACACCTTCGTATTGTATTCATAGTTCATTTCTCACACACGCACACACACCAACACTCACATTCACAGAGAGTTGAGCTTATTGACTAGTTGAGTGAATCTTGCACAAAGACATAAAACTTGTGTATGTAGTCTTTGACACATAGATGTTAAACAAGTGTTGGCTGAAAGGTGTTGTCTTTAGTCTAGGCTAGGAGTTCAGTTAGGTAGTAGGGTAAGTCCTAAGCTGAGTGGATTTATACAAAGTGTTTTATAAATCAAAGTCTTCTAGTGGAACCTAACCGAGGTGGTAGAAGGGGTGACGTAGGAGTATTTGAACTCTTCAAACATCCATAAACATATATTGTGTTATTTCTGTTTAACTGCTTTTTTTGTTTTTAACTGATTTGATCAGTTCAGCTGATAACAGTTCAGTTTTGTCCATAACTGAACTGATATAAGTTAGAACTGATCCCATATAATTTTCAGTTATTCAGTTGCACATGATATAAAACCGATCAGTTTTCTTAACGAAGGATTACTTTGAGTATTTTCCGCTTGGTTTGTAAATCAAACTCGATTTAATTCATCGGTGATTTCATTCTTAGAGCACGAGCTATTGCAGCTCATTGAGAATATTGTGTTTGAAGAACCTTCAAATGTGCCCGGACCGATCCATCATTTGCATTCGTAATGAGGAAGAAGTTGCTATTTAGTACAACATTCCATCATCGGACAAATGTCAGTCCAAGAGGGTGATACATATTTTAGAAGACCTACTACGAGCATGCGTGATCTATTTCCATGGGAATTGGGAATCGAAGTTACCATTAGTGGAGTTCACCTATAACAACAGTTTCTAGTCATCTATAGATATGGCTCTTTACGAGGTACTATATGAAAGGAAATGGAGATCGCCTATTCACTGGGGTGAAGTCGGCGAAAGATCAGAACTTGGTCCATAGAACGTTCTGCATACTGTATACGTAGTAATCAAAATCCAGGACAGGATGAAGACAGCTTAGAGTCTTCAGAAGAGCTACGCTGACAAGAGAAGGAGGGACCTTGAATTTGTCGGAGTTCACGTCTTCATAAAGATAACACCTATGGAGGGTGTTATGAGATTTGAGAAGAAAAGGCAAATTAAGTCCAAGATTCATATAACCATTCGAGATCCTTGAGAAAGTGGGAACACTAGCCTATCAAGTAGCACTACCGTCGAATCTGGTAAGTGTACACAATGTGTTCCATGTTTCGATGCTAAGGAAGTACATGGGTAATCCTTCACAGTGTACTAAGCTTTGAGCCGTTTAGCCATCATTGAATCCTGTCATACAAAGAAAAGCCTATTCAGATTCTAGACCGACAGGAGAGGAGACTACGGAACAAAGTTATCAAGTTCGTCAAGGTCAAGTGGTTGAATCATTCCGATTAGAAAGCTACTTGGGAGTCGAAGCCGACATGAGAGTCATTACCCAAAGCTGTTTGGTAAGCCTTAATTTCGAGGACGAAATTTATTTAAGGGGGAATAGCTGTAGTGCCCAAAAACTAGAACACGTAAACCCTATGTCTGATTGAATTAATTTATTTATTTAGTTAATAATTTAAGCAATTCATGTTATGTGTTAAATTATTTTAAAAATATATATATATATATATATTTTATTATGCAATTTAAAATGTTTTCATGAGTTTTAGTCTTTAGACGAATATTCGATTTCGAGCCACGAAAGGAGACTGAAGACGATTAAAATATTAAAAATTTAAAGTTATAATTTTTATTTTAAGTCAAGAAATTTATTAATTTAAAATATTTTAAATTTTAGTATTTTAGGGCTACATTTAATTTATGGAGTGAAATAGAAATGTTAAGTATTTTAATTAGCAAAATTTGGAAATAAGGGATTTAAATACGTCAACTCGAAATAAAACGTTTTATTAATTATTTTTATGACTTAAATAATTAAACTAGGTTGTATTTAATTAATGGTAGAATTTAAAATTTGTAGTACCTTTAATTTCAAAAGTTGTAAGGTTAAATTAGTAATTTAAATTTTACGGACTTAATTAGTAAATTTAATTAGTGTATTAATTAAACACCCAATCATTATCTCATTTAAATACAAGAGTCCTACCATATCCTAGACATAAATCACACGCATACACAAAACACACACAAAACACACACTTTTTCACACACAGTTGGTCGAGAGTATACAAGCAAGGATTGTTTTCTTTTTTCCAATTCCTCCTAGTAACTGTCGGCAGAATTTAATAGGTGGGGCCAACAAGTTGGCAAATTTGAATTGAATTGGAAAAAGAAACGTGCTGAAGGAAATTTCGTGGAATTTCAGGTAACGCGTTTTTAACGCGTGTTCACACGGTCAAGAGGCTCTATAAATAGAGCTCCCCCTTCATTCTGAAATCATCCCTTCTTCGAGTTTTTTCTCATCTTATAAGCATTTGAGTGCTTAGTTCTATAATATTTGTGAGGTGTTTTGTTCTCCTGTATTAAGAGAGTGTGTGTTCTCTTTGGAAACACAGTGAGTGAGTTGTACACCACAAAATATTATAGTGGAATTCTTTTCATCTTGCTCAGTGGTTTTTACCCTAATATTTTTTAGGGGTTTTCCACGTAAATCTCGGTGTCCATTTTATTCTTTATTTTCGGGTTTTATTATCTCAAATTCCGCACGTGGGACCAACAAGTGGTATCAGAGCCTTGGTTTAAAATTTCTTAAAATTCTGAGTATGCTCTGTGGTTGCAGCCTAGACTGATCTTCCACATCAGAAAAGATTTTTTGAGATTTTTTATTTAAGGCGGGATTATTTTGTCCGGTCTTCTAAAATTGTTATAGACATAATGACAGGAAGGTACGAGATAGCAAAGTTCAACGGAAGCAATTTTATGCCTGTGGAAAATATAGATACAAGCAGTTTTAAGAAAGGAGAATTGTTTGGCGGCTATTGGAGATAGACCGGTGGAGATTGCGGATGATGGAAAGTGGAATGAGATGAATGATAATGATGTTGCCAATTTACACTTGGCTATAGCAGATGAAGTTTTGTCAAGTATCTCTGAGATAAAAACAGTCAAAGTTATCTGGGATACTCTAACAAAGATGTACGAGGTCAAGTCCCTACACAATATGATTTCTCTTCGGATGGCGGAATCCTCATCGATGACCAACCATATCAATACACTAAATACTCTATTTGCCCAACTCACTTCCATGGGGCATAAAATAGTGGAAAATGAACGTGGGGAGCTTCTACTTCAAATTCTACCAGATGCATATCATCAACATTACCAACAATATTCTTATGGGCTTTCTAAGATTCGACGATGTCTTAACTGCAGTTCTCGGAGAAGAAAGCCGGAGCAAGAATAAGGAAGATAGGTTGGTAACCTCGAAGCAAGCAGATGCTTTACCGATGATAAAAGAAAGATTCATGGACTGTGACTCCAGTGGGAGCCAAAGACGAGGTAGATCAAAGTCCAGAAGTAAGAAAAAAATATTTACAGCTTCAAATGTGGTGGTAAAGGGCACTTCAAGAGAGAGTGTACGAGTATCGATAAAATTTCTCAAGGAAATGTGGCCAGTACTTCAGGCAGTGGTGAAATATTATTCAGCGAAGCAGCAACAGTTGCAGAAGGCAGACACAAATTTTGTGACACATGGATTATGGATTCAGGAGCGACGTGGCACATGACGTCTCGGAGAGAATGGTTTGATCATTATGAACCAGTCTCAGGAGGATCTGTATTCATGGGAAATGATCATGCCTTGGAAATCGCTGGGGTCGGTACTATTAAAATTAAAATGTTTGATGGCACCATTCGCACCATACAGGAGGTACGACATGTGAAAGGACTGACGAAGAATCTTTTGTTCTTGGGGCAATTGGATGACATCGGGTGCAAAACTCGTATCGAGAACGGGATCATGAAAATTGTGAAGGGCGCGCTTGTGGTTATGAAGGCGGAAAAGGTTGCTGCAAATCTGTATGTACTTTTGGGAGAAACACACAAAGAGGCAGAACTAGCTGTTGCATCAATTGGTTCAGGAGAAGAATTAACAGTGTTATGGCATAGAAAGCTCGGGCATATGTCAGAACGAGGGTTGAAAATTCTCTCAGAACGGAAGCTGCTGCCGGGACTTACAAAAATGTCACTACCCTTTTGTGAACACTGTGTTACCAGTAAACAACACAGATTAAAGTTTGGCACTTCTACTGCCAGGAGCAAAAGCATATTGGAGCTGATTCATTCGGATATTTGGCAAGCACCGATTGTATCCCTAGGAGGAGCGAGATACTTTGTCTCGTTCATTGATGATTTCTCTAGGATGTTGGGTGTATCCAATCAAGAAGAAATCAGATGTTTTCCAGATCTTCAAAGATTTCAAAGTGCGGGTTGAACTTGATTCTGAAAAGAAAATCAAGTGTCCGAGGACTGACAATGGAGGAGAATATACCAGTGATGAATTTGATGCATATTGTCAACATGAGGGCATCAAGAGACAATTCACGACGGCTTACACACCTCAACAGAATGGAGTGGCGCAGCGGATGAACAGGACCTTGTTGGACAGAACAAGAGCTATGTTGAGGACTGCGGGTCTAGAAAAGTCATTTTGGGCGGAAGCAGTCAAAACCGCTTGTTATATTATCAATCGTTCTCCTTCAGTGGACGAGAGCATTGGAGCACTGTTAAGAGGATCCTTATATACATTAAGGGTACCTCGAATGCTCCATTATGTTATGGAGGATTGGATTTTACACTCAGGGGCTATGTCGATTCAGATTATGCAGGTGGTTCTGATAAGAGGAAATTTACTACTGGTTATGTGTTTACGCTTGCAGGAGGAGCAGTAAGTTGGGTTTCAAAACTGCAGACAGTTGTGGCGTTATCTACAACAGAAGCGGAATATATGACAGCTACTCAAGCTTGCAAGGAGGCAATATAGATTAAAAGGTTATTGGAGAAGATCGGACACAAACAAGATAATGTTCCTTTGTTTTGTGACAGTCAGAGTGCCTTGCACATCGCAAGGAATCCAGCCTTTCATTCCAGGACGAAACACATTGGAGTACAATTTCACTTTGTGCGGGAGGTAGTAGAAGAAGGAAGCGTGGATATGCAGAAGATCCATACGAAGGATAACATAGCTGATTTTCTGACCAAGCCAGTGAACATTGATAAGTTTGAGTGGTGTAGATCCTCAAGTGGCCTAGCGGAAACGTAAGCAGCAGGAAATGGCAAGATTGAAAGGATGTGTGGAGATGTGTTTGATTCTCAATCAAATCTCCAAGTGGGAGAAATGTCGGCAGAATTTAATAGGTGGGGCCAACAAGTTGGCAAATTTGATTTGAATTGAATTGGAAAAAGAAACGTGCTGAAGGAAATTTCGTGGAATTTCAGATAACGCGTTTTTAACGCGTGTTCACACGGTCAAGAGGCTCTATAAATAGAGATCCCCCCTTTCATTCTAAAATCATTCCCTTCTTCGAGTTTTTTCCAATCTTATAAGCATTTGAGTGCTTAGTTCTATAATATTTGTGAGGTGTTTTGTTCTCCTGTATTAAGAGAGTGTGTGTTCTCTTTGGAAACACAGTGAGTGAGTTGTACACCACAAAATATTATAGTGGAATTCTTTTCATCTTGCCCGTGGTTTTTACCCCAATAATGTCGGCAGAATTTAATAGGTGGGGCCAACAAGTTGGCAAATTTGAATTGAATTGGAAAAAGAAACGTGCTGAAGGAAATTTCGTGGAATTTCAGATAACGCGTTTTTAACGCGTGTTCACACGGTCAAGAGGCTCTATAAATAGAGCTCCCCTCTTCATTCTGAAATCATCCCTTCTTCGAGTTTTTTCTCATCTTATAAGCATTTGAGTGCTTAGTTCTATAATATTTGTGAGGTGTTTTGTTCTTCTGTATTAAGAGAGTGTGTGTTCTCTTTGGAAACACAGTGAGTGAGTTGTACACCACAAAATATTATAGTGGAATTCTTTTCATCTTGCCCGTGGTTTTTACCCTAATATTTTTTAGGGGTTTTCCACGTAAATCTCGGTGTCCATTTTATTCTTTATTTTCGGGTTTTATTATCTCAAATTTCGCACGTGGGACCAACATTAACAACCTTGGGCAAGCATCACACTACCATCCTTGATTTATTTAGCCATTTTTCGAGCCATAAAACGTAGCAATCCGTCTCCGTTCGGCCTCCAGTTTCCCGCGCGTTCGTTTGTCAATATTTCATTCGTTTTAACGCAAAGACATATCTAAACTATTCTTTAACATATCGATGTTGTTATATTATGTGTTTTGATGTAAATCATGCATGAAAATTCATTTTTTATATGCAAAACATCCTGCAAAACTATTTGAAACCGTTTCTGAAAATTCTAGTGCATGACTCACATTTTCTTGAGAATTCTCGATCGAAGGCTTCAGTTGGATCTCCAGGGCTGCTACTGTTGCTGTATGGCCATAGTTTAGGGTGTGTTTAGATTCTGATAAGTGGTCCAGGTAGGGTCAGTAGCTGCTGGTTTAGCGTGGGAAGTAGGAGGCGCGAATTATGGCGTGTGGGTGCCGTTCTTGGGTTCGGTCGCTTGGATGAGTGCATGGATTGGACCTGGGCTCGGGCCTATGGTTTACTCAGTCTCTAAGAGTCCTAGGGTGGTTCATGGGCTGGTTGGCTGAATAAAAGGCTGGAACTAGAAAACTGTAGCTGCACAGGATTGGGGTGCGTGTAGGGGCTATAGGTATTCGATCTTGTGGTTCAGTGTATGGCTGGACCAAGGCTCTTGGCTACGGTTTGGGGAATGTCTTAGGGTCCTAGGATGAGTCTTGTTATGATGGTTCATGGTCTGGAGTGGCAGTTAGGTGGCTGGAACAAAAAGAACTACAGCTGCACAGAATTGGCCCTCACATGAGGGGCTCTTATGGTATTGCTTGTTTTGTGAGGCTTGGGCACGGGTATGGGCTGTAAGGGCTGGACCAAGGGCTTAATTTGTGTCTAAGTTTCGAGTCTAGGACTTGGTTCAGGTCCGGTTCACGTTGGTTTAGGCGTGGAGTCGAGAGAAGCGTAGAAGTGTCAAATTGTGCGTCACCATAGGTGTTTTCTTGGATAGGCTGTTATGTACGGTTTTAAGGTGGTTCGATCATGTTTCGGGGATGGTTTGGGCACTTGGACATTAGGTTAGGACATTGACTAAGTATGGTTTGAGTCTCGAGTCGTTTGGGAAGTCGTAAGTTATTTTATTATTTTGAGAATCATACGCATCCGAGTCCATCTTTGAGAATATAATTGATTCACTACAAGAAAATACACATTCAACAACACATCAAAGACAACAGTTTTTATTAAAACCGTTGTGTTTTTTTACTTTTAACAACGGTTTCAAAAATAGCGATGGTTTTACTAAAACCGTCGCTAGTTTAAAATTTAGCGACGATTTGATAAAAAAAACCATCGCTAATAGCGACCGTTATAACAACCGTCGCTAATAGCGACTGTTATAAAAATCGTGGCTAATAGCGACGGTGTTTGTTTAACTGTCGCTAATAGCGATGATGTTTGTTTAACTGTCGTCGCTAATAGCGACAGTTTATGAAAATTACCGTCGCTATTTTCGGTCCATTTTCCTCCACATCACTTTACAACACTTAAAATTTTTCTCTCTTACACGATTTTAGTTTCGATTTATGGTAAATTTTTTCGCTTTAATTTTTGGTACATTTTTAAGTGTTAGTTAAGATCAGGAATATTGTTAGCATAGTAAGATTATAAGTTTTTTTTTATATTTATTAAATTATTAAAAGTATTTTTTTATTTTAATGAAAAAATTAGCGACAAAAATAATGCAAACCGTAGCTAAAATTAAGGACGAACTTTATAAAAAAACCGTCGCTAATTTTAGCGACAATTTACTAAAACGTCGCTAATACGACGGTTTGGCATGATTAATTAGCGACGGTTTTGGAAAACCGTCGCCAATTGTAGCTACGACAACAGTTTTCAGCGCACTCTTTAACCACAGGGCCTTTAACAACGGTTTTATAAGATCTACAACAACGGTTTTTCACCGTCATCTTTAGACGTCTACGACAACGGTTTTTCACCGTCATCTTTAGACGTCTACGACAACGATTTTTCACCGTTGTCTTTGAGCGCACCCTTTAACTACATGACCTTTAACAATAGTTTTATTTGACCTACGACAACGGTGAAAAACCGTTGTCTTTTGTCTTTTTTTTTGTAGTGATTGGTTAATTTATGAGGTTGTGGTAACATGTCCACATCGTTCCAACGGAAATCATAATGTTCATAAATATGTATCACGTGCAACATAATTATTTTTGAGCTATGCGATTTGTCTTGTGGCCAAATTATGTTACGTGTTTGAAAGCCGGATAACGTATCCGGGGACCTCTCCAATCTCTTCGAAGGATTATGATATGTTAGGGAGCATATATCCAGTCCAAGAGATGTGGTGATCCCTGCATGCCTAGTACTGCGGTTTAGTTTGATCAAACGATTTATGTATATGTGCTACTTGCATTGAACAGAATTCTACTCAACATTATTTACGTTTACGATTATGCGTGACAAGTAAGAAAATATGATTTTATGATTTTTTATGAAATTTTTTATGCAGGAAAGTCGCGTTATACGTATTTATGCTTATAATATTTTATGTACAAGCTAAGTTTAAATTGCATGGATTTTTATTACACATTATTCGTTATTTAGGGTTTATGCATGCTGAGTCATGATTAGACTCAGTAAACTTGATCGATGCAGATGTTGTAATTGAGGAGACGAGAGGCGCTGACAGTGAACAGGCTCGAGGCCAGTGGCAGTGCAAATCCGATGACCTTGTATTTTAAGTTATGTTATCACACACATTTTTAAACTATTTACTCTGACCTTTATTTATTAGTATTGGTGACAAGCAAATTACATTTATGGTTTTTGTTAGACTATTTTTAAATTATATTAGTAGTTTATGAATTTTAGAATTAATTGAATGTTGGTGATTTGTTTTAAATGACATTAGTCCATTTTTTCATGTGAAAGAATACATTGTAAAAAAATATTAATAATATTTGACTTTCTTATTTCCGCATTATCCACATCTGAGATCTAACAATATATATATATATATATATATATAATTTTTGTGTGCTTAATCATATCTATTACGTGAATATCATCTTAACGTAAAACACAAAAGATCATATCAAAATTATATATCCACGGGCATTTTATAATTTTATCTCGTGCTTTTGCTGATTAAAAAAGACAAATCATGGACACATCTCACATTTTATTAGTTAACACGTAGCATGTAGGCCCAAAACAATATCCACAGAACATATCTTTAAGTCATACACACTCAACCCGCAATATGCTCATCCGGTCCGGGAGATCAAAAGGAGAAATTACCGGAAGGGTACATAAATCCAATTTAAATCGTTGCCGGCAAATGAAACTCAAGGGCTATACCGTCTTGCTTAGCTTGGACAAATAAACCTACTTTTAAATGTAATAAAAACAAAATTTGGTCGAATTATTGAGATGATTTTAGAGTAAGTTGTTTGTTTTTAGTCGTGTGAAGTTTCGAATTCAAGTTCGGTTGAAATTTGGAAGATAGCATATTGGGAGATGGGATTTTTCAGCACGATATTTGGGTTTTTGGGATTTGGTGTTGGGGTTTCAGCTGGTCTGGTGATAGGATATTATTTGTTCATCTACTTTCAGCCCATCGATGTTAAGGTGTGTGTTGATTTCCCCCTTTTTTTATGTCTTGCACAGACATTACGATTATATACTGTATTTTTTCTTTTTGTTTCGTTTAATGTAAATCCTATATCTTTGATTTATTCGGGTTTGACGCAGTAGTTCGTTTAATAATGGTTCCAACTTTAGATCGTTTGAAATTTCTGTTACCGATGTTGTGATGAATCCATCAGCAATTTTGTCTGGTTTCACCAATTTGTTTCTTCTATGGGTGGGAAAATGAACGAAATTGAGGCTTGCAAACCTTAAGATGTATGAATTGTTGGTCATATCTAGTGGGCAGCAGAAGTATGGTGTAGCATTTCCATTGGAGGAAGTTGATTACGAATGGAAATTAACATAACATGAAGAATTCGAACGGAAATGGCAACAGTTTCTGACTGTTATTTTGATCAGGATCCTATTGTTCGTCGCTTGGTCGAGCATGGCTCTCATGATTTACATCGATTGCTTCCTGAAATGCCCTTTTGGGTGAAAAATCCAGACTATGATCGGGTAAGTTGTTAGTGACTAAAATGAACACCTTTTGCATTTAGATTTTTCCTTGAAATTTCTGTCTGATTTGTATGGTTTCTATGTAACCTTTGTCCAATGGAATAAAGATCGATTGGCTCAATAGGTTTATTCAACTTATGTGGCCTTACCTGGACAAGGTATTGATTTGAGTTTATGTTGTTTGCAATTACTCGCATGGTGTGTTAAGTTACAGATCATCAACTTTTCTGCACCGGTTATCTGCGCATTTTGTAGGCAATTTGCAGGACGGTAAAAAATATTGCTGCTCCTATCATTGCTGAACAAAGTCCAAAATATAAAATTGAATCTGTTGAATTCGAGTCACTAACTCTAGGGTCACTGGCGCCTACATTTCAAGGTCAGTTAAGTTATTGTGAATATTTTACTGTATCTGCCCCATTCAGAAATTGCTTTGAGAAGCAATAATTATGTTGATGATGTCGTGGAAAAGGTTACATCTATTTTGCAATTCAAAAACTTTTAGAACTTGGGCCGTCATTGTTGAAAAGCTTTTCATAAGTTGATGAATGCATTAGTGCATGATTTTTTTTTAAAAAAAAATTAACTGCAGAAAACTTCTCCTTCCTCACCTGTAAGATTAATTTTGAGTAATGCTAATGTTGGATTCAATAATAAGAATGTCTTTTGGTGTCTGAGAGTAAACTTCTCCTTCCTCACCTGTAAAATTATTGAGTCTTGCTAATGTTGGATTCAATGATAAGAATGTCATTTGGTGTCTGAGAGTTGGAGTTTCTTGTGTTTATGTAAAGCAACTCTCTAATATTAGTGGTGATGATGGGCTGGCTTGGGGCTGACATCAGCACATTTCCATCTCTGGATTTATTTGGATGTATTTCTATCTCATGTTTGTGTACTTGTGACGGATAATAATCTGCAATGTTATGGTTTCTTTGATTTGACTGAGAGTGGTGTGGAAACTGTTTACCCTGCTGAACCTGAGGACAATTGTCAGTTTTTCTTCATGCCAGGTATGAAGGTGTATCTGACCGAAGAAAAGGAGTTGATTATGGAGCCTTTCCTGAAATGGGCAGGAAATCCTAATATTACAGTCGCTGTGAAAGCATATGGATTAAAAGCAACAGTTCAGGTTGCTTGCTAGTTGCTATTCAATCGTCCTGAATAGTGTACAAAAGCCTTAACTTTTTTCTTTCTGAAAAAAGTTCTCTGAACGTCCCAGGTTGTAGATTTACAGATCTTTGCTCAACCACGGATCACCCTAAAGCCTCTAGTCCCCAGCTTTCCGTGTTTCGCTAACATTTTTGTGACTCTCATGGAGAAGGTTGGTTATGAAATATTCAGTTATAAAAAGATGGTTCATAGAATAACACACTCCGGATGCATATTGTTGTTGAGTATCTTCAAAAGTATAGTGGAGGGAAGTTGAATTTATTTTGTCGTCGTAGAAATTCTTATGAGTTATGGCATGTGCCACTGCTAATAGGTTTCCGGGACTCAATTGAAACCTTGATTATGTTTCATTTGTTTTGCAGCCTTATGTTGACTTTGGATTGAAGCTTTTTGGTGCTGATCTCATGTCAATACCTGGTCTATACCGGTTTGTACAGGTATCGGACCTTTAAACTGACAGTAACACACTCAATTAAGCTTCTATAAAAATGCGCAATGAATCATTTGTCATCCTGAAAAGAATGGAAATTTTTGGAATGTCATCTTGATGGAAAGAAGTGAGAGCCTTTGTGTGTATTATGTGAGAGAAGGAAAAAATTAGATCTATCGAAAATGTAGATTTCATTTGCTTTCCATTGGTACTCGTTCCTCATGATGCATGCAGCTAATAATGTAGTTTCTTGGCATTATATCTGTATTTTCTTGATTCTGTTCTTACAATTGGCTCAATTTCAACTTATCACGGTTTTCTTATTCGTTTTGTGGATTCTTGTGCAGTGATCTACTCAAAGTGAAAAAAGAAAGATATCAGTGACTTCAGAAGAACTGTCGATTAATTTATTATTAATTTCTAGAAGTATTAGAGAATCTAGTGTTGAGTGCTAATCATGGTGTGAGTTTCCACACTGTTCATGGGGGAATTTTTTTTTGCAGGAGCTTATCAAAGATCGGGTTGCTGACATGTATCTGTGGCCTAAAACCCTTGATGTGCAAATTCTGGATCCAGCAAAGTCAGCAGTCTCTCTCTTTTGTATTACAGATGCACATATACTCATTCTAAAAGTCTTGCCTTCAGTAGAGTCTTACTTTCTGTTTCTCATCGTCAACTTTCAGGGCTGCGAAGAAGCCTGTTGGTATGCTTCATGTAAAGGTTTTGCGAGCTACAAAGCTGAGAAAGAAAGATTTATTGGGCGGGGCAGATCCGTATGTAAAACTGAAGCTCACAGAATCAAAGGCTCCATCAAAGAAAACAGCAGTGAGGCGCAATAATTTGAACCCTGAGTGGAATGAAGAATTCAGCATGGTTGTAAAAGATCCAGAAACACAAGCATTAGAAATCCTCGTTTATGATTGGGAGCAGGTATACATTTCCAGTGCCAAGTTGAAAATATTGTTGCTGATACTTCTACGGGTAACTTGAGGTTTAATGTCTATTCAGGTTGGAAAACATGAGAAGATGGGTATGAATGTAGTTCCTTTGAAGGAACTTCCCCCTGATGAAGCAACAGTTAAGACACTGGATATTTTCAAGAACATGGATCCAAACGATGTTCAGAATGATAAGATGCGTGGGAAGATTGAGGTAGAGTTGACATACAAACCTTTCAAGGAGGAAGATATGCCGCACAATGCTGAAAGTTTAGGTGAAGTACAGAAGGCTCCTGAAGGCACGCCAAGTGGCGGAGGCCTACTAGTAGTTATAGTGCATGAAGCTCAAGATGTTGAGGGAAAACACCACACTAATCCTTATGTCCGTATCAATTTCAAAGGAGAGGAGCGAAAAACAAAGGTTTGCATAAACTTTTTCTTCTATAGTTGCCTTATTATGTGTATATGCTGAAAGAAGTTTCTGCGCACGATTTTGGTCAGAACTCTGAACTGGAATTACTTAATAATTCTAAATCCTGTTTCTGGATATTCCCCGACATCCTAGCTTTCTGCCTGTTTATCATCTGACAACGCGTAATTATTTTCCGGGAGCAATTTTACCTGAATTACATTCCATTGATGCTTCTAAAATCTAAAATTTTGGCCCTTTATATGAAGATGTTATTTTCCAGTGTACATGGAATGGTAATAGAGTTCTTTTCCATGAAATACACTGAATCTAAAAGTTTTCTTCTGCTGAGAAGTAACTACACGTTGAGCCTACTGATTCTTGCTCGGTTGTGGACAAACTATGTTCTGGTCTGGCTGTTAAAATATTTTATATTCGTTGATACAGCAACTTAAGAAGAGCAGAGATCCGAGATGGGAGGAGGAGTTCACGTTCACGTTGGGAGAACCTCCTATTAAAGAAAGGATGCATGTGGAAGTGTGCAGCACCTCGTCTAGAATTGGTTTGCTGCATCCTAAGGTATCTTAGGCACCTTTCTCTCGTTGATATGGAGCTTACATTTTAACCTTTTGGCTTCACTTCCGAAACTACATACTCAACTGTGACCTCATATTTATTGAAAATATAATTTGTTTACAGATGATAAATTATCGAAGTACATAAACTACAAAGTTTTGAAACATATAATGCTTAGCATGCATCAACTTCAACTGTGATACGTTGCTTTGCACCGTTATTATCAATATCTATTTTGATAATTTGAGGAATGGTTTCGAAATCTATTTTGGAAGAATCTACACTTTCCTTCTCTTCATTTTTGAGACTGCACCACGAGCGTTTCGATTGGAATGCAATTTATACTGCATTTCCTTGACAATCTCTAGGTGAATCGAAGCAAAAAATCAGGCCAAAAACCAAAGTCATGAATACATGTGTTCTTGAGAATTCTTTGTATTTATTGAACACATCTTTATTTGCTATTCGAACTCAGGAAACACTGGGCTATGTCGATATTGGACTGGCAGACGTCGTCACCAATAAGCGAATAAACGAGAAATACCATCTCATAGATTCCAAGAATGGACGACTCCAAATTGAGCTGCAGTGGCGAACATCTTAATCTCTCCATTCTGTTTCCTTCTGGAAAAGTGAAAATAAACTTTTGCAAGCATAGTTTCTATGGTGGTGCAGAGAAAATCCCTGGAAGGACAAAATGTTTCGAGCTTGTTTCCCGTCATTGTGTATGTTGGTTGTGTATATTGTGAGTTACCTTTCTGCGTTTAATTCACCTACTGGTTCACGTGCTCTTCTTGCATATGCCAGCCAAATGTCATATCTCTGTAATTTTTTAAAATATAAAATTGTTGATTTTATGCAATCTTACATTATTGTGACCTATTTTTCATCATTTAAATCAGGCTCTAAAATCGGTTCACGGCTTGATAAATATTTAATTCATTTGAATTTATTGAATTCAAATCGTATTCGAACGTGTTCGAACTTTTTCGATAGTTCACGAGTTGCTTGTGAATTTTAATATTTTATTAATATAATTTTATTACATATTAAATATATATACATTTGAGTTTTTCGGACGTTTTTAGTTTTTATTACCCGAACTTTAATATCTGAGCAATCATTTGAATAACTAGCAAATGAGTTTGAACCATTCGAGTTGAACGTGAACTCAAACTTCGTTTCGAGGGGAACGGGAATTCGAGCCAATTTTTTTTTTAAAAAAAATTGGATTTGAATCGAGTTTGAACTTGAATATACTTAATTTGAGTCGAATTCGAACATCAATTTTTTACTAATGTTTGATTTGATTTGATTCGATTTGTTTACAAACGGGGCTTGCAAAACAACTGGTTAAGCCTGTCTTCAAAACACTTAGAGGAAAGAAACAAAAATATGTGAAAAAAATATATATATATAATATTTTTCTATAAATGTTTTTTGGAATTTATTCATATTAAAAGTGATAACTTATTAAAATTATTTAAAAAGAAATAGATAGAATATGTTTTTGGAATATAAATATATGTACATACTATCTTCAGTTGTTTTTTCTTGAAATTTAAATCTTATAATTAGATCTTATCATATCTAAAAATTATGAAATTGTTTTTTAACTAAAAATAAAAATAAATTATGTTTTTACTATTTTGAATACTTCTTTGTTTTTTAAAGACACTCGTTTAAGGATATGTCTAACTTATATAGTTCATTTTGTTTTTTTCCCCACAAATTAAAATTTTTATTGGGTCCCTTATAAATGATATTTAAAAATGAAAATTGAATATATTATATACATTAAATAACGAAATATATAATAAAAATTATTTATTATATGTGGAAAATTGCCTATATATTTCGGACGGAACTTAAACTATGCAATGGCAAAAAGGAATATGAAATATTAAATTTTATATACATATGATAATTTTTTTTATCATATAATGTCACGCTTTTCAATTGCCCCACAATTCTCGTTCGTTTCCGAAGCCGCCAGTCTCCGATATTTCAATTATATAAATATTTATATTTAAATATTATTAATACACACACATTTTTAAATATTTTTGCCACAATATTTAATGACAAAAAATTGTGTGAGACGGTCTCATAGGTCGTATTTTGTGAGACGTGTCTCTTATTTGGGATCATCCATGAAAAATATTACTTTTTATGCTAAGAGTATTACTTTTTATTGTGAATATTGGTAAGATTGACCCGTCTCATATATAAAAATTCGTGAGACCGTCTCATAATAGACTTACTCATATTTAATACCACTCATTACTCAATTTTCAAAGCATCGTATCTTTTTCTAATATATATATATATATATTCAGGAGAAAATTCAGTGGCTCAAGTTCTGTAATTTCCAATGGCTAAGCCAATCGTCAACTCCGAATACCTCAAGGAGATCGAGAAAGCTCGTCGCGAACTCCGTGCGCTCATCTCCAATAAGAACTGCGCGCCTATCATGCTCCGATTGGCGTATCTTCTTTGTTTTTCCCCTCCCTTCACACGCAATACTTTCGAGAAATATTCTCCTGTTGGTTTCGATGATGTACTGTTTTTTGTTGAAATTTAATCAGGTGGCATGATGCGGGGACGTATGATAAGAATACGAAGACCGGAGGTCCGAACGGTTCCATTCGGAATGAGGAGGAGTACACTCATAGCTCGAACAACGGATTGAAAATCGCTATCGACTTTTGCGGTTAGTTTAATTTTCGTAATTGATTTTTATCACCTGTGTTTACTGATTAATAGAAGTTTTGGAGGAGTTGTGTTTGTGTGACATCGGTTATCCTTGCATTATTACGTTTGTTGCTGTTGTGCTTAGCTTCTACAGCTTGTGGCATTATAATAGGTTGAGCAAAGATGTATTTAGCTGACCAAACCAATCATCTAACAGTATTTCTGTGTAGGATGAGGAAATCTAGGAGTTACTGATTCATAACTTGGTCGATTGCTTGTCGTATAATTGATGTTTGGATTTTTCAATGTGGTGGCAGGATTTGGTTTAATTTTATTTGTTAGTCGTAAACGCTTCCTGGATTATACAGCTATACAAGTTGTCGCTTGCAAATGGATAATCTAGGAATCATTAAAGTTTGAACATATTTGGGAGTACTTTTCATATGATGAATTTATTTCTTTGACAAGGTTATGGCTGTCTAATTTTGATGTATTTTAAATTTATTATTATATTATTAGAAGTTCCACAATTTTGGATTTGAAATTTATCTGCCTGCAGATATGTTATATTGTTATATCAATTATAGATTTTGGGACGTAACATTTATCTGTGTGTGATTTTGGTGTATACATAACAGTAATATTTAGTAGTTCTCTATTGCTTGAGAATTGACATTTGCAAACTGCTAGTGTTTGTTTGGGTATTTGATTGCAGAGCAAGTGAAGTCCAAATGTCCAAAGATTACATATGCTGATTTGTATCAGGTATATTACTCATTCTCTGGTTGTTAGTGTGCAATAGATCATTAAAATGTTAAATCAAGAATAAATCTTTCTGTTTCAAATGATTTAAAGGAAACCATACTTATTTCGCCTATTGATTTATTATTACATTATTGATGGTTTATCTCAAGGATGGGGAAATCAATTACTTTGTTTCTAACTCTGGAATTTTCTTTTCACGTCTTATCTTTAGGTGCATTATTCAATAAAACATTTAAATGATACAGACAAAAAAGAACGAGTTTAATTCATCAGTTAGTGATAGCTGTTAGTAATACTTGTATGTTGGTTTTATTCTATCATATGCCTGCCTTTTCACATCTGAGGAAGAGTATGGAACATTGAGCTCCTTTAAGATGGTTGATGGTTTATTAAAAACGGGGCACATAATTGATTTTGCAACGATTACTTTGCCTGGCCTGCTTAGTTCAGATGATGCTGCATTTATCAACATATTTCCAGATAAGATGAAAAATGGTAGATGTATTGAGGGGAAGTTGTTCTGTGCTGACAAAGCATTGATGCCTATAGCTTGCAGGTGTTGTGGCAGTTGAGGTCACTGGGGGCCCCACAATTAATTTTGTTCCCGGTAGAAAGGTATGGCCAGTGTTTTTTTTATTGTGGATCATCTTGTCTTCCTCTAGAAGTTAAGAATTCAACCCCGGTGCTTTCGGATTCCCATATATTGGATAGTTATCTACTTATCTTCATAAAATTTCTGATATTTTCCACCTCATGTTTATTCAGGATTCAAAGATTTCTCCAAAGGAAGGTCGACTTCCGGATGCTAAAAAAGGTGACACGTTCTGAAGCATTTGTAATTCTTAACCTGCTATGTTTGGATGTTAATTTTCTGTTAAGCACCACTCTTTTTTGCTTTTATGCACCATTGGTTGAGATGCTTCCGATACTTCTTGGATGTAAACTTCAAATATTTTTTAAATGCACTGGAGTTCATGCAACTTTCTGTATATATATTTCTTTTCACAGGCTCTTTGTGTGATCGGGACTCGTCGACTTTAAATCGATTGAATCTGTTCAATGATGATTTGTTGAGAAATAGACTTCATGTGGAGAACAATCTTGGTTTACTGTATAAAAAACAAATGCCCTGTTAAAATTTCCCAAGGGATCACCCATAAAAAAATGCCCTGTCCTGTGAATTTAAGTGACACTTCTGATTATTTTGGGTTCTGATGTCAGGCGTACCACATCTGAAGGAGATATTTTATAGAATGGGATTATCTGACAAAGACATCGTGGCCCTATCTGGTGGCCATACCCTGGTAATATGTTTTCAGTTCTATGGTGTGGACTATTACAAAAACTGTAATCTGATGTAATTTTGGTTAACATTTGCGTCATAGGGAAGAGCACATCCTGAGAGATCGGGCTTTGATGGGCCTTGGACTGCAGAGCCACTGAAATTCGACAATTCATATTTTGTGTGCGTCTTATAAGTCAACAAATTTTTGTTTTTGAAACTGCCGTTGTTTATGTTTCTTCATTTGCTATACGTTTTTATTAATTAAACCAAACCAGGGAGCTGCTCAAGGGGGAAAGTGAGGGCCTGCTAAAACTCCCAACTGACATTGCTTTGCTGGATGATCCTGTGTTCCGGCACCATGTTGAGGTCTATGCTAAGGTATCAGGTTTCAACTACGATAAGCTTCTCATTCGTGTTTGTTTAGATGGTCAGCTTTGTAAGCTCTAAGATTCAGCAGATTTGATGCTGTTGGATGTTACCAAATTGGCTCAAAGTTTATTTAGGCAAATCAAAGGCTCTAACTTCTACATGTTAGGAGCTTTTTAACCTTTCAGACAATCTCAAACAAACAATTTTGCGATGTCAAAATCTAGCAAACTGAAGCAGTATTTTAGTGTCAATTTACTCTGTTCTTGGCCTCAGAGCTGGTTTAACGAATTTTAAGAACAAGTCAGTCTGGAGTCTTTCTTTTGGATTTGATTTCCAGTGATGTTTTTAATTTGGTATTTAAAAATGTTATCAGCTACTTGCCACCATATCCTGTGAAAAAGAGAAAAATAAAGATGATACAAAAACTAGTTCTTTCTGAATCCAAGGTTGTGTGTCTATTATTTTTTCTTGGAGAACCTATATTGGAGAATGTAAATGACCACCAATGAGAAATAGGAAGATCTGATACTATAATCCAAATAGATATGGGTAGCAGCAGGCTAGATGCAATTTTACATTTTTACTTCCTCCATTTTACATAACAGCTGATCCTTCAAGAAATAGTGATTACTGACTTTGCTTTAGCTTTAATAACAGTTTTTCTACTGTTTTGAATATATGCACATCTCTTTTTTTAAAAAATGAATAATTTAGCATATGTTATTTCCTGATATTAATATGTTTTGGCAACAATTTTCTATCATTCTCACATTATCACATGCAATATGTGCTGTCCGCTCACATTCTGACCGAGGGAGGCAAACTTAACATCTAGTGCAGTGTACGAGGGTTGATAAAATGTAAATTATCTCACAACCAACTCACTGAGACCTTTGCATGCTCGAACCTGCAGGATGAAGATGCCTTCTTCAAAGATTATGCAGAATCACACAAAAAACTTTCTGAACTTGGGTTTAATCCAACTCTCGCTGGTTCGAGGGCAATCGTGAAAGATGGCACCGTGCTTGCTCAAGGTGCGGTTGGAGTTGCTGTTGCTGCTGCGGTGTTAGTACTTAGTTACTTATATGAAGTCCGTAGAAAGACAAAATAAATCTGTTCATTATAACATCGACCAGAGCTCTTATCTTCACAAAGCCGGGTAATTCCATATCCAATTCTGTACTGTGCCTGTTCAAATAACATGTATGGAGCTGTATGTGACTATACAGATCACTAGTAATGGCCAGTCATTTTATTGTCATTTCCGTTAACATATGAACTGACGAAATCAAACCTAAATGATTAATGGGTTCTGAGTTGGATAGGTGGCATTCAAAGAACTTGAGGGTAAGTTGTGGTTTGTACACGCATTCATTTGATACAAATCGACATGGCAAAATAAATTGGAGACTAAGGGGTGTACCAGAATAAAAATAGAGCAACAAGTCTACTTGATGTGTCGTGCAACACTGAAACTTGTTATACTTGTTAAATTCATGAATTTTAAATTTTTGACTTGTTTGAACGGACAAAATTTTTATTAATTTCAAATCCACTGTATAAAGTAATTGTGATGGATGTGATGAATTTTAAATACTTCTCAGATGAGTGTCATTTGAAATTTATTACTCACGTCATTTCTCAAATTAAATTCTTTCAAATCAAATCGTCAATCCTAACACAATCTTAGTGAAACTGTATATACAATATTTTTTTGGTTTGAAATAGAGACGATGGCTCAGTTCGCTCAACCGAACGCACGATTACTACTTTGCCTGATTTTTGTTCTGACAGCGGTTTTGACCGCCAAATTGGATAGGTAGGCAAAGTCTTTTTTAGGACAACCCTTGTTCACAACCAAAGCACATGATATTCACGATGTATTTAGTTGGCCTGTCACCCAATTACGTACTATTATATTATTGCCTTCCCCAACTTCCTTAAGAATCCTATAGTAATAAGCTCGTTTTCGTTTCTGTTATTACCTTCAACATCACTCTATACATAAATTCTAGTCTAGCTAACCTATTGGTATTGCGAAATTCTAATTTGTGAGGGGAATGAAATCTGCTGAGTTTGTCAAAAAAAGAAGAAAATGTGCTGAGAATAAATTAAGAGAGTTGATATGATTTGGTTTAACTAATGCGACATGAATAATATTTCATGAAATGATAAAAGATGCATGATATAGGAATGATGAATTAATACACACAATAATTAATAACTATAATACTTTGTAAAACTTGAGTCAGACTCAATACTCTATGACAAATAAAAGTACCGAACTTCACTCCTTTTCCTTTGTTCATTGGTCTAAGAGAAGATATTGGTCGACCGAAGTAATAAACTGCAACCTTGTCTTTGACGTTAAACGTTGAGAGTCACTAAAAGGTTTTCAGGTTGGTAAGTATAACACGTGAAATTACAAAAGTGGGACACCTTACCTCTATCCCCTATCTCAAGGTCTCAGTCATCAATACCAAATTGATGGGAACGTAAAAGGGATGATGATTCATAGGTTCAAGTTGTTTTCAAGGTCACGGGGCTTGTGGTTCGTTGGGGGAGAGAAAATAGGTACATGTGGCCGCTGCTGGTGACCATTAATGATATATGCAATCAAATTAATGAGTAAAGTGACTTCTTAAACATCTTGTAATGTTAAGCTCGCACCATTTATGTGATGCTATATCTAATTAGGCCGATAAAGTTAATGAAATTCAGTGCGTAAGTAATAACCTTACAGACCTAAAACTTACCTTTTCGTATGCCAAAACTTTAACCACAAGGTTTTGGTGACGGAAAAGGGAAAAAGTGGAAAGTGAACCAAATCCCATATACACCCTTAACCATAACTTATTGCTTTTGCTGTTTCTTTTTTGTCATCCTTCTTCCACCCAACCCTAACTTGTCTTCTAGAATGCCTATAACGACAACATATATCTATCTTGTGAATCTTGGGACACCAACAATATATATAAGGCGCCACAACTACCCTATATATATATATACAAATTGTGTTTTAAACGCTTAATGAAAGTTCAGAATGAACTTGCAAAAGATGTCATGATTGGTTATATTGTTAGTCCAACTGGTATCAAGTCTCTTTGAACTATGTACTTATGCCAGGAGGTCATGGGTTCGAGACTTGGGGAGGTAACACTCCACCAACCTGGTGTGGAGAGTCCTATGAGTAATGATGCATGGGAAAGCCCGTGAGGGAAAAGGCCCCAGAAGGAACCCAAGACGGAACAAGGCCCCCGAGGGAGCCCAAGATCGGGATAGCCCATGGTCGTTACAATAAAAGACGCCTTTTATTGTAACGACCCATTACAGGCCCAGTGGACCGCCCATACGGCCCACTGCCCCGATCAACCCAAGGCTATCCCGATCTTGGGCTCCCTCAAAGGGGACTTTTCCCTCACGGGCTTTCCATAGGCGTCGTACGGGTTACTCATAGGATCTCCCCCTCCCTACCAAGGGGTTTCTTTCGCCTCCCCAGGACTCGATCCCATGACCTATAGGATAAGTACATTGACATCAAGAGTCCTGGTATCAGTTGAGTTAGTAGCCCAAACCCAACTGGTACCAGGACTCTTGATATCAATGTACTTATCCTATAGGTCATAGGATCGAGTCCTGGGGAGGCGAAAGATACCCCTTGGTAGGGAGGGGGAGATCCTATTTAGAGGAGATGTTCGACAAACCAACTTGTGGTATGAGTTTTATTTATTATTATATAATAGATAATATATATTTTAATAATATTTTAAGTTTTAATTCATTCTGATATTTAATTTATCTGTATACTCGTGTACATGTATTGATAAAGACCTTGAATATACAATGATATAATGAAGTCGTACATGTCACGTCCATCATGAAACACATTTTATTTATCGTATATTCTAAATTCATTGTTAGTTGATTTAGTCGTCTAAAATAAGAATAAAAGTCGCTTGAGCTCCAGACTAACATCTTTGATGTTCTCGTGTGTCAAACTGCTAACGTTGCGTTGTTTAATCTGGTTGGTTAGATGGGCCTTAAAAGAGTGACGTCAGATCTTAACGGGTAATATTTTCTCTGCTGGAGACAGAGACGGCGGTAGGAAAGAGTAGACTGATATCTACGGGACACGAGACAACAATAGCATAAAGAGATGCACCTCTCAAACTCCTGGGCCTAGCAATCCGAACCATTAGTAACCAAGTAGGTGCACTCCGCGCTGCCATAAATATAACAAAATAAAGTTGTGTCTTGGCTAACAACTACATATTTTGGCCTAATGGTAAGACTTTGATCCTAACAATTAGTATCAGAGCGAGGTCATGAATTCAAGTCATAAAAAACATATTTATATACTTTTTGTGGTGGATGTTGGATTAAGCGTGCACGAGAGAGATTAGTACTGAGATGGGTGACCTCCTGGAATGTTCTCCTGTGTCAAGCTTCTGACGTTGCGCTGCTTGATCTGGTCGACTAGATGGACCATAAGAGCGACGCTTGATTTTAGTAGGTAATATTGTCTCTGCTGGAGACATGACCGAAAATAGGAAAATGGTAAGACTGATCTCTAAGGGATATGAGACAATACCAACAAATAGATAAGCACATCTCCGAACTCATGGGCCTAACATCCCGACCCATTAGCACCCAAATAGATGCAATCTGCACTATCACAAGTATAAGAAATTAAAGTTGCGTCTTGGTTAAAAGCTATAGCTTTTGGCTTAGTGATAAGATCTATATCTTACAAACAACTAAATCATTCATAGGGATTTACAATAAGAACTATCTCCGCTTAAAATTCGGAATAGCTGGTATCAAACGTTAAACACTAAAGATAAACTTTAAATAAACACTTCATGAATGAATTTATAATCATACGACACCCAAATCCAGTTTTTAAAATTCTTTAAATTTTAAACTTTTATTGTGTCTTGACTCTTGGGTGCGATAAAACGATACATAAAAATATGATAAACTCAACCCTAAAATGCACTTTTCGTTTTACAGAAAACATATCCAGAATTTTTGCATCCATGCAAGTTTTATATTCATTGAATCTTAGCCAAATCTCAATTCCTTTAATTTTATTTTATATTACTTTTTTTAAGGGAAAAAAAACTCCAAGAAAAGCTCTAGTTGTTTTGTAAAATGATGCATACAAATTTGTCCATGTTTAGGTAGACCTTACCACAAATAACATTAACGATGATAATGATATAGTTCCAACAACACGATATCATTATAGACAAGGGGCCCCAAATTTAATTTATGAGGTTAGGAGAGACTTTGAAATGGTTAAATTTTAACTATGGACCGTATTAATGGAAGATGGTTACGAGCTCGATAAAGAAAGCCTCAGAATACGAACGTCACACCTTACTTTTACACCTACCAATTTAAGTTTACTACATGGCTAAGGACACTTTTAATTGATTATTCCTCATTTCCATCCGTACCTGCAGAAATTAGTTCGATTTTTGAATTGATTCGGAAGGTGGAAAATTACATTACTTTTAAAGCAGTGGATGTGGAGAGCTGAATGCATAGGAATGTTAAAGATTTGAAACTTGAACCTGACTCAACTTCAAAAGTTAGTTTAAGGAGAGAAGATTGTTCAAGTTCATATATGAAACTTCCAAGAATTTTATCTAACCGATGTGAGACAACTAACACACCTCTCTCACGCCCAAAAATGAACATTTTGGAGCGTGAAATTTACAAATGACCCAAATATAGACAGAACGGATGTCCCAACTATGGGCAATCCAACACATAACAGTACAACCTGAGCTTTGATACCATGTTAAGATTGAGACTTGGATCTAACTCAACCACAAAAGCTAGCTCAAGTAAGAAGGATTGTCCAAATTCATATATACAATTCTTAAGGATTTTATATAATCGATGCGAGACAACTAATAAGAAATCTATTATATCAACCGTTTTGATTTTTAAAATTATTAATTTGGTAATGATATGAAAATTTTTTTTTCTCCGGAAAAATTATTAATTTTTCAATTTTTTTTTTTAAAAAAAGACAAGCAATTTCAAACTACATTGAAGGGTATGACATCGTATAGTAGTGCCACATCGATTTTAGTACTTATACAATGATTCCATACAACTAATATAAAATCATCAAAAGTTTTGCCACCGTCCACTCTCTCCTCTCCCACCAACTCACATCTAGAAGAATTTATTACCTCCTCAAGCCTCAATCCCCAAAATATACATACATATATACATACATACATACATATATATATATATATATATGCGACATACAAAAAGAGAGACTGTAAGAAATAATAAAAGAAAAAAAAAAGAGGAGAGAAACCGCATGCTTGATTAGCTAAGGGTTATATATTATAACAAGTGATCGCCATTCATCAAAATGGGGAGGTCTCCATGTTGTGAGAAAGCTCACACGAACAAAGGTGCATGGACTAAAGAAGAGGATGATCGTCTCATTGCTTATATTCGGGGACACGGCGAGGGATGCTGGCGGTCACTGCCTAAGGCCGCGGGGCTCCTCCGATGCGGCAAGAGCTGCCGCCTCCGGTGGATCAACTATCTCAGGCCCGACCTCAAACGTGGAAACTTTACAGAAGCTGAGGATGAACTCATTATCAAACTCCATAGCCTTCTTGGCAATAAGTAAGCCCAATTAATATATACTACTTTATTCTAAAACCCTCGTTCTGATAGTAAATAAAATCATTAATTTCCCCATATTTTGTTTGTTACAGGTGGTCCTTAATCGCCGGAAGATTGCCAGGAAGAACTGATAATGAGATAAAGAATTACTGGAACACTCATATAAGAAGAAAACTTGTGAGCAGAGGGATTGATCCAACAACCCACATGCCAATAAATGAACCTGCAGCTGCAGCAGGGGAAGCGACAACTATTTCTTTCTCTGGTGTCACGAACCCGAAAGAAGAATTAAACATAGCTAAAAATGGGATATTGATGAACGTGGTTCAAGAACGGTGCCCCGATTTGAATCTCGAGCTCAGAATCAGCCCTCCTTATCAACAAGAACCACTGAAGACAACGCTTTGCTTTGGATGTAACCAGGGGATCAAGAACAGCAAAGATTGCAAATGTACCGATGGTAAATTAATTAGTGGGAGTGGCGGTAAATCTGGTTATGATTTTCTCGGGATAAAAAATCGTGTTGTTTTGGAATACAGAAGCTTGGAGATGAAATGAGAATTTGTTCTGGGAAATTGATCAGCCTTTCTTCCTTTTTGTTGTTTCCCCAGAGTGCACGTACGCGTAATCTTGGTGAGATATGTCTGAGTTTGTTGCAGTTTAGTGTTGATTTTTACTGCGTATATAACATAAGAGTATATATTTTAGCTTCATTTGTGTATGGTTGCGTAAATACTTGTGTAAATACATTTAAATATAAAAAAATTTAAATTTAAATTTTGTTAACTACATAAATATATATAATTTCCCAAATAAAAATATTAGGCAGTCAAGAAATGTTCAGTACAGACAGAACCATTGACTGAACCAATTTTCTTTTTATGACAAATCGAAAATTTTAGTTATTTCTTTCCATCAGTAATCGAATCAACCAAAATTTTTAAAAAATCGAGTTTTAATTAAAAAATATAATATAAAAATTAAATTAAATAAATTTTTAATTTTATTTAAAAAATATTTTTATTTATAATTCAATTGTGTAATAAAATTTAATTAGAAATTTGTAATATTTATATTGTTATAAACTTTATTAGAAAATTTAATAATATTAATTTTTTTAATAAAAAATTGGTTTGTTTAGTTAATTGAAGTTTTATATTAAAAATCGAAAATGAATTGAACTAAACGATATTATAAAAAACTAAAACCGAATTTCCGAATAAATTTTCAGTTCGGATCGGTTATTTTGGCTGAATTTGATATCTTACTCACTCTAAATTATAATTGATATATGTTACTTGTCGATGTCTGCAATTTTGGTTTAAAATTAACTTTATAGTTTTTTTCTTTATCCCTTTAGTTACCTAACTAGAAATTTTCAATTATCCCAAATATGTCCAACAAATTTTTTTTCAAATCTCATAATTACCCAAAAACTCTATTATTCTAATTAAAATAATCGCAATACAAGCACTATAATAATTACAATATCAATAATTCTCAAATATTTCAATCAATTGTTCATTTTTTTCAAAATTCGCACCAATAGATATTTAAAGTAAAAATATAAACTCAAAAATTCATATACATCATAAGTCAATATTATCGTAACTCAAATAATCACCACTAAATATTTGACATAATTTTAGAATTGTCGAATTTTACAAAAAAATAACATAATTTCAGAATCAACAAAACCAACCAATATGTGATAATGAAATGTGATTTAATTTGTAGTGTTGTTGTATTTTTAATTTTTAACATGAGACCAAAAAAATAAAAAACTAAATAATTTTTTTAAAAAAACATAGGCGGGGCTAGAGCTCATCCTAACCCAAGGGCGGCTCCGTCCCTGTTCCCATGAGTGTGTAGATTGCGTGCCATTTATTCGACTCAAATGGTCCACATATAGTCTTTTATGTGAGCAATGTCGGGTCTATGTGAAAAAAACATACGTGACTCGTCGGATTTACGTAGAATTAATAAACTGATGGTTGCCATCAAGTTCAGGTCTTAATATATATCTCTTGATTTTTCATTTTTTGTCCAGGAAATACTTTTAATTTGTGCCAAAAGATGGTGTAAGCTCGTGAATATATTTCAAAAGGATTTAAGATAATTGGACAAATTTAAAATAGTAATTTTTTTTTTTGAAAAAAAAATAAATTCCTTGAAAATAAAAACGACCTATGGCCTTTTGTTTCTCGGCTTTCCATTGAACAAACATAGGAAGATTGTTGGCTTTGAATGAATGACCACAAATAGTAATGGCAAAAATTTGTGTGAGATGGTCTCACGGGTTGTATTTTGTGGGACAGATCTCTTATTTAGATTATAAAAAAATATTACTTTTTATGCTAAGAGTATTACTTTTTATTGTGAATATCGGTAGGGTTGACCCGTCTCACAGATAAAAATTCGTGAGATCGTCTCTTGTGAGACGGTCTCATGAATCTTTATCTGTGAGACGGGTCAACCCTACCGATATTCAGAATAAAAAATAATACTCTTAACATAAAAAATAATAATTTTTCGTAGATGACCCAAATAAGTGAGTAGTTCTCTTGTGAGACGGTCTCACGAATCTTTATTTGTGAGACATGTCAACCCTACTGATACTCATAATATAAAATAATACTTTTAGCATAAAAAGTAATATTTTTTCGTAGATGAACCAAATAAGAGATCCGTCTCACAAAATACGATCCTTAAGACCTTCTCACACAAGTTTTTCCTACTTATAAGGGTTTCTATCAAATAAATAATCGATTTTGCACGCATATTTATAGATTTTTCCTACACAATCCCTACCTAAATTATGCACCAGATTATATAAACAACGTATTTCAATTCACGAACAATGATGCAATGGATAAGCAACGGGAGAAGATTAGATAACAAATTCGTTGGGAAATTGAATATATTAATATAATATATATCCAATAACTAAATAATAATATTTTGATTAATATTAATTTGTTTAATAAACTCCTAATGTCGACCATTGACAGCACCATCCGTTCACCAACTTGCTTCACGTTTTGGCCTTTTTAGCCGTAACATACCAAACTTGCATTATTTAAATTTAATGTGGGATTAGTTATTTATTTCCCACTCACTCGCATTAATTGTTTATTAATCTTATATAATGCCCTCTGATACTCACGGGAAATTTAGGGTCCGATCCACGCAAGCGTCACTAATCCAGACACGGGCTTCAAAATTATCATGGGCCTGAAATCACAAATAAGACCGTTAGGAGGGGGCCATGAGAGTATCCTGGCGTAGCTCCTCCGACACTCAAGTCAGAGACTGAGGATATATGGGGGGAGCAGCTAAGGGCGCTGCTGAAAACAATATAGTGAATCCAATAATCATACGCTCCAACCTGGTATTTATAGAAGAATACCTGGGCTTGTCATGGGCCATTCACCTGTGGGCCTTAATGATGGGCCGGGAATTTGGGCCGGATCTTGATGGGTTCATCCCTGGGTATCACCAGTATCCCCCTCCCGAGTCGAACTGAATCGTAGGTTCAAAGTTCGATTGATTGCGTTGTTCTCGGTTTACAACACGTGAGTTGTGCATTTTCTTCCAGGCCTCCGTCGGTCTCCAAAAAGTTGGAAACAAATCAAATATCAATCCTAGCACCGCTTCATCATCACCTCGCCGCCTGCACGCTAGCCCCAACAGCGTGCGTCCGCCCTTGCGCGCGCTCGCCCGGCGCCCTCGCCCCGCGCGGCCGCACAGCTCCCGCGCGCCACGCCCTCACCGAGCTCGTCCGGCGCCCTGCCGAAGCACTCGCCCCCTCGCGCACCACGTTCGCCTGCTCGCCTGGGCGCCGGCTCGCCCGCGTGCCACAGGCTCGCCCTCAAGCCCTCGGCCATGCCTTTGCCCTAGCGCCTGCTCGCCAGCGCCACGCCACGCCAGCTCGCCCGCACCCCGCAGCTCGCCCGCCACTCCAACTCGCCCGAGCACCAGCTCGCCCCTAGCCCCTCGCCTGCCGCTCTCGCCCTCGCCCGCCGAGCGTCTGCTCGCCGCGCGCCCGAGCGCCACACGCCAGCTCGCCCGCGCCCGGCAGCTCGCCCGCCACTCCAGCTCGCCCGAGCACCAGCTCGCCCCTAGCCCCTTGCCTGCCGCTCTCGCCCTCGCCCGCCGAGCGTCTGCTCGCCGCGCGCCCGAGCGCCGCACGCCAGCTCTCCCGCGCCCGGCAGCTCGCCCGCCACTCCGGCTCGCCCGAGCGCCTGCTCGCCCCCGCCACGCCACGCCAGCTCGCCGAGAGCCTGCCTGCCCGCCACTCGCTTGCCCTCGCGCCACAGGCTCGCCTTCACGCCTTCGCCCACGCCTTCGCCTCGTCCAATACGTTGAGAAATTTGATATATTCCCTTGCGAATGATTGAGTGATTTCTGAAAAAATTATGGGGGCGTTGCCCCCACACCCCACGACCTGACCGGGCAGGTCGATCCCCGTAAACTCTGCTCCCCTTAAACATCTTTTGTTATCGACTAACCAAATAAATTTTTCTCTTCCCAAACTTTGCTCCTCTGCTAGGCGATGTCTTAGCAGGAAAATAAAAATTCAACATCTCCACCCTCCAACTCCTCTGCTAGGTGACACCTTAGCAGGAAAAATAAATTTAATTCTCCTCATCCACTCTTCTCCTCTGCTAGGCGATGCCTTAGCAGGAAAATAACATTTTTCTCCTCCCAAACTCTGCTCCTCTGCTAGGTGATGCCTTAGCAGGAAAATAAAAATTCACTACCCCCAACCTCTAGCTCCTCTGCTAAGCCGGGTCTTAGCAGGAAAATAAAATTCAACTCCTCTGCTAGGTGATACCTTAGCAGGAAAATTTAAATTCAACACCTCCACCCTCTAACTCCTCTGCTAGGCCGGGCCCTAGCAGGAAAATAAAATTCAACTCCTCCATTTAACTCCTCTGCTAGGTGATACCTTAGCAGGAAAATAAAATCAACACCTCCACCCTCTAACTCCTCTGCTAAGCCGGGCCTTAGCAGGAAAAATCAAACTCTCACCTCATCATCTCATAACTCCTCTGCTAAGCCGGGCCTTAGCAGGAAAATAAAATCAACACCTCCACCCTCTAACTCCTCTGCTAGGCGATGCCTTAGCAGGAAAATAAAATAAAAATCTCCACCATCTAACTCCTCTGCTAAGCCGGGCCTTAGCAGGAAAAATCAAACTCTCACCTCATCATCTCCTAACTCCTCTGCTAAGCCGGGCCTTAGCAGGAAAATAAAATTCAACACCTCCACCCTCTAACTCCTCTGCTAGGCGATGCCTTAGCAGGAAAATAAAATCAACATCTCCACCATCTAACTCCTCTGCTAAGCCGGGCCTTAGTAGGAAAAATCAAACTCTCACCTCATCATCTCCTAACTCCTCTGCTAAGCCGGGCCTTAGCAGGAAAATAAAATCAACACCTCCACCCTTTAACTCCTCTGCTAAGCCGGGCCTTAGCAGGAAAATAAAATTCAACGCCCAACCCTCTAACTCCTCTGCTAGGAGATACCTTAGCAGGAAAATAAAAATTCTTCTCTTCCACTCTGCTCCTCTCATCGCCGACTCTGCTCCTCTGCTAGGCGATGCCTTAGCAGGAAAATAAATATTCTCCACCCCAGCCTCTACTCCTCTGCTAGGCGATGCCTTAGCAGGAAAAATTTAACTTTTCTCCCCCCCCCCCCCCACTCTTCTCCTCTACTAGGCGCAGCCTAAGCAGGTAAAATAAAATTCATATAATCCTCATAATACAAGAACAACCACGAACTTAATATAAGAACTTGGCTTTATTAAATATCAACTGATAACGTAAGACAAATTCAGGAACGAAATACATCAAAAATGAAGTGAAGATGTTCTCTAAGGTGGTAAGCGTTCTCATGCCTCTTTAGAGCCTTACCCAGCGCATTCTCCAACTTTCCTCTCAGCTCCTCTTGTACCTCCACAGGACAAAGTTACCCATTTTGAATCTTCTCCGAATGACTCTACAACTGCAAGACTGAGCTCAAGCTTCCATGCGAATGCTCGTGACTTCTCTTTTCTTCTTCCTTCACGATTCTTTCATAACAACGACGTGCGACTTTTTGGTCCCCGCACAGGACTCCAACTCCTCTTCCCACCGGAAACTTAAGCTTCTGATGATAACTGGAAGCTACTGCTCTAAAATCCTTCAGGGCTGGTCGTCCTAGAATTCCACTATACGATGACTGGGTATCTACTACAGTGAAGGCTATCACCTTTGTTACCCGCCGAGGATCAGTCCCCAAGGATAGGGGAAGAACAATCTGACCCAAAGACAAGATGACGTGTTCTGCAAACCCATACAGCGGGGTGGATACCGGCTCAAACTCAAATCCTCTCATCTTCATTTGATCCAACGTGCTCTTAAACAAGACGTTCACGGAGCTTCCATTATCAATAAATATCCTTGCCACATCATAATTGGCAATGGTGGCCGTCACCACCAAGGCATCGTTATGTGGAGTCACAACGCCTCGGAGGTCTTCCGGCCCAAAGCTGATGATGGGGTCTTGTGGTAAGTCTGCACCACTATATATCTCAAAGTTCTCCAATTTTCTCCCATGTGCTTTCCGAGCTCGCCCAGAGTCTCCATCAGTAGCACCCCCCGAGATCATATGAATCATTCCTCTCGTAGGGTGGTTATCCTCATTCATTCCCCTCCTCGGTTCCACGAGCTCCTGAGGGACATCTTGACATCCACCTTCCCCTCTCTGCTCACCCATCCTCTGATTTATCCATGGAGGGCCTTGACCACGCCTAGGGGGCGAGCGAGACCTTTGTCGACTCCTTAATGAGGATCCTTCTCGTCTATCCCGTGAAGATAATCTAGCACTGTACCCAACCCTTCGCGACTTCTCCCACCTCCCCGCAGGCTCCCTCACCTCCATCACCTCGTCCCGACTCCTATCTAGGGGAACATGGGATGAGAATTGTCTTCTACTACTAGTTCTGTCTTCCTCTCTTTCCCCCGCACCCCTCTTCCTTCCTCCTTTCTCCGCTCCCTCAACTCTACTTCCTCCGGGCCGGCTCTCCATCCTTCTGTACCGTTGGGCATCTTCCAAGTTTACATATTTCTCAGCTCGAGCCAACAGATCATCATAGCTCAACGGAGGCTTCATGACCAACGACTTGAAAAACTCCCCTCCCCTCAGTCCTTGTGTGAAGGCACTTATCATGATGTCAGGGGTAGCCGCTGGTATTTCCAGCGCTGCACTGTTGAAACGCTGGACAAATTCTCGCAAAGTTTCATTCTTTTGCTGTTTCATCACGAACAGGGTCAAATAATTTTTCTGGTGCCTCTTGCTGCTGGCAAATCTGTGCAAGAAAGCTCACCAACGTGCCCAGGAACACCCTGCACCTGACTCCATCTGAATATTGATGTAACATGGCCGCATTCTCAAATCTCCCCAAGTGTTCCTCGGGGTCAGTATGTCCATCGTACTCTCCCACATTCGACTGTCGAAAATTTGGAGGAAGTTCTTCTTCTAAAATGGCTAGTGAAAAGGGACTTCCTCTCTTGGGTGCCGGTGCTCTGCTTCCCAACTGCTGCCTCAACATCTGTATCTCCCTCCACATCTCCTCCATCTCCGGATTCTCCTCACTTGGTAGGGGTCGTGTCTCCTCCACCCTACTCTGACTGCCCTTCACATTCTCCTCTCGCTCCTGGTGAGCGGCCTGCTCTTCTGCAAACATAGACTCTTGATTCCTCTTCATGGCCTCATCCACTGTTCGGGTGATAAATTGGCCCAGCTGTTCCAGGGTCAAGTTTCCCACATTCTCATTGGGATGGGTTTGCTCGACCCTCGTCTCGTGGATGGGCTGCTCAGTTCTGGCTTCTTGACGAGGTTGTTCATGTCTCGTCTCAAGATGCAGTTGTTCTTGTCTTGTCTCAACATGAGATTGTTCGGGTCCCCTCTGAGGACGCGATGATGCCGAGGTAACTCTTCTACTTCCTTTCTTGCCTACCATCTCTACGTCTCAACTCAAGTGTTCCCACAGACGGCGCCAAGTGATACTCACGGGAAATTTAGGGTCCGATCCACGCAAGCATCACTAATCCAGACACGGGCTTCAAAATTATCATGGGCCTGAAATCACAAATAAGACCGTTAGGAGGGGGCCAGGAGAGTATCCTGGCGTAGCCTCTCCGACGCTCAAGTCAGAGACTGAGGATATATGGGGGGAGCAGCTAAGGGCGCTGCTGAAAACAATATAGTGAATCCAATAATCATACGCTCCAACCTGGTATTTATAGAAGAATACCTGGGCTTGTCATGGGCCATTCACCTGTGGGCCTTAATGATGGGTCGGGAATTTGGGCCGGATCTTGATGGGTTCATCCCTGGGTATCACCCTCGTTTTTACGTTTTGAGTTTGGTATGAGGGAGAAGTACAGTCGTAATTTGTATATTTTTCACTTGTAATTCTGGTATCTCAAAATTTTCAGTTTTTATACGTTATTTTACAATTTTTTTTCGATTTTAATCTTTTTTTGATTGGACAATTAGAAAATGCTTAGTTGTAAATCGGACATGGAATTTAAAATTGGAGATCTTAGTTTTTTAAGAGAAAATTGCCTATACGACTTAAATTTCACCTTGACGTAAACTTTTAAATATTGAAACTACAAATATCAACCACTAGGACATTGAAGCTTTGATGTAAATTTATGGAAAAATGTGTAAATTACATTATCAAAAATTTTATTTCTCATTTTATTTTGGGTTAAGAATATTACTCGAATCCTAGGAATCCCGCATTAATATTAATTAAGTTTGCATTAATAATTCTTTATCATAAATATGTTGTTTGTGATGTACCTTGAAATTTTGAGTTGAGGCGAATGTTGAACACTCTCTCTTTAAGAAATCTTTTCCCAGTCTTGGTGCTCCGGTTATGACAATTCTTTTCCAAGATATAATGGCTCCTTCTTGCAACAAAAACACTGTAAATTGTAAGATTAATGACCAGAAAATAGAGTGTACTCTCTTTTAATGAAAGAAAGAAGAAGAAGAATATGTAAAATAAATACAAGTGTACAGAAAATTCTGCTGATAAAAAAATGTTCTCTTGCTATTTGATAATGTATTTGCATATCTCAATCATTAGGGATTGTTGTTTTATCTAATATATGTCCTTTCATCCAAAAGTCTGATGAAAAACGTCAAGAAACACCATTTGGATGCAAGATATCATGAAAACTCGTAACTTTCTGTCAATCGGCATCGTCGGGTGCCTATGCCCCTCACTCTCTGCCCTGGAATTTCCAGGACAACAAGAGAGACGCTAAGGCGCCTTTGGAAGGAACTTAAGTGCCTCCTCTACTGCCCTTGATATTTCCAAGGCACGAACGGTGCTGAGGCGCCCAGTTTAGGTGTCTTCTTTGCTGTTTGGGAAACTTTATCACAATTTTTAAGGCGCACATCTGAATGTTCTTGTTTGGTAAAATTTTCTTTATCTTTTCTTTTACTTAAATTTTATTCATTAAGCTCAAAAATTCCAACAATCCCCCACATGAATGCACGTGGTATCGAAATAGAGTATGCACAAAATATTATCACATCAGGATATGTGGTTTTTGGTCTTAAACCTTCCTTAGTAGAATACTATAATTGGTCACGAAGTGAACTTGATGTGTTGAACTTCTTGATGGTTTATGAAAAACCAAAAAAATAGTACTTACACAATAACTTTAGGGCTAAACAATGCATCTTGTAAGTTCTTTGGTTCACTTTATTTGTTTCATTTTCCACCATGTAATTACGGAAATCTGGACAAAAATAAAATCAAGGTTCTAGCTCTTTTAGTTCGCCTAGGTTCTTCTTTTTTTAGTAAGCTTTCAATTGTCCTAGCTTTTTTATCTTGTGATGGTCCATCGGTAGAAGCAAAATCTTCATCCACCTTTTCTATTTTTCTTTTGCTAGAAACTTCTTCTTGCCTTACTTTGCTAGGAAATATATTTTCAAAAAATATGACATTTCTTGAATCAATTGTAATTCCTATATTCATTTCAAGATTTTTAGATTTGTGAACTATGAATATATAGTCACTAATGTTATGATCATATCCAATGAATATTCAGTCGACCGTCTTTGGTCCAATTCTGACTTGCTTGAGCTTTGGTATTTCAAATTCTAATGTTATTTGTAAGAAGATTTATGCCCTTTCCACAATTCATATGGCGTTTTATCATTTTTCTTTTGGAGTATCTTGTTCAGAATATGATTATATGATGCAAATGTGTAGAAAAATCTGATGATAACAAAAATATTCTCTTGTTTTCTTTGATAATGTATTTATAGATATAAATTATTAGGGATATGTTCCATCTTATAGGTATCCATTCATCCAAAATTCTGAAGAAAAACGTCAAGAGATACTATTTGTATGAAAGATATCATGAAAACTCGTAATTTTCAGCGCCTATGCGCTATTTTACTGGCGCCTTCCTAATTCCAGCGCGACAGGAAGTTGCCTAGGCGCCTCCCACTGAGACATCTCCTTTAGGCACCTCAACGCCTCCCTCGCAATTTGGAAGATTTCTTTAAGACGTATATTTGAACATTTTTGTTCGGTCAAATTTTTTTTTTGTCTTTTTTTCTTAATTTCTATTTCTTAAGTTTAAACATTTCAACAAAATATCAAAACAAAAACCAAAAAAACAAAAAACAAAAAACAAAAAGATAGAAGATATCCCGAGTTTCACTTTTCTACGTGAATATTATACATGTGGGTCATTACTTTTTTTTTCATTTCTTTTCTTTTCTTTTCTTTTTAATTGTGTTAGGTAGAAAGATTGGAAGCTTCCACGAATTACATATATATTCCTTTCTTCAATTTTAAAAATATTTACACCCATCTCTATCAAGTGATGTGTAATTATTGATATGTTCTAAATGGAAATTGTAGTGTTTGGTAGTGTTAGGTCCAACCCCAACTACTATCAACTCGCATGCAATCCTAAGTACTCCTAACCCGGTGGGACCAATTATCAAATTACTTAACAATTCACATTTTATTTAGCTTTAAAGATAAACTAAAAAAAAAAATTTAAGTCATTTTTATTCTCTATTTCTTCGTTAATTACATTTCACATATTTTAATTTCTTGACATTGTTTGAAATATAAATATATACTCTCTTGCCAATCAAAACTTCCCATTCTTACTTTTCTTTAAATTAGCTTATATATTTTACTCAATCATTGAATAAATCCTTCACTATATTAAAAAAAGTTACCGCTTGGTAATCTTATATTTTGGGATTTAATCAAAATCTTGGATATTTTTTGGGATTATTAGATCAGTGAATGTCATTGTCGAACCCACCGGCCACCAACTCCTCACTCTTAGGGCGGTGGTCGGCAGCCGCCCGACGTAGGCATCATGTTCTCCATTGCGGCGTTTGGCCAACACTTGGACCCCACTTGAAGTCATTTTTCTTCCTTAATTACCTCATATTATTATTATTATTTTTTGCGGTTAGAATTACTTCACTCATTCACTATCTTATTTTTTTAAAATCTTTTTTAATATTTTTTTTTACAAATTGACCAAGTAATGAATAATTTATACTACATATGTACGGATGGGGGATTATTTTTTTAATGTGATTTGTATTTATTAAAAAATATAAAACATCAAAATATAAACAAGAAATTCACATAAGATACTGCTGATCAAAGCAAGGATTGTCTCCCTACGAATAAGTTTTATCCGCTTACTACGATTTAAAGATGTAATAACTCGTAGTCGAGGTCACTCGCCACGTACATAGAGGAATTATGAACCAGTCCTTAAGTCTTGTAAACAAAATACAAAGTATCTTGTAAGGTGAACATAAAATGTCATTTAAAAGTGATATATTTATTTGGAAGTATTTAAATTTAATTTTTTGTATATATTAAGAATAAAATAATCAATCATAAATAAAAAGATACATATAAGATTTCCCGTAATAACGTAGTCTATTGAAAATAATAAAAATATTTTAAACCTTGATACCCCATGGATGAGCCCATCAAGATCTGGCCCAAACCCCCGGCCCATATCTAAGGCCCACAGGTGAAGGGCCCATGACAAGCCCAGGTATTCTCCTATAAATACCAGGTTTGAGCGTACGATATTTCATTCACTATATTGTTTTCAGCAGCGCCCTTAGCTGCTCCCCCCATATATCCTCAGTCTCTGACTTGAGCGTCGGAGGGGCTACGCCAGGATACTCTCCTGGCCCCCTCCTAACGGTCTTATTTGTGATTTCAGGCCCAGGGTAATTTTGAAGCCCGTGTCTGGATTAGTGACGCTTGCGTGGATCAGACCCTAAATTTCCCGTGAGTATCACTTGGCGCCGTCTGTGGGAACCTTTGAGTTAAGACGTAGAGATGGTAGGGAGGAGAGGGAGTGGAAGAGCCACCTCAGCATCATCGCGTCCTCGGAGGGGACCCGAACCATCTCGCGCTGAGGCGGGACAGGAACAACCGCATCTTGAGACGAGACAAGAACAACCTCGTCAAGAGGCCAGAACTGAGGAGCCCATCCACGAGACGAGGGTCGAGCAAACCCGTCCCAATGAGAATGTGGGAAACTTGACCCTGGAACAGCTGGGCCAATTTATCACCCGAACAGTGGATGAGGCCATGAAGAGGAATCAAGAGTCTATGTTTGTAGAGGAACAAGCTGCCCATCAGGAGCGGGAGGAAAATGTTGAGGTCCATCATAGCAGGGTTGAAGAGACGCAACCCCTCCAGAGTGGGGAGATTAGTGAGATGGGAGAGATGTGGAAAGAGATAAGGAGGTTGAGGGAGCAGGTGGGAAGCAGGGCGCCGGTACCCAAGAGAGGAAGCCCTTTTTCACTAGCCATCTTCGAGGAAGGGCTTCCTCCGAATTTCCGACAATCAAACGTTGGAGAGTATGACGGACATACAGACCCTGAGGAACACTTGGGGAGATTTGAGAATGCGGCTCTGTTGCACCAATATTCGGACGGAGTTAGGTGCAGGGTGTTTCTGGGCACGTTGGTGAGGTCAGCCCAGCAATGGTTTAATACCCTGCAGCCCAACTCCATACAATCGTTCGAGGATTTCTCTGCAGCCTTCTTGCACCGATTTGCCAGCAGCAAGAGGCATCAAAAGAACTATTTGAGTTTGTTTGTGATGAAACAGCAAGAGGCTGAAACGTTGCGGGAGTTTGTCCAGCGCTTCAACACTGCAGCGCTAGAAATACCATCGGCTACCCCTGACATCATGATAAGTGCCTTTACACAAGGACTAAGGGGAGGAGAGTTTTTTAAGTCGTTGGTCAAGAAGCCTCCGTCGAGCTATGATGATTTGTTGGCTCGAGCTGAGAAATATGTAAACTTGGAGGATGCTCAACGATACAGGAGGATGGAAAACCGGTCCGGAGGAAGTAGGGTGGAGGGAGCCGAGAGAGGTGGAAAGAAGAGGGGTGCAGGGGAAAGAGATGAGGACAGAACCAAAGGTAGAAGACAATTCTCATCACATGTTCCTCTGAATAGGAGTCGGGATAAGGTGATGGAGGTGAGGGAGTCGGGGGAGAGGGGGGAGAAGTCACAGAGGGTTGAGAGCAGTGCTCGACCTCCGCCACGGGGTAGACAAGAAGGGTCCTCGTCCGGGAGTGAGCTGAGATCTCGCCCGTCTTCTAGGCGGGGTCGAGGCCCTCCATGGATACATCCGAGGATCGAAGAGCCGAGGAGAGAGGGTCGAGGTCAGGATGTCCCTCGGGAGCCCGCTGAACCGAGGAGGAGAACGAATGAGGATAATCACCCGACGAGAGGAATAATTCATATGATCTCGGGGGGTGCTACTGATGGGGATTCCGGGCGAGCGCGGAAGGCGCATGGGAGGAGGTTGGAGAATTTTGAAATATCGAGGAGTGCGAACTTACCCCATGATCCTGTCATCAGTTTTGGGCCAGAGGATCTACGAGGCATTGTGGCTCCTCATAACGATGCCTTGGTGGTGACGACCACCGTTGCCAATTACGATGTGGCACGAATCTTTATTGATAATGGAAGCTCTGTTAATATCCTGTTCAAGAGTACTCTGGATCAGATGAAGGTGGAAGGATTTGAGTTTGAGCCAATCTCCACTCCTCTATATGGGTTCGCAGGACATGCCATCCCGCCGCTGGGTCAAATTGTCCTTCCTTTATCTTTGGGGAATGAGCCTCGGCGGGTGACCAAGATGACGAAATTTACTGTGGTGGACACCCCATCCGCTTACAATGGAATTCTGGGGCGACCAGCCCTAAAGGATTTCAGAGCTGTAGCGTCCACGTATCATCAGAAGTTGAAGTTTCCTGTGGGGAGGGAGGTTGGAGTCTTATGTGGGGACCAGAAAGTCGCTCGTCGGTGTTATGAGGGGATAGTGAAAGAAGAGGGAAAGAGGGCACGTGTGGAGGTCAATATGATTAGAAGGGGGCGAAGCGGGTTGCCCGTGGTAAGGAGAGAGGTTCATGAGGTGATGGATGAGAAGCCGGAGATCGTGACATTGGGGCCTGACAAGAAAACTCTAAGAATAACCCCTGACCTTGACCCAGAGGTAAGGGAAAAACTTATTACTTGTTTACAAGCTAATCTCAATAGGTTCGCTTGGTCAGCCCAAGAGCTCACAGGGACGAGTCCAGATGTAGCAGAACATCGGTTAAACATCTTGTCGAATTCTCGTCCCGTGAAGCAGAAGAAAAGACACTTCGGGCCCGAGAAAGATATAGTTATAAAAAAGGAGGTGGGAGAGTTGCTCAGTGCTGGGCACATTCGAGAGGTACAATTTCCTACTTGGCTCTCGAATGTCGTTCTTGTTCCGAAAAGTTCGGGAAAATGGAGGATGTGTGTGGAATTCAGAGATCTCAACAAGGCATGTCCTAAAGATTGTTATCCCTTGCCGCGAATAGATCAGTTGGTGGACTCCATAGCCAAACACCAGTATTTGTGCATGCTGGACGCTTATCAGGGGTACCATCAAATCCCCTTGGCCGTGGAGGATCAAGATAAAGTAAGTTTCATCACCTCTGAAGGAACTTTCTGTTACGTGGTCATGCCCTTCGGACTAAAAAATGCCGGAGCCACGTATCAGCGGTTGATGGATAAAGTCTTTTCTAAGCAGGTGTGGAGGAATGTGGAAGTGTATGTGGATGACATCATGGTAAAGTCTAAGGATTCAGCCCTGCTCATACCTGACTTAGTGGAGACCTTTTCCACCCTCAGGTCCTATGGGCTGAAGTTGAACCCTCAGAAGTGTATATTTGGGGTGAAGAGTGGGAAGTTTCTGGGTTATATGGTGACGGAGAGGGGAATTGAGGCTAACCCTATGAAAGTTCAAGCTATCCAAAATATGGTCTCTCCTCAGGGGCCCAAAGATGTTCAGCAGTTGGCAGGGAGGATTGCTGCGCTGGCACGTTTTATCTCGAGATCCGCCCATAGAAGTTTAACTTTTTTCCGGACCCTGCGAAAGGCGAAAAAATTTGAGTGGGGGCCGGATTGCGAGAAGGCTTTCACAGAACTGAAGGAGTACCTTGCCGAGCTTCCTGTTCTAGCCAAACCGGCAGCGGGGGAGCCTTTGTGGGTATATTTATCTGCCACTGAAGGGGCCGTGAGTTCGGTCCTTGTCAAGCTTGATGGATCAGTTCAACAGCCGGTGTACTATGTTTCGCATGCACTCAAGGGGGCAGAGATCCGATACTCGGGGTTGGAAAAGTTGGCTTTGGCGTTGGTAATGACAGCCAGACGCTTGAGGCCTTACTTCTTATCTCATCCGATTGTGGTGCTCACTAACAGTCCATTAGGCAGAATTCTCACTCATTCTGATATGTCCGGCCGCCTGGTTAAGTGGACTACGGAGTTGGGAGAATATGACATCCAGTATGAGCCGAGAACAGCTATTAAAGCACAAGCGTTAGCCGATTTTCTGGCTGAGACTGTACATCAGGAGAATGAGGACCCTTGGAAGGTGTATGTGGATGGTTCCTCGTCGAAGGACGGAAGTGGGGTTGGAGTAGTACTGATTTCACCAGCTGGGGAAGAAGTGAAGTTGGCTGTAAGGTTGGACTTTCGAGCATCCAATAATGAGGCAGAGTATGAGGCTGTGTTGGCAGGACTTCGAGCAGCCATAAATGTGGGAGCTACCCGGTTACTTATTTTTTCTGACTCACAGTTGGTAGCGCAACAGATGAAGGGGATGTATGATGTGAAAGATGAGAAGCTTATTGAGTATGCTCGAGAAGTGAACAGAATCAGAGAGAAATTCACAGAGATTACATTTGAACATATTCCCAGGAAAGAAAATGAAAAGGCAGACACTCTAGCCAAAATGGCTGGAACGATGGGAAGTTGGAAGAATAGAGATGTTGTATTTCAAATCGAACTCACACCTCACACGAGTTCACCTGCAGTTGAGCAAGAAGAAGATAATTGGAGGACTGACATAATTGATTACCTGAAAGAGGGAAAGCTTCCTGATAACCCTCGCGAAGCTCGTAAGTTGAAGATAAAATGTTCACGCTATGTAATGGTTGGGGACGTGTTGTTTAGAACGTCTTTTGCAGGGCCACTTCTTCGGTGCTTAAGTTACAAAGAGGCTGATTATGTGCTCCGAGAAGTTCACGAGGGGTGTTGTGGAAATCATTTAGGGGCTTATGCATTAGCAAGAAAAGTACTGCTCGCCGGTTATTCTTGGCCCTCAGTGCTGCATGATGCTCAAGAGTTGGTAATGTCTTGTGATAGTTGTCAACGTCATGCGCGGTTGAATCACCGGCCGGCCGCGATGATGAAGTCTGTCACGGCCGCCTGTCCCTTTGACCATTGACCAGTGGGGAATGGATATCGTGGGACCTTTTCCTATAGCTCCTGCTCAGAAAAAATTCCTACTGGTAGCAGTTGATTATTTTTCAAAGTGGGTGGAAGCAGAGCCTTTGGCCAGATTCACTGAGAACGACGTCCTGAAATTCTTGTGGAAGAGTATAGTATGCAGGTACGGGGTACCTAGGAGGCTGATATCCGATAATGGGAGACAGTTCCAAGGGGCCAAAATCGAAGCTTGGTGTAAAGAGATGAAGATCCAACAAGTCTTTACCTCTGTAGCTTACCCGCAGAGTAATGGCCAGGCGGAGGTGACTAATCGGACGCTGGTACAGGGTCTGAAAGTTCGACTGGGCAAAGCCAAAGGCAATTGGGTGGATGAGCTACCAAGTGTCTTATGGGCATACCGAACCACTCCGAGAGAGGGAACCAAAGAAACTCCTTTCAGTTTGGTCTACGGTAATGAAGCAGTGCTTCCGGCTGAGATCGGGTTGGAATCGGCAAGGGTGATGTTTTATGACGAGGACAATGGTGCGAGACGCGCTACTGACCTTGATCTTTTGGAAGGAAAAAGGGAGGCTGCCAGCATTCAATTGGAAGCTTATAAGAACCGCATTGCACAGTCTTATAATCGAAGAGTCGTGCAGAGGAACTTTCAGGTGGGTGACTTGGTTCTGAGGAAGGTGCAAGAGGAGCAGAGAGGAAAACTGGACCCAAAGTGGGAGGGTCCCTTCAAAGTGATCGAGAGGCTGAGCTCTGGAGCCTATTACTTAGAGAATGCGCAAGGCAAAGCTTTGAAGAGGCCTTGGAATGCTTATCACCTTAGGAAGTATTATTCTTGATTCTGTCGTCGATGTATTTTACTTTCTAAACTTTCTTATGTAATCCATTGGAATTCAATAAAATCAAGTTCTTCTTTTCAGTTCATGAATGGTGGTGTATTATGAAAGTGAGAAAAATTAAATTTTCCTGCTAAGGCATCGCCTAGCAGAGGAGCAGAGTTGGGGTGGAGAAAAATTAAATTTTCCTACTATGGCATCGCCTAGTAGAGGAGCAGATTGCAGGGGAGAAATTAAATTTTCCTGCTAAGGCCCGACCTAGCAGAGGAGTTAGAGGGTGGGGGAGGTGAATTTTTATTTTCCTGCTAAGGCCAGACCTAGCAGAGGAGTTAGAGGGTGATGGTGTTGATTTCTATTTTCCTGCTAAGGTGTCACCTAGCAGAGGAGTTAGAGGGTGGAGATGGTGAATTTCTATTTTCCTGCTAAGGTATGACCTGACAGATGAGCTAGAGGGTGATGGTGTTGATTTCTATTTTCCTGCTAAGGTGTCACCTAGCAGAGTAGTTAGAGGGTGGAGATGGTGAATTTCTATTTTCCTGCTAAGGTATGACCTGGCAGAGGAGTTAGAGGGTGATGGTGTTGATTTCTATTTTTCTGCTAAGGTGTCACCTAGCAGAGGAGTTAGAGGGTGGAGATGGTGAATTTATATTTTCCTGCTAAGGTATGACCTGGCAGAGAAGTTAGAGGGTGATGGTGTTGATTTCTATTTTCCTGCTAAGGTGTCACCCAGCAGAGGAGTTAGAGGATGATGGTGTTGATTTCTATTTTCCTGCTAAAGGCATCGCCTAGTAGAGGAGTAGAGGGTGATGGTATTAATTTCTATTTTCCTACTAAGGCATCGTCTAGTAGAGGAGTTAGAGGGGGAAGGTGGTTGATTTTTATTTTCCTGCTAAGGTGTCACCTAGCAGAGGAGTTAGATGGTGGAGATGGTGAATTTCTATTTTCCTGCCACCGAGCAGAGGAGTTAGCAGGGGAAGGTGGTTGATTTTTATTGTCCTGCTAAGGTATGATCTAGCAGAGGAGTTAGAGGGTGATGATTTTATTTGCCCTAACAGGTTAATAGTATCAGAGACAAACTCGTGAGAAGCAGTAAATTCAAATGCAAAATACTCAAGGTTGCATAAATAAAACGAGTTCGTACATGTCAAAAGTGCGCAAAAGGAAAGAACCAAATGTAAACGTCCCAAAAGTCGCATAATCCTATGGAAAATAAAACAATGCAGAAAATAACATAAATAAAGGGGCTCAATCTAGGAATCGGGGGGAAGACTCGATATGAAGCCCTCGAAGTCGATAAAGTCAGTAGGGGCGCCTGGCGGAGGATAGCCCTGAGCATGGAAAAGGCCGACTGCACCCTCGAAACCCACCCCCAGGTAGTGAAAAGCTTTCGGGCCACAGATCTCGACAAATTCTTCGGATTTGAGAAATTCCTCTTTGAAGGAGGAGGCTTCTGCAACATGTCGTGCCTTGGCGTCTTTAAGCTCAGCCTGTGAGTTCTTTAATTCTTTCTTCAGCTTCTTGATCTCTTTAGCTTGATCCTCTATCAGCCGCTGAGACTCCTGCTTCTGTTTTGAGAGCTCGCCGCACTGGATCTGGGACTCTGACAATTGAGCTTGGGACTCCGACAATTGAGCTTGGGACTCCGAAAGCTCCTTGGCATGCGACACTTTCATCTCATCAATAGTAGCCTGGAGCTGTTCGCGGAGAGCCTGAACCTCGCGTAATTCTTGACAAGAGTCAGATCGAGCGGCGTGAGCACGCTCAGCCAACTCCCCGACATACATCATGCCCTGCATAAGTAGACAAGGGTGAAAAGACGATAAGAAGATCAAATGTATATTAAACATCAATCTAAAGGTTATAAGGAGAAGTATACCTCGGTGACACTGCTGCATGTCCGGCGGAGGAGGTCTGACCACCCCAGTGAACCCATGAACGCTGCATCGGCGTCGGAAGGAAGCTGATACATTATCTTCTGAGCTAGAGGAGTAGGACCCCGCCCCACGATGGCCGAATCCGAAGTGTATAGAGGATGCACCGCCGATGCGAGGGGAGGCCCCTCATCGGGCTCGGACCCCTCTGGAGAAGAGACCGATACGACAGAAATCTCAGAAATCTTGCGCTTGCCATGCTGAGGGGCTGACGGGCTAAGATAAGTGGATGCATTTTGCTTACCAGACGGAGGAGGGGACTTGGCGCGAGGAGGTGGCGAGGAGGCTCGCTCTGAGGCGGAGGAGGAGGAGCCTGCCTTCTTCTTCTTCGCAGCAGTAGGGGAGCTAGGGGAGCTAGCAGGCTTCTTCGCGATAGTAGAACAGGAACCTGTTTTCTTTTTCTCAGCAGCAGAACAATCTCCCTTTGGGCCCATCGTGACTGCCGGGGTAATGGATTTCTGGGAAGCTGATGAAGAACCCCCGGCCTTTGTCTTGGAAAGTTCACGGAGAAATAGGGCGTTCATGACTCTAGTACCTGCAAGCAGAGACGAGGAACCAAATGAGAATGTTATCAAGTAACATAATAAATAAAAGAAAAACAAGAAGTATGGACAGATGAGATTATCTACCAGCATTCTCCTTCAGCTTAATTTTAACGGGACTTAACCCGGCATGACATAGGAGATCCTCAGATAGAAGTTTGGGAATGTTAAAGCATCGATCTCCTAGTACACTCATTATCTGTAGGTACTCCTCATCTTTCTTATAAATCTTGGAAAGTTTGGGTTTAGTGAAGACAGGGTACCAATCGGTAAAGCAAGTCAATTCTTTGGGTGGCTGTACAAAGAAGAAGTATTTTTTCCAGTCCTTCACATGACTGGGGGCCTCATCGAACAGTTTGTGGCTAGACCGGGAGGTTACATAGAAAGGTCCATCTTTTGAGCTGGACAAAACTAAGAAGTAGGAAAAAGTGGTGCAATTCAAAGGGAGGCCTAAAGCTCTGAATAACACAGCGAAACAGCTTATCAAACGGAAAGCATTGGGCGTGAGTAAACCTAAATGCACCTGGTAGTACTTGCTTAATTCTTGGAAGAAATCGCACAAAGGGAAACGAAGACCTGCATCAAAGTGATGCTGAAAGAAGGTATAATAGCCCTTAGGGGCTAGATAGGGCCGGTCCTCTGGGCTAGGAATGATAATCTGGTGGGAGGAAGGAATGTGCCATAAAGTTCTAAGTTTTGGCTCGCTACCGGAAGGGATGTGGGATGACAAATGACCATACCACAAGTTGTCTGCGTTAGATATGTTCATCTGTTGGGTCACGTGACGAACTTCCTTACCCGGACGACTATGAGTGGTGACTTCCTCCTCAGGAGGATCAATGGTAAAATCAAGATCGGCTAGGGAAATCTTACTCTGGCTAGACTCGCTGGACCTGCTAGACCTGCTAAACTCGCTAGACTCGCTAAACCCCTCAGAACCACCCAAAGAACTAGACTCGGAATCGAAATCGGAAGAAGACATAAGTGCTAAGGATAATCAAACAGGAAAAGGAGAGAACTGACCCGGATGAGGCAGGGGAAAATACTCAAAGCAATAGAATCGCAAGAATGACCGAGCAAGGTGCGTTACGGCGCGTGAGGGCTGGCGTGCAAGGGCGAGGGGCGAGCTGGTGCTCAGGTGATGGGCGAGCGTGTGATGCTCGGGCGCGCGGCAGGCAGACGCTCGGCTGGAGAGGGCGAAAGCGGCAGGCGAGGGGCGAGCGGGTGCTCGGGTGCTGGGCGAGCGTGGGACGCTCGGCGCTCGAGCGAGCGTGGCACGGCGGGGCGAGCTCGTGGCAGGGGCGAGTGTGGCACGGCGGGGCGAGCTCGTGACAGGGGCGAGCGTGGCACGGTGGGGCGAGCTCGTGACAGGGGCGAGCGTGGCACGGTGTGGCGAGCTCGTGGCAGGGTCGAGCGTGCGGCCAGGCGAGCTCGTGGCAGGGTATGTGCACGGAAGGGGCGAGGCGCTCGGGCGAGCGTGACAGGAGCGAGCGAGACGCTCGGGCAGCAGGGGCGAGCGTGCGGCTTGGCGAGCTCGTGGCAGGGGCGAGCGTGCGGCCGCGCGAGCTCGTGGCAGGGTATTTGCACGGAAGGGGCGAGGCGCTCGGGCGAGCGTGACAGGAGCGGGCGAGACGCTCGGGCAGCAAGGCGAGCGTGATGCGCGAGGGGGCGAGCACTTCGGCAGGGCACTCAGGCGAGGGATTCGCGCAAGAGCAGATCTACGCCGGGTGAGCGCCTCGGAAGGGCGAGCGTGTAGCTGGCTTGGGCGGGGCGCTCAAGCGCTGGGCGAGGCGAAAGGTGAGTTGCGCCCGGCGAGGCGAGCGTAGGCAGAGCGCTCGACGAGGGGCGAGCTTGGAAGGAGGCGAACTCGGGGCTTGGCGTTGGCTAGGCGAGCGTGGCGCTCGGACGCTCGGGCGGACGGGGTAGAGGCAAGGTGGCGAGGCGAGGCGTTGGCTAGGTAGGGAGTTGGGCGGTGGCTCGAGCGTGAGCTGTCGAAGAGGGTGGGCGCGCGCTGGAGTGATGGGCGTCTGGCCGAGTGTGGTGATGGGTTGCGTGAGCAGGGCGTGAGCGTGATTGAAAAATTATGTAGGGGTGAAGCGAGAATGAAGTGGGGAAGGAGCCTATATTTATAGGGGAGCACAAATCTTATCAAGATTGCGATTTGATTTGATATCTTTTCCTTTCAGAGCAGGATCATGATTAGATTTGCTTCCAAATCTTTGGAGACTGGAGGACGGCAGGAAAAAAAAAAAAAAAAATCTTTTGGGGGCGTTGCACCCACACCCCCACGACCTGACCGGGCAGGTCGATCCCCGCGACCTGACCGGGCAGGTCGATCCCCGTAATTTTTGCAGCGGTGAACATCGTTCGTTAACGGCAAACGAAATTAATTTTTTCTGGTACGATACATCCTCATCGCCGATGAACCAAGGACAACACCATTAATCGAACTTTGAACCTACGATTCAGTTCGACTCGGGAGGGGGAGACTGGTGATACCCCATGGATGAGCCCATCAAGATCTGGCCCAAACCCCCGGCCCAAACCCCCGGCCCATAACTAAGGCCCACAGGTAGCCCACAGGTGAAGGGCCCATGACAAGCCCAGGTATTCTCCTATAAATACCAGGTTTGAGCGTACGATATTTCATTCACTATATTGTTTTCAGCAGCGCCCTTAGCTGCTCCCCCCATATATCCTCAGTCTTTGACTTGAGCGTTGGAGGGGCTACGCTAGGATACTCTCCTGGCCCCCTCCTAACGGTCTTATTTGTGATTTCAGGCCCAGGGTAATTTTGAAGCCCGTGTCTGGATTAGTGACGCTTGCGTGGATCGGACCCTAAATTTCCGTGAGTATCAAACCTTATGTCTAATAAATTTTACGTTACATTATGATATAATTCATTTGTTCATAGGTTTCATGAAAAAAATATTCTTTTTATTCAAAAAGTTTTGTATTATTTGTTTTTATAAAGTATTGTATTATTTGCTATTATAAAGCATTGTACTTTTTATTTAGAGATGAAATCTGGGATTTCGGATTTCATGTCCCTGGCTCTTCCTTTTATATATATATTATTGTATTGTGCTATTAGAAAAGCACGGTCGAGTTTACTTCCCTCTATTATTTCTCTGTAAACAACCCTTCTTAAGAAATTAAATAAAAGCCTTCAAGTACTTGATACAAACTTGCAAGTTTGCTTTATTGTTTTTATTTTCTGTTTAATTTATTATTTTTAATTTTATATTTATAAATTAGTCTGAATGACAGGCTAAATCATTCGTGCTAAATCATTACTTTACTATGACATGATCTATATTTATTTGTAGCTCGAAATTTTAATGAAATAATAAAAGATTTATTTAAGTTCTGGAATTTTGATTTAATATAAATGTTTTTGGTTAAAACTTAAGATAATAGATGGACCAGGAAATGGTAAACACAAAGTTCGAGTTTAACCAGGAAACATAAATTCATGTTGTAGCTCTTCAGCCTGCTTAGCTGAGAAATGGTGTCTAAAGCGTGTATGAGTGATTTTTATTTTTTTTTATGAATTTATGTTTCTGAGGTAGATCTCAGTAAAATCCTCTGTTATTTAATTTTTTTAATATATCTCTGATAAATCATTTTATGTTTCGTAAAAGTTCCATAGATTAACCTTATATTAATTATTATTTTAAGACTTAAATACTTCCTTCTATTAGCTCAATTTGAATCCAAGCCTCACATAACTATAACTACAATTCATTAATAATTATAATAATTATTATATAATTTTAAAAACAATTGGAACATTAATATTATATGATTAGATTTGACAATAATAATAATAGTTACTATACGCTGTAAACTCTAAAATAACTTACAAACTCTGTCTTAATTCAGATTTTAGTTGATAATGCCACCGGGAAAATCATATTGTAATTCTATCTCTATTGGATATCATTAACGATCGTACATATATATCCTTGGTTTGATTTAAATCCCTTCACATGGTAATGGATTTCCGGACTATCACCTCTTCATAGGCCCAAATCATACGATCATTTACTTCTATAACAAAAACTAAAGAGTCAATTCGGATCAGCTTCTCATTTATGGTTTGTTGGTAGAGTGATTTTCATATGATTGATGTTTGATATGTATTTTGAATAATGAATTAAATGATGGTTCAATGAATGATCGTGATTTATTCACTCAGCACATATGTCATGTGTTGAATGAATAATAACATTACACAAATGATATGTGATAACATAAATAAAACCCTCATCATATGTCATTTACTGCATCGATAATGACACTGCTATGAGATGATATTTTATTTACTTAGATGGATAAATTTGAAATAAAATTCAAATTCACCCAATATCAAATTATGCAATTTCAATAGATTTTGTCAAATCCACCCAAGAAAATTTTTATTTGAAATTCATCGCTCAACTCTTTTCATGATATAATAATACACGGTGATTCTCACCTCACCATGATCTATTTTATGAAATAATATAAAAATTGGCAAGGAATGGAGAAAAACCATAGTTGACAACCAATGGCCCCAATCGTTGTTACATGCAACAACATATCACAATCCGAGATTGAAGTGATAAAAGTGTACAGGTGCTAAGTTTCCTTTGTCGAAGGGGCTTTCTTAGCAGCCTCAGCAGCGGCTTTTTCAGCTTCAATTTCAGCAACAACGGCATCAATTTCAGCTTCTTCAAGCTGCCGCAGTCCCGTTTCTTTAGTCATCACCGCCACTTCAATGTTTTTTCCACCACTCTCGACAACCTTCAATCCCATAATAAAGATTGTTAACCAACGATCTATTTATGCCCAAAAAATAGGGAATTACACTCCAAAACAACCAGAGCAAAAGCCGTGTTTCACAGAATCAAGTAGCACAAAGCAAATTTCAGTAAAGGGTAAAAGTACAAGTAACTGCCACTCCCCTTTCAGTCCATCATTTCACAACAAGAACCTCCTCTGTGGAGCAACCAGAGAGAGGACATGGTATATGTGTTATTTGTAAGATAAATCATAAGAGGTAATCGTAAACAAAATTGATATCTTTATCTAGTCAAGTTTTTTGTATACATAAATGTTAAACAAGGAAATGTACCAGCACAATCTTTTGAAGTGCAGCAAGGGATATATCAATAACGAAGCTCACAAGTTTCAGCAATTAGACTTCTAGGAAACATGCCACTTATGAAAAGGCATTAAATCATCAGAACCAGATAATCAATCAGATATAAATAGAGCAGCATCGTCATTTCCTATCAAAAAATAAAATAAATATGCATTCACACACAGTATTATTTGAGTAGAATAAATGATACAAGCAAAGCCCAAGAAATTTAGCAGGGGATCGATCATACAAGACCACCAAACTAATTGGAAACAACGTAATGGGTATGCGACTCCCTATAGAAGCTGTCAAGTGCTCGTCAGGTTCTTTCTAAGATAACAATCTTCACAGAAGAGGAAGATCATCAAGCTTCGTGACCTATTTTCAAGGCAGTTTATAGTGAAGACATTCCTAGCAATACTCATGAACAAATAGCTAGAAATAGAATCTCCCAAATCTATTACGCCATCCGTTGTTGAGGAAAAGCGAAAATTCAACCTTGACAGGGTGTTTTAAAGGAGTTACAAGATATCCTCCAAACATATAGAGAAATAGTTCTGTGGAGATGGTTCTTGCAAAACCAAATCCTGGTAACAGATGAACCATATGCAGTCCCACAAAATTCTATGGGATAAAAAATGGATTAATTTGCACCCTACAGCCGTTTCAATGGGGTTCTTCAAACTAGAGCGGATTTAAATTATCCCTGCTGTTGGAAACATAAGTATAAGACCTATCCTATAATCTTATAGAATATAGGATGCCACACTTAGAAACTTAGGAAAAAAATTTGACGAAGCTCGACGCTGTATTAGACAGTAGTAATAGAATGAATCCATAAAAACTATCAAAGATTGGGAAAAGTAGCAAGTATAACACAATCAAGCCTAAATAACGAATATGAACAGAAGACTGTGGGATTATAAATATGAAGCCACAATGAAAAATTTACCTCTAGTAAAGCACGAATGGCTAACTTCACCGTCTCTTGCCCAGATGTTTCTTTGTAATTCTTCTCCAAGAACTCCCGTATAGAGTTTGAGTTCCTCCCAGTGGCATTTGCTTTCCATGCAGAAAATGTCCCAGATGGATCTGTCTGATAGAGTGATGGAGTAGCTGTGTGTGGATCAAACCCAATAATCAATGTTGAGAGGCCAAAAGGTCTCACACCACCACTTTGTGTGTACTTTTGCTGAAGCCCAGCAATGTACCGAGTGATGTATTCGACTGTCACAGGATCCTCAATAGTAAGCTTATGGCTCTGGCATTCAATACGCGCCCTGTTGATGAGGACACGAGCATCTGCTTTAAGTCCAGCGCATGCCAATGCAATGTGATCATCTAAATTCACAATCTTCCTCTCAGATCTGAAATATGCAAGCAGAAAAAGAAGTTTCAATCTTATACGCTTCAAAGCACATGGGTAGCAATTCTCCATCAATAACGACAAATAAGATAAATTAAAGAACTTCAGAGATTATTTAATGGTCATAATCAAGAAAAAGAAACCATTTGAGTTACATATAAGCTGAGACTTGGGAGGTGAAGCATGATGAGTTGAGGAAAATATTTTTTTGTGTCATATATTCTCTAAAAATATTTCGAAAATTGAATGAAGCTACAGGCAGTTTATAGTAACTAGTAACTTCAAGCGTTATGGCAATTTCACTACTTCTCATTACTTTCTAAAGAGCCTGGCTAATTTAAAAAGGTGCTCTCGTAGAGGATTTAATTCTTTCAACAATATTACCATTTTACGGTTAATTTCGAATGGGAAAGACCCAGCAAATCACCCTAAACAATCATTTCCACCACAAGACGCTTAAAATCTCAAGCATACACATTTTATTAGTCTAATCTAAACCACAAAATCACCAGGAACAAAAAAATATATAAATAAAACTTATAATCCAAAATTGTTTGAAAATCTGTGAAAATTAAATCGCATGACCTAGAATCCTGAAGCTTCGGAGTAGACTTTTTCTCGATGGCAAGTACGACGGTGTCAACACCTCGAACACCTACGACGGCGTTACCTTTACGGACGGCTTCGAGGGCGTATTCCACCTGGAAAAGGTGGCCGTCCGGCGAGAACACCGTTATTGCTCTGTCGTAGCGCGCCATTCGTCACTGTTCTTTACTTGTGCTGCTGCGATTAGTAGCGCCGATCTTGCTCCGAATAAGGAATTTGAACTCTATACTGGGATCGGACTTGCTCGACACGAAAAGCAGCTGGGGTAGGTTATGGGCCGGCGGCTCATTTTGGAAAAACTTGGGCCTACGTAGTAATTTAATTTTCGAGCCCATTAAAAATATAACTTTGGATCTTTGATCCCATTTGAGTTGGGTTGGTCGTATCAAGGCCTGTAAGGTTGCAACCTTCATTGAAGCGTGTTTCTAAATGAGTTGGGATAAGTCAATAATTCAAAAAGGGTCCAACCCACTTTGGTCAGATTCTTCGGATTGGATTGGTTTGCTTTCGATTTTCGAAATATCGATCTAAAAACCAAATCACTGTATATATTAACACAAAACCTCGTGTCTCACAGATCAATTTTATAAGACAAATCTCCTATCCGACTCGATTTATGAAAAAATATTACTTTTTTATGCAAAAATTATTATTTTCCGTGTCGTGTACGGACCGAATCGATCCCTCTCGGATATATGTCTTTCTAAATGCATTGTGTGCTTTAATCAATTTCTTTTTATACAAGCATTCTTGTTAAAAAATAAGATAAAAAATGTAATTTGCAAAATTTAAATCAAAGTCAATATAAGAAACAAATTTAATTTTTCCAGCGAAAAAAATAGAAGAGGTAAAAAACATATTACAAATACTAATTTATCTCTATTAAATCCAACCTTAATATACAGGATAAGATATTTAGCCGTGAAGCAACTATTAAAGTTATTAGCACCTCTCTTGTGAAACAATCTTACGTATCTTTATCCGTGAGAGGAAGGTTAACCCTGCCGTCTCACAAAAAGTTTTTGTGTAAAATTATTATACATCTAAAATCCTCTAATACGAGGTGGTGCGATAATAATCTATTCTATTTTATTAAAGTTGAGGACATGATAATAACTACTTATGAATGACACCAACTTTTTCTTCCAAATTTACCCTTATATGATACTAATATTACACTTTTGTTTTTTTAAATTTCAATACACACTTTTTTTTTTATTTTTTTTATGTCAACAATTCAAATATTAATTTACTCCCTCCGTAATTTGTCAACTTTCAATTTTGTCTATCGATAATGATAAAAAGACTGCATACACATGTATAGTGTGTGCAGAATAACTAATATATAAGAATCCCGATCTGGGGTAGCAAATAAGGTTCCATGGAATCTGCGACCTCGTGCCAATCCAATACGTGCAAATAGCCGTGAAGTTTAGTGATAGGGAGAACAAACGCACCCAAAACAGGAAAATAAAAAGGCTTAATCATACTTATCCTAACATCATCGAATAAAAGTGAGTTCTTCGTATATGTCTAAAGTGAGATTTTTGAGTAACTATTACCAAAATATTTTTGATATCGAGTAAATCGAAAGAATAAATTGAGGTGATCATTAGTATACACACACACACACACACACACACACACACACACACACACATATATATATATATATATAAATTCAGTAAAAGGAAAAAACATCATCTTGCGGAAGAAGTAAACCAAGGCTGATCCGTTTGGACAAGTACTTATAAAACATAAGTATTTTTATAAAAAAATGTTTTTTTTTACAAAATTTGATTTAAAAGGAATATGATTATTCTATAAAAATGTTTTTATAGTTAAAAAATTATATGTTTTGATTTTCATCATTGTCTTCATATCTAAAAATATCAAAACATACATTTAAGTTGTTCTTTAAAAAACTATACTTGAGTAACAATTCTTTTTAAAATATTAAAAAATGTTTTACAAAAACATTATCCAAACACATACTTTAGGTTTTTTCCACATATAAAACAACAAAAATATTTTTAAAATATTTGTACAATAACCAGAATTTTATTTTCACGCATATTTTTCTCTTCAATTTTTGACCACCACACTCACCGACCGCCCCCCGTCTAATATAGAACATCTGCATTAATATCATTCGTAGTCTCAAGTCTTCCACCATACGGTCATTTTAAGGGGACTCGTGAAATCACCACACGATCCAATTTCGGGCATGTGCAAGGGTAGTGAAATATATACAAGTACTTTATATCTATATATCTTTTTTTTTTTGGAGTATCCTAAACTAGGGATAGGAGGGATTCGATCCGAGTTCTTACACTAGGAATGCCAGGGTGAAACCATTGGCCTGTTGCCCGGTTTCCTATATATCCAAGTAGATGCATGGCTGCTTACTGAAGTGTTCTTTTTAACTGATGTTTGATGTTATGACAACAAAGATTTTAAGGTGTTCCTCCACTTCTAATGCAAAGTTTTGGCCAAAAAATCCAAATCTATGCACATAATTCAACGCCCAAATCTTCAACAAATTAAAGATTATATATCATACCACAAATCACAATACTCTTGGCTTCAATACTCTTATTTGGCTGATCCATAGTGGAAGTTGAATCGGCAAAGCATTATTTCTGAAGAATGTTCATCAAGAAAATGAATATATTGGGAGATGAGGCAATTGGTTGAATAGAAGTTAGTGCTGTTGCACGCTAATTCTGTTGGTCTCGCTTGCGGAATTTGAGATAATAAAACCCGAAAAATAAAGAATAAACCGAACACCGAGATTTACGTGAAAAACCCCTAAAAATTATTAGGGTAAAAACCACGGGCAAGATGAAAAGAATTTCACTATAATATTTTGTGGTGTACAACTAACTCACTGTGTTTCCAAAGAGAACACATACTCTCTTAATACAGGAGAACAAACACCTCACAAATATTATAGAACTAAGCACTCAAATGATATAGAATGAGAGAAAACTCGAAGAGTGGATGATTTCAGAATGAAGGGGAGAACTCTATTTATAGAATTCCTTGTCCGTGTGAAGACGCGTATAAAAACTGCGTTTTCTCCTCTTCAAATTTTATTCGTCAAATTTGCAAACTTAAAGCCTGCAAAAACATGTCATTAAATGTCCCTTTCATGACATGTCCCTGTTAGAATATGCCTTGAACCTGTCTAGCCCCTACTGCGACCCTTAACGGGGGTCTCGCTGCCCGGTCAGCGAGTCGGGGTCCAGGGGCGAAGCACCCTGGTTTTGGGGGTTCGGGGGCGCAATGAGGCCCCTGACTCGGTGTATGCTATGTTGGGTATTTGGCTGTCTGATTATGGGCCTAAGCTGACACTTTCTGGTCTAGGGTTTTTTTTAGCAGCATAAATACTGCTTATTCTGTAACCTAGAATAACACTCTGTAATTTCTGAATACCAAAGGCAATAAAGCATCCTCTTCTCTGCCCATGGACGTAGCTAACATATTGTTAGTGAACCACGTAATTCTGTGTGTTGATTTTTACGTTAATCTTTCTTGCATTTGTTTTAACAAATTGGTATCAGAGCCGAATTTGAAATCTTGTGAGAAAGATGTCTGCTTTGAATGTGAAGATCGACAAATTCACGGGGAAGAACAGTTTCAGTTTATGGCAGATCAAGATGCGTGCCATGTTGAAGCAACAAGGGCTGTGGGCGCCGTTGTCGAAGAAGGCATCGGATCCCGAAACCGCTGAGATGGCCACTATGGAAGAAAAGGCACATTCGACTATTATGCTATGTCTCGCAGACGATATCATCACCGAAATCGCAGAGGAGGAAACTGCATCTGGTTTGTGGTTAAAACTCGAAAGTCTGTATATGACAAAGTCCTTAACCAACAAGTTGCTTTTGAAGCAACGTCTGTTTAGTCTGCGAATGCATGAAGGTACCCAACTTAGAGATCACTTAGATCAATTGAACACAATCTTATTAGAATTGCGTAATATTGATGTGAAAGTTGAAGATGAGGATGCTGCCCTAATTCTGTTAGTCTCTTTACCATTGTCGTATGAGAACTTTGTTCAGTCTTTTATTGTTGGTAAAGATACTGTGTCTCTGGAAGAGGTTAGATCATCTCTTCATACTAGAGAACTGCGACATAAGGCGACTGGTACGGGCTTGGGTAATCATGCTACTGGGTTAGTGGCCAGTGGGAGTAAGGGTCAGGGAAATTCGGGAAAGAAGAAATTCAAGAAACCAGTTTCTAAGGGCCCTAAACACGATGATACCTGTAACTACTGTAAAGAAAAGGGACATTGGAAAAATGATTGTCCGAAGAAAAAGAAGCAGCAAGAAAAATCGGGTACTGCTGCTGTTGCAGAATCTGGCACCAACTCCGAAGTTGATATAGCCTTAGTTGCTGATGAACAAACATATCACAACATGTGTGGGTTCTTGATTCAGGGGCATCTTACCATATATGTCTGCACAGAGAGTGGTTTACAACTTATGAGCAGATAGATGGGGGCAATGTTTCTATGGCCAACAGTGCTGTATGCAAGGCAGTTGGAATTGGCTCAATAAAATTACGGACACATGATGGCAAATTTTGTACATTGAACGATGTTAGGCATGTTCCACTCATGACGAAAAATCTGATATCGCTTAGTCTACTAGACAGTAAGGGATTCAATTTCAAAGGTGAAGGTGGAGCTCTATGTGTCTGCAAGGGTTCTAAAGTGATTCTGAAAGGTGTCAAGCGGGGTACTCTGTATTTTCTGCAAGGTTCAACGCTGTCAGGTGTTGCTGCTGTCGCATCATCGGAGGTTCACAAGGATGATATGACCAAACTATGGCACATGAGGCGTGGTCATATGAGTGAAAGAGGGATGCAGATTCTGTCAAAAGGAGATCTTCTTGATGGGCACAAGGTAAAAGATCTGGGATTCTGTGAACACTGTGTCCTCGGGAAACTACATCGCAGCAAGTTTCCTAAAGCAATTCATGGAACAAAAGGCACGCTTGATTACATCCATTCTGATTGTTGGGGTCCTTCTCGCGTCGAATCTTTAGAAGGTTACAGATATTATGTATCTTTTATCGACGATTTTTCAAGAATGACTTGGGTGGTTATGATGAAGCATAAAAGTGAAGCTTTCAAGAGCTTCATGCAGTGGAAGGCATTAGTGGAAAATCAAACAGGGAAGATGATCAAAAGACTGCGTACAGATAATGGTCTGGAATTCTGTTTGTCAGATTTTGATGAGTTCTGCAAGAATGAAGGTATTGCTAGGCATCATACAGTCAGAAATACACCGCAACAGAATGGTGTAGCAGAACGGATGAATCAGACACTTCTGGAGAGAGCCAGGTGCATGCTCTCTAACGCTGCTTTACCTAGAAGGTTTTGGGCAGAAGCGGTTAGAACGTCATGTTTCTTGATAAACCGTGGACCTCACACCGGTATTAATCTCAAAACACCTTATGAGGTGTGGTCTGGTAAATCTGCAGATTACTCCAATTTGAGAGCATTTGGTTGTACAGTTTATTATCATGTAAGTGAAGGTAAATTAGAGCCAAGAGCTAAAAAAGGAGTATTTGTGGGCTATGGGGAAGGAGTTAAAGGATATAGAATCTGGTCACCATCAGAGAACAGAGTTACACTAAGCAGAAATGTAGTTTTTGATGAAAACTCTATGTTTAACCCCACTGTGAAGTCTACTGTTGTATCAGAAAATAGTAGTGTTGAGAAACAGGTGGAGCAGCAAGTCATTCAAGACGAGAGTCAATTTCAGCAAGAAGAAGAAAATCAACACTCATATTCAGAAACTGCACCACCAGAACCCTCACCATCATCAGTTAATCAGCACAGTTTGGCTCGTGATCGGAATGTGAGGCTGAATTTTGGAAAGCCTCCAAATAGGTATGGGTTTGAGGATATGGTGGCTTATGCACTTCAAGTTGCTGAAGAGGTAGATACTAACGAGCCATCCACTTACAAGGAAGCAGTCACATGTACAGAGTCAACCAAATGGCTTAGTGCAATGGGAGACGAGATGGAGTCACTTCATAAGAATAAGACTTGGGATCTTGTGCAAAGGCCTCCAGAGAGAAAGATCATTACTTGTAAATGGGTTTTCAAGAAGAAGGAAGGAATGACACCTGCTGAGGGTATCAAATATAAGGCTCGATTAGTTGCAAGAGGGATTCATCAGAAAGAGGGAGTAGATTACAATGAGATTTTCTCGCCAGTGGTCAGACATACCTCTATCAGGGTGTTACTAGCAATGGTTGCACATAAGAATCTGGAGCTCGAAAAACTCGATGTGAAGACAGCTTTTCTACATGGAGAGTTGGAAGAAGTTATATATATGACTCAGCCAGATGGTTTCCAAGTTCCTGGAAAAGAAAACTATGTTGGCAAGTTGAAGAAGTCCTTATATGGACTAAAGCAGTCTCCAAGGCAATGGTACAAGAGGTTTGATAGCTACATGATACAGATTGATTACAGCAGAAGTTCGTACGATTGTTGTGTGTACTACAACAAGCTAAAAAATGGTTCTTACATTTATTTGGTCTTATATGTTGATGATATGTTGATAGCTGCACAGAAAAAGTCTGATATTCAGAAGTTGAAGGGCCTTCTGAGTGCTGAATTCGAGATGAAAAATTTGGGTGCTGCACGAAAAATTCTAGGAATGGAGATCTACAGGGATAGGAATCAGAAGAAACTTTTCTTATCACAAAAAGGTTATATTCAGAAGATATTATCCAGATTTGGTATGTCTACATCAAAACCCATAGATACTCCAAGTGCTGCAAATATTCATTTGTCTACTGCGTTTGCACCTAAATCTGCTGAAGAGAATGAGTACATGTCTCGAGTTCCCTATGCTAGTGCAGTAGGAAGCTTGATGTATGCTATGGTCTGCACTAGACCTGATCTTGCACAGGCTGTTAGTGTTGTCAGCAGATTTATGGCACAGCCTGGAAAGGAGCACTGGAAAGCTGTGAAGAGAATTTTTTTCGATACCTTAGAGGTACATCTGATGTTGGTCTCATTTATGGAAGTGATACACAGTGTTTAGTCACAGGTTATTCAGATGCTGATTATGCAGGAGATGTTGACAGTAGAAGATCTATGACTGGTTATGTGTTCACTCTTGGTGGTTCTGTTGTTAGTTGGAAAGCTACTTTGCAACCCACAGTAACTCTGTCTACTACGGAAGCAGAGTATATAGCATTGACAGAAGCTGCAAAGAGGGAATCTGGTTGAAAGGGCTGGTTAATGATTTTGGTCTACACCATGATCAGGCTATAGTATATTGTGACAGCCTTAGTGCAATATGCTGAGCCAAGGATCAAGTTCACCATGAGAGAACTAAGCACATTGATGTCAGGTATCATTTTCTGAGAAGTGAGAAAAGAATTAAGGTGAACAAAGTGGGTACTGCTGATAATCTCGCCGATATGTTTACCAAGCCGGTTCCACATAGCAAGTTTAAACATTGTTTGGACTTGCTGAATGTTAGAAGCTGTTAGTTGCCCTTTTTAGGGCAAAAGTCTGAGGCAGAGGAGTCGTCTGGTACTTTTATGGTGCATATGATCCTGTTGTTCAGAGAATTCAAGTCAAGGTGGAGATTTGTTAGAATATGCCTTGAACCTGTCTAGCCCCTATTGCGACCCTTAACGGGGGTCTCGCTGCCCGGTCAGCGAGTCGGGGTCCAGGGGAGAAGCACCCTGGTTTTGGGGGTTTGGGGGCGCAACGAGGCCCCCGACTCGGTGTATGCTATGTTGGGTATTTGGGCTGTCTGATTATGGGCCTAAGCTGGCACTTTCTGGTCTAGGGTTTTTTTAGCAGCATAAATACTGCTTATTCTGTAACCTAGAATACCACTCTGTAATTTCTGAATACCAAAGGCAATAAAGCATCCTCTTCTCTGCCCGTGGACGTAGCTAACATATTGTTAGTGAACCACGTAATTCTGTGTGTTGATTTTTACGTTAATCTTTCTTGCATTTGTTTTAACAGTCCCTTTCATCCATTTAATTTTGCCGACATTTCACCCACTTAGAGATTTGATTGAGAATCAAACACATCTCCACACATCTTTTCAATTTTGCCATTACCTGTTGCTTACGTTTTCGCTAGGCCACTTGAGGATCTACACCACTCAAATTTATCAGTGTTCACTGGTTTCGTCTGAAATCAGCTATGTTATCTTTTGTATGGATCTTCTGCATATCCACACTTCCTTCTTCTACTACTTCCCATACAAAGTGAAATTGAACTCCAATGTGTTTCGTCCTGAAATGAAAGGCTGCATTCCTTGCGATGTGCAAGGCACTCTGACTGTCACAAAACAAAGGAATATTATTTTGTTTGTGTCCGATTTTCTCCAATAACATTTTAATCCATATTGCCTCCTTGCAAGCTTGAGTAGCTGCTATGTATTCTGTCTCTGTTGTAGATAATGCCACAAGTGTTTTCAGTTTTGAAACCCAACTTACTGCTCCTCTCGCAAGTGTAAACACATAACCAGTAGTAGATTTCCTCTTATCAGGATCACCTGCATAATCTGAATCGACATAGCCCTTGTGTAAAATCCGATCCTCCATAACACAATGCAGCATTTGAGGTACCCTTAATGTATCTAAGGATTCTCTTAACAGTGCTCCAATGCTCTCGTCCAGGATTCGCCATATACCAATTAACTGGTCCCACTGCTTGAGCAATGTTCGGTCTTGTACAGATCATGGCGAACATCAAACTTCCCACTGCTGATGCATATGGTACTCGAGACATCTCCATCCTCTCTGCTTCACTGCTAAGACACATCTCGGAGGATAACTTGAAGTTAAAAAGAAGAGGGGTTGATATTGGCTTACTATCTTGCATGTGGAAGCGTTGCAAGACTTTCTTCAAATAATTTTTCTGAGAAATCTAAATCTTTCTGTTACTTCTATCTCGATGAACTTGCATCCCTAGAATCTTGTTTTCTGGTCACAAGTCCTTCATATCAAATTCCCTAGCCAACTGTGCCTTCAATCCTTGGATATGATCTTTGTTGGGGCCTGCTACCAACATGTCGTCCACATACAACAACAAAATGATATAATCATCATCGGACCTCTTGAAATATGTACAAGGGTCTGCACTTAGTCTGTTGTATCCAAGACTCATGAAATAGGAATCAAATCTCTTGTACCAACACCTCCGCGCCTGTTTGGGACCGTACAGAGATTTCTTCAACCTGCAAACCAAGTTCTCTTTGCCTTTTTCAGCAAAACCTTCTGGCTGGAGCATATAGATTTCTTCTTCAAGATCTCCATGAAGAAATGCTGTTTTCACATCTAGCTGTTCTAGATGTAGGTCAAACACCGCACACAATGCCAACACTACTCTGACTATTGTAAGCCGAACCACAGGAGAAAATATCTCATTGAAGTCAATGCATTCTTTCTGAGCATATCCTTATACCACCAATCTAGCACGATACCGCTCCACTTGGTTATTGTCATCACGCTTGATCTTATAGACTCATCTGTTTCCAATGGCTTTCCTCCATCGTGGTAATGTATCAAGATCCAAAGTTGTATTCTTGTCCAATGCCTCCAATTCTTCTTGCATTGCTATCATCCACAAGGATACATCCAAGCTTTGAGTATCCTCGTGGAAACTCGATGGCTCACCATCCTCTGATAATAGACAATATGCAATGTTGCTTTCAGTGACATAATCTGAAAGCCAACCTGGTGGCCTTATGTCTCGAGTTGACTGCCTCACATTGGAAATCTCAGACTCAACATGTTCTTGTTCTTCGTGCTCTAGTACTGCTTCACAAGAAACTTGACCTTAGTCCGTCTTATTTTCCACATGAAAAATAGTAGTTTCTTAATTCGGTGTGTCTTTGTCTCCCTTTACTTTATCTTCCTCGAAGATAACGTCCCTGCTGATGACACGCTTGTGAATAATAGGATCCCATAAGCGAAACCCCTTTACTCCATCAGCATAACCCAAGAAGATACATTTTTATGATTTCGAATCCAACGTTGATCTTTCTTGCTCATTTTACATAACGTACACAGATTTTCCAAATGTATGCAAATGAGAATAATCTGTCGGCTTCCCAATCCACATCTCCATCGGAGTCTTCAAATCAATCGCCACTGAAGGAGAACGATTGATAATATAACAAGCGGTTTTGACTGCTTCCGTCCAAAATGACTTGTCTAGACCCGCAGTCCTCAACATAGCTCTTGTTCTATCCAACAAGCTCATGTTCATCCGCTCCGCCACTCCATTTTATTGAGGTGTGTAAGCCGTCGTGAACTGTCTTTTGATGCCTTCATGTTGACAATATGCATCAAACTCGTCACTGGTATATTCTCCTCAATTTTCAGTCCTCAAACACTTGATTTTTTTTTTTTCAGAATCAAGTTCAACCCGCGCTTTGAAATCTTTGAAGACTTGGATAACATCTGATTTCTTCTTGATTGGATACACCCAACATCTTCTAGAGAAATCATAAATGAACGAGACAAAGTATCTCGCTCCTCCTAGGGATACAACCGGTGCTTGCCAAACATCCGAATGAATCAGCTCCAATATGCTTTTGCTTTTGGCAGTAGAAGTACCAAACTTTAATCTGTGTTGTTTACTGGTAACAAAATGCTCACAAAAGGGTAGTGACACTTTTGTAAGTCCCGGCAGCAGCTTCCGTTCTGAGAGAATTTTCAACCCCCGTTCTGACATATGCCCGAGCTTTCTATGCCATAACACTATTAATTTTTCTGCTGAACCAATTGATGCAACAGCTAGTTCTGCCTCTTTTTGTGTTTCTCACAAAAGTACATACAGATTTGCAGCAATTTTTTCCGCCTTCATAACCACAAGCGCACTCTTCACAATTTTCATGATCCTGTTCTCGATACGTGTTTTGCACCCGATGTCATCCAATTGCCCCAAGGACAAAAGATTCTTAGTCGGTCCTTTCACATGTCGTACCTCCTGTATGTTGCGAATGGTGCCATCAAACATTTTAATTTTAATAGTACCGACCCCAGCGATTTCCAAGAATGATCATTTCCCATGAATACAGATCCTTCTGAGATTGGTTCATAATGATCAAACCATTCTCTTCGAGACATCATGTGCCACGTCGCTCCTGAATCCATAATCCATGTATCACAAAATTTGTGTCTGCCTTCTGCAACAGTTGCTGCTGCGCTGAATAATATTTCACCACCGCCTGATGTACTGACCACATTTCCTTGAGAACTTTTCTCGATACTCGTACACTCTTTCTTGAAGTGCCCTTTACCGCCACATTTAAAGCAGTAAATATTTTTCTTCTTACTTCTCAACTTTGATCTACCTCGCCTTTGACTCCCACTGGAGTCACGATCCATTATTCTTCTTCTTATCATCGGTAAAGCCTCTGCTTGCTTCGATGTTACCAACCTATCTTCCTTATTCTTGCGCCGGCTTTCTTCTCCGAGAATCGCAGTTAAGACATCGTCGAATCTTAGAAAGCCCATAAGAATATTGTTGGTTACATTGATGATAAGTTGATCATATGAATCTGGTAGACTTTGAAGTAGAAGCTCCGCACGTTCATTTTCCCCTATTTTATGTCCCATGGAAGTGAGTTGGGCAAATAGAGTATTTAGTTTATTGATATGGTCGGTCATCGATGAGGATTTCGCCATCCGAAGAGTATAAAGCCTTCTCTTTAGGAAAATCATGTTGTGTAGCGACTTGACCTCGTACATCTTTGTCAGAGTATCCCAGATAACTTTGGTTGTTTTTATCTCAGAGATACTTGACAAAACTTCGTCTGCTATAGCCAAGTGTAAATTGACAACAGCATTATCATTCATCTTGTTCCACTTTCCATCATCCGTAATTTCTACCGGTCTATCTTCAATAGCCACCAAGCAATTCTTCTTTCTTAAAACTGCTTGTATCGCATAAAATTGCTTCCGTTATGTCTACAACAATTTTAGTAGACTGGACAAAATAATCTCGCCTTAATAAAAAATCTCAAAAAATATTTTCTGATGTGGAAGATCATTCTAGGCTGCAACCACAGAGCATAATCAGAATTTTAAGAAATTTTAAACCAAGGCTCTGATACCACTTGTTGGTCTCACTTGCGAAATTTGAGATAATAAAACCCGAAAATAAAGAATAAACCAAACATCGAGATTTACGTGGAAAACCCCTAAAAATTATTAGGGTAAAAACCACGGGCAAGATGAAAAAAATTCCACTATAATATTTTGTGGTGTACAACTCACTCACTATGTTTCTCTAAAGAGAACACACACTCTCTTAATACAGGAGAACAAACACCTCACAAATATTATAGAACTAACCACTCAAATGCTATAGAATGAGAGAAAACTTGAAGAAGGGATGATTTCAGAATGAAGGGAGGAGCTCTATTTATAGATCCTCTTGTCCGTGTGAAGACACGTATAAAAACACGTTTTCTCTTGTTCAAATTTTATTCGTCAAATTTGCCAACTTAAAGCCTGCAAAAACATGTCATTAAATGTCTTTTTCATGACATGTCCCTTTCATCCATTTAATTTTTGCCGACAAATTCTCCTTCATACGAGGTCCTTTCAGGCTGTGACTCCACTTCACTAAATACGTGCAGTTCAAACTGGCTTTGATACGCGATAATTTTCGATTTGCAAGAAAATATAATCTAGGTTTATATATGGGATAAAAACCCTTCCACTTCCCATTTTGGTATTGTATTTGCCAAACTTGATCGAATTAATCATGATAGTTATAACAATATATTAAATAGCAAGCATGCACGTTTTTTGTGTAACATAAAAATCCCACAAACGCCCTATTTCCCTCCATCTTCGATCACTGGTATTCTAGCCACTACAAATATTGCCACGATCCTAATGCTTGCCAAGAAGTCGAACTCTTCCTTCAAGAATCTACAATGGAGTTGTATGAAAAAACTATCCTCGGATGATTTAATAACGTTTCTGGATTCCTGTTATTAATATTTGATTTTATTATTTTTTTAACGTGTGTTTAAGGTTGAAGAATGGGATGATGTCCGGCATTACCTGCAAATTGACGTCCAGCCTAAAGCTCAAAATAGCGAGACCCAAGCGATGAACCTTCAAGCCACTTATTCCAAGTGCTTCGATGATGACGGCCGCCTAAAAGGAACTGGTTTTTAATCCAATTTTCGTACTCATTTCTTGCATTATTGCTAGTATTAATGACTGGATACATACGCTTTTCCTGAGCAAAAACAAAATATTTCGTAAGTATGAATATTAATTACATTTTAAACTAATTAATACTTCGAAAATAAATTTGTTCATGAATTTTCAAGCTGTGTAGTACGTTAAAAAACTTGAAGAACCATATAAATAGGTATTTGGTTTTACGCGAAAGCGAGACCGGATGAGTTTGTATCGAGCTCAACCCTGAAATATTTATTGGCTCGGATTCAGATCACTCGTTAAGTCACATATTTAGATTGCATATTGAAAGATAAGCGCAGACAATTTCATGTTCGTTAGCTCATGGGGAAACCAACTAGTCCATACAGTAATGACACTAATTATATATCCTATGCAGGCAATTTGACAACTTCAACATCATATATTATTACTGCCGTGATCGGTTCGGGGGTGCTTTCGTTGGCGTGGGCAGTTGCACAACTGGGATGGGTTGCAGGACCTATTGTTATGTCGCTATTTGCTTTAGTCAGCCTTTACTCGTCAAATCTCCTATCCAGGTGTTACAGGACAGGGGACCCTGTTACTGGGCAGAGAAACTACGCGTATATGGATGCTGTGAGGGCTAACTTAGGTCAATCCTCACTTCCTTCCTGTATTTCATTGATTTTTGGTGTATTAATTTTGTTAAGTTTCGTGGCACTAATATTTATGCAACACCAGGTGGGAAAAAAGTTCAGCTTTGTGGCTGGATTCAGTACGTGAATCTGTTCGGTGTGGCTATTGGCTACACAATTGCTGCCTCTTCCAGCATGCTGTAAGTTGGTGATTGCATGTATAGCTTACAGAAGAACTTGTGTTTTAAAAAAAATAAATAAAATAAGAGTAGAAGTTTTGTGTTTGATCCCGTTACTTGTTTTCTTACCAAGGGCTACGAGAAGATCAAATTGTTATCACAAGAACCACACAAGAAAAGGATGTCATATGTGGGGCAATGGATACATGATAACATTTTTGGAATCTTGGAGATTTTATTCTCCCAAATACCCGATTTTGACCAAGTGTGGTGGCTCTCCATAGTTGCAGCAGTCATGTCCTTCGCATACTCTGGAGTAGGTCATGCTCTTGGCGTCGCCCAAGTCGCAGGTACATATACGTATATTCTTATACACAATATCGGATCAAACTAGCACCTTTGAACAAGAAAGTAAAAGTCTACTGCATGTTTTAATTTCAGAAAATAAGAGCTTCAAACGAAGCCTTACCGGAATCAGCATCGGGGCAGTGATGAAATCTGGAGTGGTTACTCCAACAAATAAGCTATGGAGGAGTTTACAAGCTTTGGGAGCGACTGCCTTCGCTTATTCATACTCGATGGTCCTCATAGATATTCAAGACACAATAAAATCTCCACCAGCAAAGCATAAAACCATGAAGAAAACAGCTTCCCTAAGCATCGCCGTGACCATGGTTCGCCGGAACGGCCGTCATGCGGCCGGAACGGTGATCGCCGTTCCAAAGTTCCAGGGCAAATCGGTGATTGTTTTGTAGCGCTGTTCTTCGACGTTTTATCGGCGATTTAACGGCGAAGCGGAACGGAACGGCCGAGTGGAACTGTTTGGCGTTTAAAAAATATGGTTATGAGATATTCATGGTTCATTACGGTAAGGTATGGTAATGGTTATTGTAGATGATTATTGTTTATGGTTATTTTTATTGGAATGGTAATAGAATGATTATGTTATTGGTATTATATTTCATAGTTGTTGAAGACTATGGAAATGAATGTGTAGAATAAAAAGTTGATCTTGAGCCAAATAGGAAATGGAAGTGCAGAAACGGTATGAAAAATGTGGCAGTAGTTGTGGTTTTTAGTATAATGTCTTGTATATTGATCCAATTGTTGTGAGGACACTTCCATTAGAAAGATAAGATATAAGGCTATAACTTTCGTGTTTTGATAGATCATTTGATTTTTCAACATCTGGTACACATGAAATTAGAAATCGTGGATTTGATTATGGGTCGTCTCAATATATTGGTGATACCTACAATGAATCTTCATCATCTATATGGCGGGGTGTTGGACGTCATGATCCCGAGTATAGATCTTCAAGTACAGCTGATAGTTTTACTGTATATCGTGGATTCGGATACTATAATCGTCGTGACGAAACACTATTACAAAATTAGTCATCACATTCTAATGATCTTTCGTCATCTCAATCTAATAAATATCTCTATGGACAATCACGTCAATATCCAAATGTTCGAAATCAATTTAATCTACGAGATAGTGATGAAGAATATAACAATGATTTCGCTCCTCCGCGTCACTCTTAATGGTATTAGCTTTGGTATGTTATAATTTTTAGTATGTATTTCTTATTGTGCTATTATTATAAAATAGTTTTGTATTGATATATTAATTTGTAATAACTTCATATATTTTATTTTTTAGTATGATGTAATTTATATTTAAATTTTTTACCAATTTTTTGAATTTGTTAATTTTTTTATACGACCGTTCCGCAACCGTTCCGCAACATAACATTGGAACGGGAACGGTAGTTGTCGTTCCAAATACCGCAACCGTTCCGGCGAACCATGGCCGTGACGACCATATTCTACATTCTGTGTGGATGCATGGGCTATGCTGCTTTCGAAGACCAGGCACCCGGGAATCTTCTCACAGGTTTCGGGTTTTACAATCCATACTGGTTGGTTGACATAGCCAACACTGCTGTAGTGGTCCATCTAGATGGTGCCTACCAGGTATAAACAAAGATTGCTCACAGCTAGTCGGTAAAATTTTGCTCAATTTGGTTCCTACATTACTAACAAAATGATGAAAATGCAAAAACTTTAGGTCTACCGCCAGCCCTTATTTTCATTTGTTGAAAAATGGAGCGCGCAAAAATGGAGCAGGAGAAAATTTGTGATAGCAGAATATGACATGCCTATCCCATTTTATGTGGTTTATCAGCTGAACTTTTTCCGCTTAACATGGAGAACGGCTTTTGTTGTTTTGACAACCATCATAGCAATGCTGCTGCCATTTTCAACGACGTGGTTGGGATACTTGGAGCTTTAGGATTTTGGCCTCTAACAGTTTATTTTCCCGTAGAGATGTGCATTGCTCAAAACAAGGTCGGGCGGTGGACGAACGAGTGGATCGGGTTACAGATACTGAGTATGGCTTGTCTTTGTGTTTCTATGGCAGCAACAGTTGGACTGTAGCTGGTGTTGTCCTTGATCTTAATACATACAAGCCCTTCAAAACGAGGTATTGATATGCTTGAAATCTGACTTGAATAAATGTATTATGAACTTTGTTGGGTAAAAGAGCGGGGAAATTAGTTATTACAGTGGGAAATGGAGTTTGATTTGTGAAGTTATTATTCTAAAAATAAATTGCTGGATGAACTGTTTGTTTCACATCACAACACTTAATAGCACTTTTAATTGAGATGTGATTAGTCTTTTGAGGCACCACATTTGTGTTTACATGATAAACCGTTCAGTTTGCTAGATTTTTGATCACTCGGGAAATTGTTTCATGTCTATAATTGATGCGGTTGATGAGTTTAATGAGTGTGATATGCAGGAATTAATTTGTGAGGACCCTTTTGAGATTTTTTTGACTCATTAATGTCCAAGAGAGTTGGAGAATGAAGAGATTGAGGAATTTGGAAGCAAGCAAACCACTTTCGAGGACAGTAAATTCTAGGATTGGAGAGCTTGGGCATGTCCCAATTAAACTTCTCCCTTCGAATTTAAAGTATTTATTTTTGCTTGACAATGACAAATTGCCTGTAATTATTTAATCTACTTTGACAGGGGGCGAGGAAGAAAAGCTAACACGAGTGTTGAAAGATAATATCAAGGCCATAGGTTGGAGCATATCGGACATAAAGGGGGTCGGGTCAGTCCTTCGATGTTCATGCACAAGATTCTGATGGAGGTCGATCACAAAACGTCAACTCAGCCCCAAAGACGTATCAATCCCGCCATGCAAGAAGTGGTCAAGAAGGAGGTGATTAAGCTTCTGGATGTAGGTATTATTTACCCGATTTTTGATAGTAAATGGGTAAGTCCTGTAAAAGTTGTTCCGAAGAAGGGTGGGATTACTGTTGTGAAAAATGATAAAAATGAATTGATTCCCACTAGAACTGTTACGGGATGGCGTGTATGCATTGATTATAGAAAAATCAACGATGCCACCCGTAAAGAACATTTTTCCCCTTTCATTTATTGATCAAATGTTAGAAAGGTTAGCTGGACATCCTTTTTATTGTTTCTTGGATGGCTATTCGAGTTATATGCAAATTCACATTGCTCCTGAAGATCAAGAGAAAACTACGTTTACATGTCCTTATGGGACCTTTGCATATAAACGAATGTCATTCGGTCTTTGCAATGCACCAGCTACTTTCCAACGGGTAATTGTGAGTGCAGAAGTAGTTACTGCTCCTGCAAGTCTCTCAAAGAGACCGCCGATGAGTAGCAGAGCTAGAAGTTTACCCCGGCCCTTTAAACTACATACATTTTTCATGGATGAATAGCGTTATGGGATTCTTTCTAGAACCTCTCGTTTTCAATGCAACCATGTTTTCTTGTTCTGCTTCTTCTGATATACTCTTTTACTTGTTGATACAACTAGGAGGTGGAAGGCCGGCCGTTAAATTTACAAGTCTCCGAGCAGTGAACTTTATCCGCAGTTTAAGACATATATATGAAGATAACGATTGGGGCAATGCCAAGCACATTTATATCGTATGTACCAATTCTGTTGTTACACGGTTTTGCTATATCCATCTGATTTAATACTAGACATTGATATGATTATCCTCGTTGTTAAGTTTCACATTTTTTTTTATTTTGAATTCAGATAAACATCTGTGTTTTATATAAAAATATACAGACAGTAACACTGTCACCTTAACATAAACAACCCTTTAAAATTTGAACGGATGATATTAATATATACTTTTCTATAATTTGAGATGAATACAAAAATGCCTAGAAGGGCTTGATAATCTGACTAGATGTTCGAAACTACGAAAATAAAAAATATAAATGAACAAAATTTTACATAAATATAATTATGATTAACTTAAAGCCAAAAAATAAAATTATTGTTACATAACAAAACGAATTAATTGTATACAAAATAAATAAAACAAAGAAATATAATAAAAGGAGAAAGAAAAAAAGCTCCAGAACCTAGAAGGGCTCGATAATCTGACTAGATGTTTGAAACTACAAAAATAAAAAAACAAAATTTTACATAAATATAATTAGGCTTAACTTAAACCCAAAAAACTATTGTTACGGGATGGCGTGTATGCATTGATTATAGAAAAATCAACGATGCCACCCGTAAAGAACATTTTTCCCTTTTATTTATTGATCAAATGTTAGAAAGGTTAGCTGGACATCCTTTTTATTGTTTCTTGGATGGCTATTCGAGTTATATGCAAATTCACATTGCTCCTGAAGATCAAGAGAAAACTACGTTTACATGTCCTTATGGGACCTTTGCATATAAACGAATGTCATTCGGTCTTTGCAATGCACCAGCTACTTTCCAACGGTGTATGATGGCAATTTTCCATGACATGATTGAGGAGTTTATTGAGATATTCATAGATGATTTTTCAAATTTTGGCTATTCATTTGATGCTTGCTTGATTAATATGTCTAAGGTTTTAGAAAGATGTAAAGAGTCAAATTTAGTCTTGAACTGATAAAAATGTCATTTTATGGTGAGAGAGGGAATTGTGTTGGGCCATACAATTTCTCAACATGGGATTGAGGTAGATAAGGCAGAAATTGAAGTCATTGAAAAACTCCCACTCACAACCAATGTTAAAGGAGTGCATAGTTTTTTAGGACATGCTGGATTCTATAGACGTTTCATTAAGGACTTCTCTAGCATTGCCAAGACACTGACTAATTTGCTGGTAAAAGATGTGCATTTTCGATTTTTCTATTGACTGTGTGCAAGCATTCCAGACTCCAAAGCAAAAGTTGATCATTGCGCCAGTGATCGTATCACCTGACTGGGGATCACCTTTCGAGGTGATGTGTGATGCAAGTGACGCGGCTCTAGGAGCAGTCTTAGGACAAAAGAGAGACAAAAAATTCATTTCATCCACTATGCTAGCTTGACACTATCAGCTGCCCAACAGAATTATGCCACTATAGAGAAAGAGTTACTTGCTGTGGTGTTTGCCTTAGAAAAATTCAGATCATATTTGATAGGAAGCAAAGTGATTGTGCACACTGACCATTCGGACATCAAGTACTTAATGAATAAGAAGGATGCAAAGCCAAGGCTAATTCGTTGGATTCTTTTGCTGTAGGAATTTGACCTTGAATTTGTTGATAGGAAAGAGACAGAAAACCAAGTAGCAGACTGTCTTTCGCGCTTGGAAAATCCAATTCAAAGGAGTGGCAATATTCGCGACGAATTTGCTGATGAACAACTCTTTGAGGTCAACAATTTATCATGGTATGATAATGTTGTAAATTATATTTCAAGTAAGTTCTTACCTCTCCAATTTACTTATCAGCAAAAGGAGAAATTTTTTTCGGACTTGAGATATTATTTATGGGAAGATCCTTACTTGTTTAGAATATGCGTAGATGGTATAATTCGTAGATGTGTTCCCATGGAAGAGGTAAATAAAATTTTATTTCATTGTCATACGGGTCCAAAAGGAGGCCATTTTGGTGCCACTAGAACTGCATCAAAGGTCCTTCAATCTTGCTTCTATTGGCCTACCTTATTTAAGGATGCTTATGAATATGTTACAAAATGTGATGAGTGTCAGCGTACTGGTAACATTTTTAGGCGACACGAGATGCTTCTTAATAATATTTTGGTTTGTGAGATTTTCGATGTGTTGGGAATAGATCTTATGGGTCGTTTCTAGTTTCGTTTGGGAACAAATATATTCTTGTAGCTGTCGATTATGTGTCTAAATGAGTGGAGGCAATGGCTTGCAAAAATAACGACTCTAGGGTTGTCATTAAATTTCTCAAGAAAAATATATTTTCCGCGTTTTGCCACACCTAGAGTCATAATTAGTGATGGTGGTACTCACTTTTGTAACCATCAGTTTGACAGTCTTTTGGCCAAGTATGGGGTCAGACACAAGGTGGCGACACCTTATCACCCTCAAACTAGTTGTAACGTCTACTATTTTAAAAATGTGGAAAATATTTTTTTTTATTTTATAAAGCTCACATTTTGAAAATAAGCATTTGAATAATTTGCATGCATACAGTCCTACTGAAAATATCATTTAAAAATAATCATAAGTATTTGTCAATAAAAATATAACGGAACCATAAACAAGTAAAAATCCTAACATCCAACAGTGAAATAAATCAGCGTATAAAAATACCCATATCCTCTCAACATCGTAAAATCATAAATGTGCGGAAAACATGAGGTCCTCGGGTCGTGTTGCCCTATCAGGTCTGCCTACTCAGAGTTCAGCACCTCAAGTCCCCTCAATATCGAGCTCACATGCATCACACACGCTTAGTGAGTCTAAAGACTCAACACACCTGTACCAGAAGTAACAAGTACATATATATGGCACACAGCAGTAAAAAATACCATACTAAGCACACATTTCATGAACTTTAGAAACGTAATGTAAATGTGTCATGCGAAACCATGACGTGTCAAAACAGTTTATCGTTAATCATAATTCATCATTCATCATTGATCATTGATCATTTATCGTTTCATTTGTTGAATTCAGTTCATTAGAGGTTATTATCGTACATCATCATTTACGATTGATCCATCATATATAGAACCGCGGTACCCGCCGGCTATAGGATATCAGTGACAGATTACCCATCTACTGTGCCTAGGCTTCATCATCATCATTTACATATACTTCTTAATCATTTACATATACTTCGATAGCCACAACTAATTCTCATCATTCAAAACATCGTCATTTTCATCACTTATCAAAATAATGCACAACATATATTTTCATAAAATCTTAAAAATCGTGATCACGATGCATGAACGTTTAAAACAGGATAAATTTGTGCTCAGGGCGCTGCGAGGACCAAAATCTCACCCCGAATGCAAAATGACCATTTTGCCTCTGGAAACCCAAAATGACTATTTTACCCCTGGACCACTAAAATTTGACCCGAAGCTTACCATACTCCTTAAAATATCCCAAAACATATAAAAAATATTTCTTAGACGTAAACTCGAGCTCGTTTCAAAACTTAACCGATTCGTTTTAAAACTTGGACCGGAGGACAGTTGACAATGATGGTGATAGCAGAAGCTAAACCAGAGAATACATGGACCAATGATGAAGTCCAAACCTCGAACTTTAATTCGAAAGAACTAAATGCTATATTCACCTCTGTTGACGTCAATATGTTCAGTCTAATTACCAACTGCATTTCTGCCAAAGAAGCTTGAGATATACTTCAAAAGCACTGCGAAGGGTTTGAAAGTGTTCGCAGAACCAAACTCAGGATGTTAACCTCAAAATTTGAAAGCTTAAGGATGGAAGAGAACGAGACTATTGTGGAATATGATCGTAGATTGCGTGATATTGCGAATGAGGCCTTTAGTCTCGGTGATCCTACTGTCAAATGAAATACTGGTTAGCAAGGTTCTGAGATCCCTTCCTGAGCATTTTAATATAAAATTCTGAGCTATTGACGAATCCAAGGACACCTCTACACTTAATTTGGAAGATCTAATTAGCTCTCTCAGAACATTTGAGATGAATCTAGACCTACAGAAAAGAAATACTGGGAAAGCTGTTGCTTTACAAACCACTGATGATTCTGTGAATAGCCTAATTCAAGAGACGAAGGATTCTGATCTTGGTGAGGAATCAATCACCTTAATCACAAAGAAGTTCGGCGACTACCTAAAAAGAATGAGAGACAAGAAGAAGATTGTATCAACATCAAGACCACAGTTTGTTCCTTTTGAAAGGAATAAAATAACCGAAACTTAACCAAATTTCTCAAAAATTTTTACCACATCTTTTAAAAAATTAAAAGGTCCTAAAAATCTAAAACCAAGCCCTTAGACATTCTAATCCTAGGCCAGAGAGCTGCTGAAATTTCCAGCACCACAATTTCGAAAAAAGAAAGAAGCCACTCCCCCATTCTCGGCCCTAGATTGCTAACCACTCCAACCAGCCTGGAACCAAACCACTAGGGACCAAGACCAGACCCTACTAGGGCCTATCTTACCCACCGACACAGCCCCATGCACGCTGCCATCTTCTAAGAGTCAAGAAACTTTCCAAGAGCTACCTACCCGCGGCCTACCTGACTCAACCTCGCTCGATCAATTTTTCCACCAGCTCCAGCAAGGTTCGAGTCATCCCAGACCATGACTCGGACCCACCAGGGTCTGGTCCAGGGCTGGGGACGACCCTAGCACGGCCGAATCACTAAAACTTCCGATCGAGCCCTTCCCCCGATCCAAACAACTAAGGAGTAGCCATCGACCTATGCTCAAACCCGACCCTCTCCACACTCCAGCCCTTATAAACCATAATTTATAGTATACACAGCCCATTAGTATACCGACGCAGAAGTCCCCTTGCACGAGAGCCGTGAACGTGAGTGTTAGACAAGAAAAGAGCAAATCTTGCACTGTCAACTTAAAGAAAAATGCATACACATGATAGATCGTAAAATTTCCGTGCCAACACATAAAATATGACGTGTGTGAGGAGAAAACAAAAATACAAACGTGTCTTGATGAGTTTTACGCAAGAAGATCGAAGAAACGAGCGTCGGGGAAGCACCAGAGAATATTTTTTTTTTTGCGAGAAAAGCTTGGCCGATGGATTTTGCTGCTGAAGGCCGAGAGAATTATGAGCGGAGGGGGACGGTGTCGGCTGATGATGGCTTAGGTTTAGGTTTAGTGGTTTTAGGTATTAATTAAATAATATAATAAACTCTAATGGGCCAATAATTATCATTTTAAAGATTAAAAAGAGTTTTGAGCCCACTAAGCTTAAAAATGGGCCCATCAAACCCAAACACACTCCCGGAAAATATTTCGTTTTGGTAAGTTTTTGAAAATATTTCCTGAGCCCTCAGAAAGTCCTTCGTTTTGATAAAATTTGCGTACCGATTAAAAATATGCTCTGACGGGTAAAAATACCCACAAAGTTCAATTCTTGAAAAATACATCTTAAAACATCTTATATTAATTAATAAAAAATAATCAGGTAATAAGAATAATTTTCCTGATAATTTCCCTGTCTCCGTTTCTCGTTCGAGCGTGAAATGCATGTAGAAACCCTAATGCATGAACTTTTAAAATTTCATGAAATAAATTCTATCATGAAATAATTATGCATAAAATGCATAAAAATAATTAAACACATAATTAAATAAAATCCTAGATTGCATGCATTAAGGTTACGTTAATTAAATTCTGGACCTTACACTAGTGGTCAAGTTGAGATATCGAATAGAGAAATTAAACGCATTCTGGAGAAGACTGTTGGTTCTTCAAGGAAAGAATGGTGTAATAAGCTCGATGATGCACTTTGAGCTTATCGCACTGCTTTTAAAACCCCTATTTTGGAATGTTTCCATTTCGACTAGTGTATGGAAAGTCGTGTCATCTACCAGTTGAACTTGAACATAAGGCTTATCGGGCTACTAAATGTCTAAATTTTGATATGAAAGCCACATGTGAAGAGCGGTTGCTGCAATTGAATGAAATGGATGAGTTTAGATTAGACATTTATGAAAATGCCAAGCTCTGCAAGGAGAAAACTAAATGATGACATGATCAGAATATCGTGAATCGTGAATTCGAGGTGAGAACATGTATTATTGTACAATTCTCGATTGAAGTTGATGTCAGGTAAGTTGCGGTCACGTTGGTCAGGACCTTATACCATTACTCAAGTTTTCCCCTACGGACTGTGGAAATCACCAGCGAAGCAACTGGGAAGTTTCAATTAAATGGGCATAGACTAAAAATTTATCATGGTGGCACTGTGATGGAAGAACAAACCACCATGGATTTGAAATATCCTAATTGAAAAGGGATGTACAGTCGGGTTATAGACTATAAATTTAGCGCATGCTGGGAGGCAACCCATCTTTATTTTTTAAATTTTAGTATTTATTTTATTTAATTTTAGATTTTTCTTTTCGTTTTCCTTGGATTAATTTCTAGAGATTTATTGTGCGTGTAGAGAAAATATTGAAGTGCGTCAACAGGATTTGTGGAGATGGCACTGATGGACAAATGAAACATAATAATCGATATCGTCAGGGAAGTTTTCGCTATTCATGTTTTTTTTATCTTCTCTTGGAATTACACTGAGGATAGTGCAATTGCTAAAAGTGTGGGGGTGGGCTGTTTGTTTCACATCACATCACTTAGAAGCACTTTTAATTGAGATGTGATTACTCTTTTGAGGTACCACACTTGTGTTTACATGATAAACCGTTCAGTGTGCTAGATTTTAATCATTCGGGAAATTGTTTCATTCCTAAAATTGAATGAGATGTGTTGTAGTTGTGATAAAGAGATTAAGACATGAACTAGTCTTGTTTTGACACTTTGAGACATCATCTATGAACAATGGTTAGATTTACACTAATTGATTGTGAATTGGTGAAAAGAGAACTCATTCAAAAGAAATAAAAAAATTTGAAACAACCTAAACTTGTTTGATTATCCCTCGAACGAAAATACGAACAATTGTGACTTAGAGATGATTTAGACGATCTTTGGACCGTTTGAGCCTTTCGAGTCTACATGATGCATCATTTTTATCTGTAGTAACCCTTTTTGAGCCTGACAAAAAAATCGAATGTTGTGTGCTAATGGCACACAATTAGACTCCATTCGTTATTTCTTCAAACACCACATTGACTACCCTATTTTATCCTATACACTATTGTCCTACCCGAACTTTGAGAGAAATAAACCCTTCGAGCGTTTTGAAATGTTCAAAAACTCAAATGTGTGGAAAAGACATATTTGAAGGAGTTTTTGAATTACCTGTGAATGAAAAACAGTGGATTGATGGAAAAAAGGTGTATGGTGTACTGAATACCCAAAAGAAATTAAAGGGTGGTACAAAAATATTGAAGCAGGGAATGAGAAGAGAAATTTTTTGAAGATGATGAATTCAATAATTGGTGGAAAATTAGAGTTGAGTGAGTGCACTACATGAGAAATATGTTTATTTACTCTCTGTTTGATTTTCCTGTCTTTTATTGTAGCCGTGAGCCGTGGCATAACGGTATAAGCTTGAAAAGACCTGTTGACTGAGTTATAATCGTTCAACATTTAGTAGAGAGAGATATGAAAGTCGAGAATATGGGGCGTTACGAAAAAAATGATGAATAAATATGAGGGATCCTTGAACCTAATAAACTTTTGATGAGTGTAAGTTCTGACTTTCACACTACACACGTCTCATTTTGTTGATCTTTTCTAGGTAGTATTTGAGTCTTGAATTGCAACGAAAATAAATCTAGTGATTTTCGAAGTATGATCTTTTGAAGGGGTGTGACGAAATTCGGTAGATTGTGAGATTTTAATTGTGCACTTTATGTTGTAAATCATTGATATTTTTCATCTCTATTTTTTCTAATTTGTTCGAGGACGAACAAAAGCTAAGTGTTGGGGGTTTGATAAGAACGAATCATATATATCTTTTAAAACTTTATTTTGTCGTATTCGTGCTTATCTGGTATTTTTATTCCATGTTTTACGCTTAAATCGTCATATTTTTAGTTGTTTGTAGGCTTGACCAAAAGGTGTAAAAAGTTTAATTTTGGAGATAACGTCAAAAAGTTCAATGCCATGTAGGAAAGATTTCCGAGAATGAAGAAAATAATTGATGAAGAACTTTTCCTATCATCCAAGAATTCTTATGATAAGATCGAGGAAGTTTTCTCATCTTGGAATAAATTTGGGCTAGAAATGTGGTATCTATAACATTTGAAGTTGCTAATATGAATTTATGGAAGAAGGATAAAAAACAGAAGATGTGGGGACCCGGACACTAATTCATGTCTTAATCATTATTAATGTCAAATATAACAATTAAGGAAAGTGGGACTAAATTTTTTTCTTTTTAAATTATAAATGCGGAAACGTAATAATAATCTATTTGATATACATGTCAAGAGGAAAGTACAAGTCATGTACTACATGTCACTATCTCAACTAGGTTCAACGACTATACATCCAGTGCTGAATCATATTCTGCTTCTGGGCCCGGATCTCCACGTTAACTATAATCTCTCATACTCTTCCTGATCCTGATCATGTCCCACCTGTTGTCAAGCACACATACAAACAAGACAACAGCCTGATATACTCCGGTGAAATTATTGAAAATTACATTCCCAGTATAAATCATGTATACATGCATTTCATATAAACATATATAACAACATGAAACAGATATTCATAACATGTATCAAAATCAGAAACATGAATCAATACAAACTCCGAATCACACTCCGTGATTCTTAGACTATGACTCGATTCATCCTAATCTAGGGATCTCGATCTGAATAAGAACATACACTCACCTACACTCCCGATCGGGGTGGTGGTACGTTCTTATTCACGGACTTTGGCTCTTTCCATATCGAACATCAGTAATAGAAGAAACTCCAATTCTATCCACTTCGATATAACCAAACATCCGGTGTCTTGACCTATCCGTCACAGACTAGGCACATCCGCCCTGGCATATCGGCCAATCATCTAGGCGTATCAGCCCTGGAATATCCTGCCAAACCTCTATGACAATGTGCAATGGCCCAGTGACGATTCCATCACTATCGGGTGCCTCTGTCACGAGATCAATCGTCTAAGACTAGGCGTATCAGCTTATGACTCAATACATAAATCAATAGATCCAAAGATAGCAATCACATCAATTGCAAATATCAATGTAATAAGATGAAGTATGTGATTTTGGGAAACTCAAGTCGAATCGGACTCGAGTTGTGCAATCCCGCATCAACATCAATTTATAACTTCGTTTCGTTCTGTCGATCTGCCTCTGTCGAAGTCTCGAAGTCGAAGCTATCAATGTCACTCAATCTGAAATGACGTATCGAGAAATACAATATCAATATGCAACTCAATTCAAAATCTGTTCTGATCAATATCAAGTCAAGACATACTCTGATCAATGTCAATGATACAACGATACCATCTCAATCAATACTGAATCTGATCAATACCAATCTACTGATGTTTCGACGGCATAATAATACAATCTCGATAACCCCGTCAATCTCAACATCACAGATATAATATCACAACTCATAATCGATATCAATACACTCATAATCTTCAAGAATAACAGGTCATGATATCAAATCTGTACAATCTCAATCATATCGCTTCATAAAATGATAACAATTATATAAACAATCCGTTCTTCGATCTGACTTCAATTATATACTGATCAGTATACCCAAAACACAATATATCAGTCAAATCATAATTCCCCCAATACCATAATTTCAAAGCGTGTCAAAACGTAACCAAACTTACGTCCTGTTGTAGCTGTCATCGCTAGGAACTCGGTACTGAAGTCGGATTCAAAATCAGACGGTCGGATTCCTCACAAATCGAATTAAACTCTTCGAAGGAATTCAGAACCTCTCTAGCCTTCCGTTTCTTTTCCCTGAATTCTGAGGAACAAATCTTTCTTGTTATATATATATATATATATATATATATATATATATATATATATATTGCATGCCAAACTACGTGTCATTATTTTTTTCATACACATCGGTTGGCGCTCGGGCGGTCAAAAATATCCGCCTGGGCGAGGAAGGTTTGGCCTTCTTGTATTATTGAATGGCGCTCGGGCGGTCATAAACTTCCGCCCGGGCGCGAGCTGCTCGGCTTTCTTCCATTAGACAATGGCGCTCGGGCGGTCAAAAACTTCCCCCCGGGCGCCGAACCTTCGGCCCAAATTTGTACATTTCATATGCTTTGCCCAATCTGGTCTCGGAATGGCCCGACTATAATCACATCGGTTCATAATCAATAATCCCAGATTAACATAATAAAAATCTCGGGCATTACATTTCTCCCCCCCTTAAGATATGATTTCGTCCCCAAAATCACAAGCAATCAACTTGTATATCACAGGTACTCATACCAGATACAAGAAGGAGATATACAGAAGTTAAGAAGAAAACTCCCCTTAGTGAAATAATTCTAGAATCTTTATCTCATCTCAGATTCTGTCTTCCAAATAGCTTCATTGATGCCCTAACCATTCTCTTGAACTTTCAACAACGGAATAGTCTTCATTCTGAATGATCTTTCTTCCATTGACTCGGATTCCAATATGGAATAATCATTCAAGAAGTATCATATCACCATACATCTGGGAGTAACTCTGATGGCATCGATCTCAAATACTGGCTATACAATATCCGTATATTCCAATCAACAGCTCATAAAAAATCAACATTGTTATTTGCCATTAAATTTGGTTAGGCTAAATTAATTTAATATTCAATCTTCTATATCAATACCATCGGTCGTCGTCTGACGTTGTCATATTCAGTTTGTCTATCTTGTGATGCTTTTATTCTCTTCTAAATCAGCGGCACTTTTTTTATCATATCTCTGATCATATCAGGTCCAATCTCAGGTACCTCAGAGGTACTATTCTAATAAAGAAGGTAATCTGCACTTCTTGTCGTACCATACTTCAAACGATGTTATTTCAGTACTCGTTTAATAACAGTTGTTGTACGATAATTCTCACAATGACAACGAATCTTGTCAACTAGTGCTAAAATCAAGCACTACTGCTCTAACTATATCTTCCAGTATCTGGATAGTCCGCTCTGACTATCCCTCACTCTGTGGGTGGTATATGGAAGAACCTGCTACACACTCTGCCAAACGTGTAAGGCTAACCAAAATCATGGTCTGATATAATCAACTCTCGGCACTCTGTGTAATCTGATCACTTTTCCTAACAGAAATTTCAGTAATCTAGTCATACATGTACGTCTCCATGTATGAACTAGAACCCGCAGACTTGGTCAGTCGATCATTCTTATCTCAAGTCGATACTCAATCTCGAGAGTATTGCAGTAGCTTCATCACGATATCCCTGGAAATGTGATCTCATTTCCATTCAGGAATCGATAAGCTATATAACCAATCTCCTGGTTCTTTCTTTCTGTCTTCATCTGTCGGCAATTCAGACATTTCAGTACACACTCTGCCACATCTGATCTCATCTGTTTCTTACCAAAACTGTCTTTTCCATTTATCATATATCGGTATACATCTTTCTACCTTCAAGGTGAATACTGGATCAATTACTGTACACATCTGACAATATCTGTCGTTTTCAATCCGAAACATCTGGCACAATACATCGGTTATTCACATACAATGCAGTGTCATATACCTGATATTATGATTGATACCTTGCTCTGACTATCGATAATCAAGTTCTGCCCATTTTGATCAACTTTCTGAACTGTTTTAACTCTCAAAATTAGCTCTGGTTCGGCTTGAACGGTATCGAATCTCAACTGTATACAATCTGTATCAAATACTGCTCCAGAAACTAATCATTCTCAAACAATTCAAAATAACAATCATATACAGTAGCCTACTAAACTCATGCAACTACAAATTTCTGACACAGATGTCGTTCTCAGCCAACTTGTCACGGACTTCACTGTGCTAGGATCAACAGATATATCATCTTCAGATATAACAAGCCCCGAATATAATCTGTCTTAATCAAGATTCACAATTCAATAGTTTCTGCATACTAATTTCCAGTTCTCAGAATATTCAATACAATACTCAGATATTCAACAAAATCAGCCATATTCTTCGAATATAACAGAATATCATAGATCAACTAATCAGAAAATCATCAAAATATCCTGAACACAGAGTTTATCAACTCACTAACATAGTTAATACATCCCCAAAGAGAAACATTCAATCAGATGTAACTCTCAGCTAGTAAATCTTCTACCTGATTTTTCAAATCCTTAAATTCAATCGGTATCATTCGGTACAGGTGTTTTAAAATAAAACAGTACCTGGTATAAATTCAAGGCTGAAATCAAACCCGGAGTCTCATCTGGGGAACACATCAGTAACTCTCATGTCACTGGCAAATCAGCCAATGATGGACTCAACTTCAGTAAATCAACTGAATACATAAGGAGTCCCTCTGCTTCTTTCTGTAATGATCGAGTCATAGATAATACAAATATCAAAGGAATTCTAAATCTAGAATCCTTACCGTATAATATTCCTGCTTCGGCCATTTCAGGTCCGAATCTTACCATCTTTCGGAATCAGTCTATGGTAACTCTGTACTTGATCAGTATATCAATATCAATAATGCAGTCATACTCAGACAACACAAGTACAATACAAGTTAACTCAGTCTCATTCTCATCTCACTGTAGTATACGATGTTTCACAGAGTTCACTAGTATCAAAACTCTCCCCAAACGGTAAAGAGATAAAATACTACAGCAGACACTAACTCAACAGATAAAGCTATACATCAATGCAGTTCATTCAGAAATCATACATAGGATGTACGAGAATCTCTCAATACATACACAGAATAATCATAAAAGAACATTTACCTGCCACTATGTCATCAAGTGCATCCTGGGTTTGTTCCTTGGTCACTGCCACTACTCTACCTTCCTTCTGGCCTTGGTCGTGTCTGAGTAGGGGGTGGTTGGAAGGAGCGAACAACAGATGATGGTCTATCAGTCTGAGTCACTGATCTAGATGATTCTGCTCCCTGAAATCTTCAGGAACCTCTCTGTGGACATACTCTCGCAAAATGTCCTGATCGTTTGCAGATGCGGCAACTACCAAACACTCCTTGGCATTGCTCGGTGGGATGTGTCCCTCCGCAAGTGTTACAATAGATCCTGGTGTAACTCTGACTAAAACCACTGGAATTAGACGAAGCGCTTCCTAACTTCTTGAGCTGTTTCTTTCGGGCTTTCAAATAGTCTTTCTTTCCACCACTGCTACTACCAGTCTCAAGTCCGAGAGGTGGTTGCTGTGGTCTCGATGTTGGAGGCACAAACGAAGCTCATTTCTGTCTCATCAGACTGGCTTCGGCTCTCTTGGCTCTACTCAGAGAATTTGCAAAATTATAGGGTCTGCCTGTGTTTACTAATGTCAATATCTCAGGATTCAATCCCTTAACAAACTGATCAGTCACAGCTTCATTCATTCTCAGCCATGTGAGGAGCAAAAAGTAGCAAGGTAGAAAATTGAGCAACATATTCTTCAATGTTTAGCTGACCCTGTTTCAAATTATCAAATTCTGTCCTCTTATCTTCTCGGTACGAAACTGGGAAAAATCTTCGATAAAATTCCACTTTAAAGAGTCCACACGTAATCATTGTACCACGCTGTTCTAAAGCTTCCTTGGTTGCAATCCACCAGCTCTTTGCGACCTCCTATAACTGATGCCCAATCAGTTTAACTCTACGTTCATCTGAGTACTCAAGTGAATCAAACAGTATCTCTATATCATCTATCCAGTTCTCACAATGAACAGTCGTCTCAGTACCATTCAGAATCGGCGGTGTTAATGACTGAAACCTCTTCAACTGTATTTCCATCGGAGTTTCTGACACATCCATCTGATCAATCAAAATTCTATCCCTGTTCTGGGATTCTTCGAGGAGGTATATCTGATGACTACAAGAGTTAGCAATCACATGAGACAAATCCGTCTCAGTCCTTTTCTGATCAGCTTACCTCTGATCAAGAATCGGTTCTGATTCATTCTCAAATAATACACATTACCAAATCAACTCAGATATTCAGGTAACATGTATCTTCAAAAACAGTAAATCATTCTAGCATTCAAAAGCAAGGAAAGAAGACTCATTCTACCCCGCTCACTAGCTCCTATCTCAGTCTCAAGAACCTACAGTTCTAGACCTATTGCTCTGATACCACCTGCTGTGGGGACCCGGACGCTAATTCATGTCTTAATCATTATTAATGTCAAATATAACAATTAAGGAAAGTGAGACTAATTTTTTTCTTTTTAAATTATAAATGCGAAAACGTAATAATAACCTATCTGATATACATGTCAAGAGGAAAGTACAAGTCATGTACTACATGTCACTATCTCAACTAGGTTCAACGACTATACATCCAGTGCTGAATCCTATTCTGCTTCTGGGCCCAGATCTCCATGCTAACTATAATCTCTCATCCTCTTCCTGATCCTGATCATGTCCCACCTGTTGTCACGCACACATACAAACAAGACAACAGCCGGATAACTCCGGTGAGAATTACATTCCCAGTATAAATCATGTATTCATGCATTTCATATAAACAGATATAACAGCATGAAACAGATATTCATAACATGTATCAAAATCAGATACATGAATCAATACAAACTCCGAATCACACTCCGTGATTCTTAGACTCTGACTCGACTCATCCTAATCTAGGGATCCCGATCGGAATAACAACATACACCCACATATACTCCCGATCGGGGTGGTGGTACGTTCTTATTCAAGGACTTTGGCTCTTTCCATATCGAACATCAGTAATAGAAGAAACTCCTAATTCTATCCACTTCGATATAACCAAACATCCGGTGTCTTGACCTATCCGTCACAGACTAGGCACATCCGCCCTGGCATATCGGCCAATCATCTAGGCGTATCATCCCTGGAATATCCTGCCAAACCTCTATGACAATGTGCAATGGCCCAGTGACGATTCCATCACTATCGGGCACCTCTGTCACGAGATCAATCGTCTAAGACTAGGCGTATCAGCCTATGACTCAATACATAAATCAATAGATCAAAGATAGCAATCACATCAATTGCAAATATCAATGTAATAAGATGAAGTATGTGATTTTGGGAAACTCAAGTCGAATCGGACTCGAGTTGTGCAATCACGCATCAACATCAATTTATACCTTTCGTTTCGTTCTGTCGATCTGCCTCTGTCGAAGTCTCGAAGTCGAAGCTATCAATGTCACTCAATCTGAAATGACGTATCGAGAAATACAATATCAATATGCAACTCAATTCAAAATCTGTTCTGATCAATATCAAGTCAAGACATACTCTGATCAATGTCAATGATACAACGATACAATCTCAATCAATACTGAATCTGATCAATACCAATCTACTGATGTTTCGACGGCATAATAATACAATCTCGATAACCCCGTCAATCTCAACATCACAGATATAATATCACAACTCATAATCGATATCAATACACTCATAATCTTCAAGAATAACAGGTCATGATATCAAATCTGTACAATCTCAATCATATCGCTTCATAAAATCGTAACAATTATATAAACAATCCGTTCTTCGATCTAACTTCAATTATATACTGATCAGTATACCCAGAACACAATATATCAGTCAAATGATAATTCCCCCAATATCATAATTTCAAAGCATGTCAAAACGTAACAAAACTTACGTCCTATTGTAGCTGTCGTCGCTAGGAACTCGGTACTGAAGTCGGATTCAAAAAATCAGACGGTTCAGAATCTCTCTAGCCGTTCCGTTTCTTTTCCCTGAATTCTGAGGAACAAATCGTTATATATATATATATATATATATATATTGCATGCCAAACTACGTGTCATTTGTTATATATATATATATATATATATATATTGCTTGTCAAACTACGTGTCATTATTTTTTTCATACACATCGATTGGCGCTCGGGCGGTCAAAAATATCCGCCTGGGAGAGAAAGGTTCGGCCTTCTTGTATTATTGAATGGCGCTCGGGTGGTCAAAAACTTCCGCCCGGACGCGAGCTGCTCGGCTTTCTTCCATTAGACAATGGCGCTCGGGCGGTCAAAAACTTCCGCCCGAGCGCCGAACCTTCGGCCCAAATTTGTACATTTCATATGCTTTGCCCAATCTGGTCTCGGAATGGCCCGGCTATAATCACATCGGTTCATAATCTATAATCCCAAATTAACATAATCAAAATTTCGGGCATTACAGAAGAGGTCTTGGAACAAGCCGTGATCCCGTCTTGTGTCTGCTTCACTCCTGCCTTGACAAAACAGAAGAGGTCTTGGAACAAGATGTGATCACGCTTTATATCTGATTCACTTCTGCCTAATTGTGACAACATGGAGCTCGAATTTAAGGCTTAAAATACAATAATTAAAAATCTTAATTGTGTTATTTTATTTTTTGAATATTTTGAGAAAAAATAAAGATTTTTAAAATTAAGATAAGGAAAAATTTGATAGGGTTTTTATTCTTTAAAAACTCAATCTTCCTTATGGATAGAGGATTATATCAAGTAAGAGAAATTATTTTGGAAGAAGATTATTCTTTATCCTCCATCTCCTATATACACAAGAAAAAGACTACAATCTTGGAGGAGACTTTTGGGGATCATCAAGACGGAAAGAACAAGAAGAGAAGACGCATTGGACGAGAAGATTCACGCATCATCACTGAGATTTCTTATTCTTATTTTTATTTCCTTTATTTCATGAATTCAAACATTAGATTGTTGTCAAATTTTGATTTTATGGAGTAGTCGCCATATGATTGGGACCACGATAGAGCCGAACTTGTGATTGTTGTTCATTGAAAACAACAATCACAAGTTGACTTCATATCAGAGATAGTTGAAATTAAATTGTGCAGACTGGACTGAATATCTTCTATCGTAGTATCAGTAGCCGTTGGTATTTGAGGAAATAGGGCTTTAGATGATTCTGGTTCTTGCCCCTTGTCTTATTCATTGAAAATTACCAAGGCCCTATTTGTTGATTCCGTCACAACTGTAACTATTTCTGAAATAATTTCTTCAACAACCTCCTGTTGAGGTTCTTGAGGTTGGGTGGAGGTATGAGCAGCAGTAGAGCTGGCAGGCTCTTTAGTTGGTTTGTCAGCTGACATTTCAGTTGGCACTTCTTCAGTTGGTTCTAAGTGCAACTGAGTCATGTCAGCTTCAGTTTGAACTCCTTGTTCAGTCGCGGCAGGCGACTGAACTTGTTCTACAACTTCTGGTATTACAGCCTCTGAGGCTGATTGTTCATTATTGATTAGGTATTCAACTGGTTCATTAGTTATATCATTCATCTAGATGTCAGCGGCAGCTGATTGTATTACTTCATGGACGTTTGCCAGTGACAACTCAGGTTCAGAGTATAGTTTAATACCAGCTGGAGGAAATTGTAGAGTAGAAGATAACGGCTGAGCATCCTTGGAAGAAAGATCAGTTGCTTGCTCAGATTGTTCAGCAACTGCTTCCTTGGATGGCTCTGGCTGATGAGTTGAGGGTTCAGCATGTTCTTCTTATGAACTTTGGGAATTTGCTGGAATAATCAGTTCTTGTCCTATTTCAAAATCTTTGATATTCATCTGCAATGATATAAGATCCATGTCCAGCTGATCAAAAACTGCTTTGTCATTTAATGTAGTTGGACTGATAGGATCATAGTTCTTGCATAACTGAGCTATGACTTGAGCTAGCTTTTTGACACGTATGAGATCAAAGAAGTAATTCCTCCTTTCCAGTGTTTGAGCAATTGAGACAGCTTTAACTATCTTGAGGACTATTGTTTCCAAAGCGATGAATTTTTCCAAAACTGATTTCTTCTGCAATCGCTTGGCAAACACTTCAGTCATGAATTTGACCAATTAATTATATGCTTTCAACTTGGATTCAGAAAACTCATTGATTTCTTCCCGTATTAAATCAATATGAGTCTGAATCGGGTTGGTTGGTCTGAGCTTTTCAATCATCAACAATTACTGGGGTGTATTTCATTCCCCCTGAACTCATGACTGGTATAGGACCAAAAAGATCCATATGTAGCAGTTCTAAACATCTGGAGGAAGACTTATTACCCTTGTTTTTAAATGAAGACCTTACTTGTTTATCAAACTGACATGCTGAACAAATTTTGTCTTTTGAAAAATCTACTTTAGGAAGACCAGTTACAAGATCATGGTTACTCAGATGAACAATAGACTTAAAGTTCAAGTGGTTCAACCGTTTATGCCACAACCAGTTTTTAGAAGATTTTGAAGCTACAAACATGTTGGTGCATTAGGTTGATTAGTCCAACTCACTTTATAAGTGTTACCACAACGATCACCAGTTATTATTATTTCATCAATTGAGCTCTTAACTGTGAACGTGTGTTTATTGAATTGAACTGACAAATTATTGTCGCATAACTTACTGATGCTAATCAAATTATACTTCAAATTTTCAACCAGTAAGAAAGACATCTTTAATAATGATGTTATCGTGGATAAGCTTACCTTATCCATAGTTCCATCTTTAGAGTTGTCTCCAAAACTGATGTTTGGACCAGAATATTTGATTAGTTTCGATAACAAATGTGCATCCATTGTCATATATCGCAAGCATCCGCTGTCCAAGTACCAAATTGAGTCTTTTGTTGTACCTGTCACCAGCTATCACACACAATATATAATCTTGGTACCCATATCTAATTGGGTCCTAAACTGATTAGTCCTTTAGGAACCCAGATTTGGATCAGTCTGACTAAATTTCCAGTCGATGTGTTCCAAATTATTTTCCCTGACTTGTGTGTGTTAGGTGTGAGGTGTGTGGATGAAGCAATATGATTGCTACCCTTTTTCAACCGCTTGTTCACTTGATATCTCTTCTGAACTGACTTATAGTTGTAATAGTTGTAATAAATGTAATAATTGTAATATTCATCCTTAAAATTATGATTTTTAGAGCTTAATCTTTTAGATGACCAGCTTTTTGAATCAGTTGAACTCTTTGAGCTATATCCAATTCCAAACTGTTTAGCTTTGTTCTTATGTTCAATCGGTTGGATGATACGTTTACTTAGTTCAAAAATTTCTTGTACCACTGTTGATTTCAAAAAGTTAATTTATTTCCCTTAGTGTTCATTCAACTTTGGCATTGTATCACTTGCAGAGGTCAATGCTATTGAAGCCTAAACCAGTTTTATCATCAACTGATTTTTGCATACCCCACATCTCAGTCAGCGTGACTGATGACTTGTTCCATGTTTGAATCAAATCAGCTTGTATTGAAATTTCAGTTTTTGATTGTTGAATCAAGAATTGGCACTCAGTCATTTCAAATTTTTGCTTAGCAATCTCCTTTTTAGACTCAATGATATAGGTGGGTTTTACTTGTTTTTCATATCATGTTTTGTCCCATTGTGTTGCATTTATCGTTTAGATTCATGCATTTTGTGTTGTTTTGGCATAATTTATGTTTTATTGTTGCTCATGTGTCTCGTGTGTGAAAATGCAGGAGATTTGTGAATAAAATGAAGGAAATGCATCATGTGCGAGAGACCTCGCCCGGGCGCCTGCAAGGTGTGAAAAAGGAGATTTTTGCGAAAGTTATACGCCCGGGCGAAAACTTTTGTCCGCTCGGGCTCGCCGAGAATAAAATTATTACAAGATTTGCGAAAGTGCACTTGAAATTTTAGAAAGATTCTTGGCCAATGTTTTCCCTTATTTCTGAATGGGGAAGGATATGGAAGGACTATTGAACGAAATTAGGGATCATTCATCATTCTTGAGCAGCCACCACAAGCCTTGGAGAGGATTTCACGCTCGGATTGAAGATTCGAAGATTTTCGGGCATCGTCTTTGCGTTTTTCGTCAAATCTAATATTTCTAACTTAGTTTTTTATCTTTTAAACATTGTTGTGTTTATGTTTATTATGAATTCGAGTAACTAAACTAAAATATTTGTTGGGATTTAAGGGGATCCTACCCCAAACTTTGATTTAGTAAATTTATATTTCGATTGTCGCTTTATTCTTGAATGTGCTACTGTTTTGCATTGTGTTGTTAGAGCGTAGCTAACTTTAACAACGTTTTTAAATTGCGAGTAGTTCGAGAGAATAGCTTGTGATAGGAACGAGAAGCATAGTCCGTTGATCTACAATTTACATAGATATATGAAATTGGACACTCGCCGATAGTCATAGTTCATTCGGACGAAAACTAGGGGATTTCATGGATCGATTTGCGATTCACTCTTGATAAATAATTAAAGACATTTAATTACTTCACTGAGTAGAATTAGTTTGGCATAGCTCGAGAGAGTGTGTTCAATTGAATAGGAAATCCTGTCGGAAGCTTAAATCACTATCGAACGAATTAATTAATTAAAAAGGGGTAGGTGAACTGAAATTCCCAACAAATTCATTTCTTATTGAATTTTAATCAATCATTCTAGATATTACATCACATTTTTTAATTCCTGAATCTTTTATTTACATGTTTATTTGAGCATGGTAGTAATAATCAATCAATCAAATTTTCGTTGCTAAAGATTTGATAACTAGAAAGAATAATTGTCAAATACAGTCTTCAGTGGAACGATACTCGTACTCACGTACATTATACTATTACTTGACATTGTGCACTTGCGATTAATTTTGAGCATACAAAACCATATTTTTATTAAATGCTCCACATGCAAGTTTTTCTCGATCAAGTTTTTGACGCCGTTGCCGGGGACTGTTAATTCACAATTTATTTTTAGTTTTTTTCTTTAGCATTGTTTTATTTTTCTTGAGCTAACACTCCATATTCTAGTCCAGATATCTTTTCCAGTGCATCCAAAGTCACTTGACGTGGAGCTTGAGCAGTTTGACCCTGAAATTGAAAGAACTTTCCGCAGAAGAAGACAGCAACAGAGACTGAAAGAACTGATGGAGAGGCACGAGCACGAGCATGAGGAGGAACACCATGATGATAGACATGTTGAGATGCCACACCGCATACCGATGCCAGTGTGAGGCCTATTGTGCGGGCAAACCACTTTGAAATCAAGCCATCTATAATTCAGATGATTCAGAATACAGTCCAGTTTGGAGGATCTGCAGTAGATTACCCAAACACGCACATCGCAGATTTTCTTGAAATTTGTGATACTTTAAATTTAATGGAGTTTCTGATGATGCTGTTAGGTTGCGTTTATTTCCTTTCTCATTACGTGACAAAGCTAAAGCATGGTTAAATTGTTTACCTGTAGGTTCGATTACAACGTGGGAGGACATGGCGAAGCCGTTTCTCATCAAATATTTTTGCCAATCTAAGACTATGAAGCTGCGGGCAGACATCACCACATTTGCTCAATTCGAGCAGGAGTCTTTATATGAGGCATGGGAGCGCTTCAAAGATCTATTACAAAAATCTCCTCATCACGAACTGCCCACTTGGGTTAGTCGTTCAAACCTTTTATTATGGCTTGCTTACTCTTAATCGTACTATGATAGATGCTGCTGCTTGTGAAAATCTCTTGCGAAAAACTGCTGAGGAAGGATACGAGTTATTGGAGGAGATGGCTGCTAGCAGATATCATCCTCAATTTGAAAGGAACAACCAGCGAAGAAGTGCAGGAGTTCACCAGGTAACTGACCTTTCCGCTATTACTGCACAACTTGATATCTTGAACTGGAAGTTGGCTGGTTTGAATATGGGTGGCACGGGTATGCGTCTTTAAGAGATATTTTGTGAAAAATGCGGAGGAGAACACTATGTTAAGGACTGTCAAGACAGTGGTCGTTTTTATGTGCCAGAAGGGGCACCTGTGAATCAAGTGGGAGTCCAAAACCATCCAAGGAATGATCCGTACTCAAACACATTCAATCCTGGATGGAGGCAACATCCCGACTTCTCATGGGTGGTCAAAATAGTCAGAATCAACCACAGGGAGGACAACAATATGGGAAACCACCAATGTACAGATCTGATCCTCCTAGAGAAGAAAAGTCCAATTTAGAGCAGATGATGTCTAAGTTCATCTCATCTACTGAAACTAGACTCCAAAACCAAGATGCATCGATAATGGGGCTAGAGAATCAGATTGGACAGTTAGCAAAGATGATAGCAAGTAGAGAGTCAGGCACCTTGCCAAGTAACACAGAAACCAATCCAAAAGAGCAAGTGAAGGTCATCGAGTTGAAGAGTGGGAAAGTTATAGAGTCCAAGGAAAAGGAAAGAAGTCAAGTACCGGAGGAACATACTGATTCATCAAAAGGTAAGTCTTCTAACTCAACACCAGCACCAACTGCACAATCTAAAATCGTTATCCCTCCACCTTTTCCTGCAGCATTGAGAAAGGCGAAATTAGATGCGCAATTCGGTAGGTTCTTAGAAGTATTCAAGAAATTGCACATCAATATTCCTTTTGCTGATGCTTTGATGCAAATTCCAAGCTACGCTAAATTTCTGAAGGACATCTTAGCAAACAAGAGAAAATTGGAGGATCACATTACGGTTAATCTAACTGAAAAGTGCTCTGCTTTGGTGCAAAACAAGATCCCACTGAAACTTAAGGATCAGGGAGTTTTTCTATTCCTTGCATGATTGATGATGTTGTTTTTCAAAAATCTTTTTGTGATCTTGGTGCGAGTATTAATCTTATGCCTTTGTCTGTGTTTAGAAAACTTGGATTGGGAGAACCTAAGCCAACAAGGATGTCTTTACAGCTAGCAGACGGATCTGTCAAGTATCCACGGGGAGTTATTGAGGATGTGCAAGTGAAAGTGGGCAAATTCATTTTTCCTGCAGATTTCGTGGTGCTCGAGATGGAGGAGGATATGGAGATGCCTTTGATTTTGGAGAGACCGTTCCTTGCAACTGGCAAGGCTTTAATTGATGTGCGGGATGGGAAGTTGAAACTGAGAGTGGGAAAAGAGAAGATTACTTTTAACGTCTTTAAGGCACTTAAGCGCACACTGCATTCTGATAGTTGTTATAGAGTTGATGCTTTTGATTCTCTTGTGTCTAACTATGTGCAGGATGTTCTTAGGAACCCTTTGGAAACCACTCTCACTACTGAATTAAGAGAATACGAATTGGATGTAGAGAAAGCCAAAATAGTGGCATACCTCAATGCCAACCAGCAATGTAAGAGGCCGATAAGGATGAGATTAGAGGACTTGGGGGATCGAAGAGACTTGATCCCTCAGAAGTTAAGCCTAGAGGAGCCACCAACTCTGGAGCTCAAGTCATTACCTCCACATCTGAAATACGTCTATCTAGGTTAGAATAATAAACTTCCTATGATCATTTCTTCTTATTTGACAGATGTGATAGAGGACAAACTGCTGAAAGTCTTGAAAGCGCACAAGAGTGCATTTGCATGGAAAGTGGCCAATATCAAAAGGATCGATCCATCAATCTGTATGCACAAGATATTAATGGAAGAAAAGTACTCACCCCTTGTGCAACCTCAGAGAAGATTGAATCCAAAGATGCAAGAGGTAGTAAAAGCAGAAACTATCAAACTCGTTGATGCAAAATTTGAAGCTGGCGTCATTCCCCCGGAGGAGTACGAGAAGGATGATCATTGAGAGGGGAGTCACTTATGTTTTTTTTATTTCTTACATTTTGTTTAGGTCATTTTATTTATTTCTGTTTTTGTTTCATGCTTAGGTTATATTACATCCATTTTGTTTTGCACTATCTGTCTCTTTTTCTATCGTCTGTTGCATTGGGGACACTGTTCGACTTTAGTATTGGGGGTGGATGGGTGTTGTTTTGTGTGTTCATTTTTTGTGCTTTGTTGATTTTATTTGTTGGCATTTAGTTTTAGTCGTTTTGCATTGGTGTGTGTGTCAGCCGACAGTGTTCGAAGTAGTACGTGTTAGCCAAGGATGATTAAGAAGTGATGAGACATGCCTTGTCGGTTGTAAACTCGCACTTATTTAGCACATACTGTGGTGAAGACATGAAGTTTTATTTAAAACATTGAATTCTATTTGCACGAATGTTAGAACTAGAAGTATGCATGATAAGATGGTGAAAATTTAAAACCAAAGTGGGGAACGAAGAGGTTTGAAGGTGTGAATTGAGCTTGACTATATTTTCTTGAATCGAAATAGTTATCAACAGCGTTAAAAAAGAGAACAATGGAGATGCAAGGTGTGAGGGAGCCGAATAAAGGAATGAAATCATATTCCTGGCTAAAGTTGGAGATATAAGGTGAATAAAGGAATGAAATCCTATTCCTTGCTAAAATTGTAAAACACATGGATTTGAATCTGAAATGAAAGGTTCTAACACAATCCTTTTATTACTGTATTCCAATTCAGTCAGGAAAAAAAAGAGAAGCTGCGAGTGATTACTGAGTGCAGAGGAATAGAGGAAGGTAAGATTCACACTAACAGGCCGATTTAAATCTCTGATAATGGTTGAGAATGGATCCCTCTGTCATTTATGATGCTAGAACTAACGACACACACATACACGTTCAGGTTTTATTTGAAACAATGTCTAGACCAAAGAAAGTGCGAAGAGTTGTGTTTTTGTATTGATCAAACAAGGGAATATGTTGAGTTTCGCTGAGGCTACTTGATGACTATGAAGTCACTGTCGAGCTACTTTGTGTCATGTTCCATTTTGTCTTGTCACCTATTCTGCTCGAGGACGAGCAAAAGTTTAGCATTGGGGGGTTGATATAGGTGTGTTTTACTTGTTTTTCATGTCATGTTTTGTTCCACTGTGTTGCATTTATCGTTTAGATTCATGCATTTTGTGTTGTTTTGGCATAATTTATGTTTTATTGTTGCTCATGTGTCTCGTGTGTGAAAAAGCAGGAGATTTGTGAATAAAATGAAGGAAATGCATCATGTGCGAGAGACCTCCGCCCGGGCGCAGATTTATGTCCGCCCGGGCGCCTGCAAGGTGTGAAAAAGAAGATTTTTGCGAAATTTATCCACCCGGGCGGAAACTTATGTCCGTCCGGGTGCGCCGAGAATAAAATTATTACAAAATTTGCGAAAGTCATCCGCCCGGGTTTGTCCGATTTCGTCCCTTATTTCTGAATGGGGAAGGATATGGAAGGACTATTGGACGAAATTAGGGATCACTCATCATTCTTGAGCAGCCACCACAAGCCTTGGAGAGGATTTCGCGCTCGGATTGAAGATTCGAAGATTTTCGGGCATCGTCTTTGCGTTTTTCATCAAATCTAGTATTTCTAACTTAGTTTTTATCTTTTAAACATTGTTGTGTTTATGTTTATTATGAATTCGAGTAACTAAATTAAAATATTTGTTGGGATTTAAGGGGATACTACCCCAAACTTTGATTTAGTAAATTTATATTTCGATTGTCGCTTTATTCTTGAATGTGCTACTGTTTTGCATTGTGTTGTTAGAGCGTAGCTAACTTTAACAACGTTTTTATATTGCGAGTGAGTTCGAGAGAATATCTTGTGATAGGAACGAGTAGCATAGTCCGTTGATCTACAATTTACATAGATATATGAAATTGGACACGCGCCGATAGTCATAGTTTATTCGGACGAAAACTTGGGGATTTCATGGATCGATTTGCGATTCACTCTTGATAAATAATTAAAGACATTTAATTACTTCACTGAGTATAATTAGTTTGGCATAGCTCGAGAGAGTGTGTTCAATTGAATAAGAAATCCTGTCGGAAGCTTAAATCACTATCGAACGAATTAATTAATTAAAAAGGGGTATGTGAACTGAAATTCCTAACAAATTCATTTCTCATTGAATTTTAATCAACCATTCTAGATATTACATCTCATTATTTAATTCCTGAATCTTTTATTTGCATGTTTTCTTGAGCATGGTAGTAATAATCAATCAATCAAATTTTCGTTGCTAAAGATTTGTTAACTAGAAATAATAATTATCAAATACAGTTTTCAGTGGAATGATACTCGTACTCACGTACATTTTATTATTATTTACATCGTGCACTTGCGATTAATTTTGAGCATACAAAACCATATTTTTATTAAGGATTCTACAGTGCAAGTTTTGCTCGATCACTCAACAATTCAACTGACTCATCAATTTCAGTTTTATTGTCTTTGGGATCAGTTTGCTCAGCTTTGGATTTATCAAAAGAGCGAGAAAGTTTGTGATACTCATTCACCTTGTCATGCAAAGTGTCAATGAGTTCTTCTCGTGTAAAGTGAGTAGAGCTGAAATCAAATACCTGTTCACTTGTTGACTCCAGTTCTGCATCATCTGCCATTAAGAACTTGGCTTCTTCTTCATCATCACTAGAGCTACTCGAGTTCTCTGACTCTGAATTCTTACTGTTAGTCTATGCCCATTTAGATTTGATTTCCTCAGCAAGCAGGACTTCATGTTTCTTCTTGAATGATCTTTTATCATTCATGTCTCTTCTTTTGTAGTCAACTTATTTATTCCCTTTATCAGTTGAATATTTACTATCCTTCTTTGGTTTTGGACAGTCAGCAATGAAGTGACCTTGCTTTCCACAGTTGAAGCAAGAGTTTGGTTCTTCCTTTGAGTTATTCCTCTGATAATTTTGTTGGAATTGATCGAGCAAAACTTGCATTGTGGAATCCTTGATAAAAATATAATTTTGTATGCTCAAAAATTAATCGCAAGTGCACGATGTCAAGTAATAGTATAATGTACGTGAGTACGAGTATCGTTCCACTGAAGACTGTATTTGACAATTATTATTTTCAGTTATTAAATCTTTAGCAACGAAATTTGATTGATTGGTTTAGTACTACTATGCTCGAATAAACATGCAAATAAAAAGATTCAATAATTAAATAATGAAATATAATATCTAAAATGGTTGATTAAAATTCATGAGAAATGAATTTGTTGGGAATTTCGGTTCACCTACCCCTCGTTAATTAATTAATTCGTTCGATAGTGACTGTATGCTTCCGACAGGATTTCCTATTCAATTGAACACACTATCTCGAGCTATGCCAAACTAATTCTACTCAAAGAAGTAATTAAATATCTTGAATTATTTATCAAGAGTGAATCGCAAATCGATCCATGAAATCCCCTAGTTTTCGCCCTACCGGACTATGACTATCGACGCGTATCAAATTTCATATATCTATGTAAATTGTAGATCAACGGATTATACTACTCGTTCCTATCACAAGTTATTCTCTCGAACTCACTCGCAATATAAAAACGTTGTTAAAGTTAGCTACGCTTTAACAACACAATGAAAAACAGTAGCACATTCAAGAATAACCCAACAACTGAAATATGAATTAATTAAATCAAAGTTTGGGGTAGGATCCCCTTAAATCCCAACAATATTTAAAGTTTAGCTACTAGAATTCATAATAAAAACAAACACAACAATGTTTAAGGGATAAAAACTAGATTAGAAATACTAGATTTGATGAAAAACACAAGGATGATGCACGGAAAATTGTCGAATCTTCAATCCAAGCGCGAATTCCTCTCCAAAGCTTGTGGCGGCTCTCCAATAATGTCTGAATAATCCTGCAATTTTCTTGCAATCCCTTCCATATCCTCCCCATTCAGAATTAAGGGAAAAAATCGTCCAAAATCTTTCCAAAAATACAAGCGCGCCCGGGCGGACATAAGTTTCCGCCCGGGCGGATGACCTTCGTAAATCTTGAAGTTTCATTTTTCTTTGACACGCCCGGGCGGACCTAAGTTTCCGCCCGGGCGTATGACCTTCGCAAATTATCCTTCTCTCACGCCTTGGAGGCGCCCGGGCGGATGTGAATGTGCGCCCGGGCGGATGGCTTTCGACTTTTTTTCTTTAATTTTCAGTTTATGCACGACTCACCTGCATTTTCACCAACTAAACGCATGAGCAACAATAAAACATAAAGTGTGCTAAAATAATACAAAATGCATGCAATCTAAATGATAAATGCAACACAATGCGACATAACATGATATGAAAAACAAGTAAAATCCCCCTATATCAACCCCCCAATACTAACCTTTTGCTCGCCCTCGAGCAAACAGGTGACAAGAAAAAAATGTGGAACATGACACAAAGTAGCTTGACAGTGAATTCATAGTCATCAACTAGCCTCAGCGAAACTCAACATATTCCCTTGTCGATCTATGCAAAAGCACAATTCTTCGCACTTTCTTTTGGTCTAGACATTGTTTCAAATAAAACCTGAATATGTATGTGTGTGTCGTTAATCCTAGCAACATAAATGACAGAGAGATCCATTCTCAACCATGGTCAGAGATTTAAATCAGTTTGTTAGTGTAAATCTTACTCTCCTTTATTCCTCTGCACTCAGTAATCACCTGCAGCATATTTTTTTTTGACTGAATTGGAATCCAGTAATAAAAGGACCAAATTAGAGCCTTTCATCTCAGATCCAAATCCACATGTTTTACATTTTTAGCCAGGAATAGGATTTCATTCCTTTATTCGGCTCTTCAACACCTTACATCTCCAACTTTAGCCAGGAATAGGATTTCATTCCTTTATTCGGCTTCCCGCCACCTTACATCTCCATCGTTCTCTTTTTTTTTAATGCTGCTGATAGATACCTCGATTCAAGAGAATATCGTCAAGTTCAATTTACACCTTCAAACATCTTCGTTCCCCACTTTAGTTTTAAATTTTCACCATCTTATCATCCATGCTTCTAGTTGTAACATTTGTGCAAAGAGAGTTCAACGTTTTAAATAAAACTTCATGTCTTTACCATAGTAGGTGCTAAAGAAGTGCAAGTACACGACAGACAGGGCATGTCTCATAATCTCTTAATCATCATTGGCTAACAAGTACTACTTCGAACACTGTCGGCTGACACACTCCAATGCAAAAAAAAAAAAAAGACTAAAAACTAAATGCCCACAAACAAAACCAACAAAGAAAAAAATGAACACATAACACAACACCCATCCACCCCCTAATACTAAAGTCGAGCAGTGTCCCCACTGCAACAGACGATAGAAAAAGAGGCAGATAGTGTGTAACAAAATAGATGCAATATGACCTAAACATGCAACAGACACAGAAATAAACAAAATGATCTAAACGAAATGCAGGAAATAAAAAGAAGGGACAGAAGTGACTCCCCTCTCAAAGATCATCCTCCTCGTGCGCCTCTGGGGGAATGACACCAGCATCTGGCTCTGGGGCATCGGCATAGTGGAACTGAAATGGTGGCGGGAAAGCTGGCATAGGTGGTGGCATAAGGGCTGGGTCAATACCACTGTGGCTCAGGGATAGACGCAACATGGCATCAGTAGCAGTATGATACGTGTGACTCACAGCCTGCCACTGTAACTGATGGTCCGCGAAGGCAGAAAATTCGTCCATCCAGTCCTAAAGAAGGCGACGTCGAGGTCACGGGGCCGGTGGTGGTGGCTGCTGGGGCACGGGATCGAAACTGAAACCGTCTCATATAGGGCCAAACTACTGGAAAGCCTTCCGCCATACTGCCATTTTCTGTATCCAGCTAGCGTCATCGAGGGCCTTGGTTGGTGGCAACCACTCATCGTCATCCTGAAAAACAACCCCAGCACCTGCACATAGCTTGGTGATAATGTGTGAGAAGAATAATGCCACATTCGGATTATGAATGCTCAGCTGGATCTGCGAATGAATAATCCTGCCCACATTGAGTGGCATGCAAGTGATCAGTGCGTAAAGCAGCAGCCCCCTCTCCCTCTGTATTCACTAGTGTGCCTGACTGGCATCAAATGTGTGGCCAAAAATGCATACCACATCGCAGCCGGGACGAGCAAATATTTCTCTGCAAAACAAGTGTGCGAGCCAGGTGTCTTCCACGGAGACCCCGGATAGCAGATTCTTTGCATCATCAAGTCTAAATTGGGTTCTGCTGCCCATGCCACATAAACCGAGTCATCCACAGCTGGTGTCTCAAGCACCCTATTAATTTCTACCGAACTAAAATCTACCAGCTTCCCTCTCACAAATGCTTTACTATCGCTCCTCTCAGCCGCATTAGCATAGAATTCTCTCACCACTGGCACCACCGCGGCTTGCGGTTGGCTACGAAATTTTCCCCAGCTTCTATTCTCAATTTGATTTATAATAAATATGTATTGCACAAGCTGGAAACCACGTTCGCGAAGCGGAGCTCTATGTATTTTCGCATGTTTATAGCGTTCCCTAGCGGTATCATTCGCAAATAATTGAGAATTACGCGATGAATACGAAGAGGCATGACTCACCCAAGCTTTCTTAGGCGCCATCGTGGATTATTTGAGAAGCACAAGTAGCCCGGAGTAGGAGGCATGTTGCCGGACGTCAGTAGTGGCTGGAGGCTTCAGCGACGGCGAGAAAAAGGGCAGCGGTGGCCGGAAATATCAGAGGTGGCCGGAAATGGCAGAGGTGGCCGGAAAATCTGAATTCGTGACCGAAAAAATCACTTCTTGATGTTTGGCGGAGATGGTGACCCAAGATTGTGCCTAAAATTGACACAAGAGAGGGGATTTGAGTGAGATTTAGGGAGGAGGGGGGCGAAAATCAAAGGGGGAGGAGTAGGGTTCGAATGGGGAGAAGAAAAGAATGGTGCAGATTTTTAAATCTGCACGATCCGCCCGGGCGGAAACTTGTTTTCGCCCGGGTGGATGCTCCACGGCTTTTGGAAAAAAAATTAAAAAAAAAGAGTGCGCCCGGGCGGATGTGAATTTCTGCCCGGGCGGAGACCTCACGGCTTTTTGCAATTTTTTTTTTGAAAAGGGCCGCGCCCGTTCGGATGTAAATGTCCGCCCGGGCGGAAGCTTCACGGCTTTCCCTTTTTTTAAGTAAAATAATAAGAACATAAACTAAAAATCGAATTAAATGCAAGATAAGGCAAAATGAGGTAGTTCTCAATTTATAGTCGAGAGCTGGCTTGTCGGTCAGTTTTAGTTCGGATTGTCTTGGAACCGGGTGATTCCAAGTTGTGGCTCGACTGTGCCACCCATGTAGTGCTTCAGTCGTTGGACATTGATCGTAAATGTCCCATCCTTTACATCTCGCAATTCTACAGCTCTCGATGGGTAAACTTTGGAAATCACGAATGGACCAGACCATCGCGACTTCAATTTTCCGGGAAACAGTCGCAACCGGGAGTTGTAGAGCAGGAAATTTTCACCTTCCTTGAATTCCCTTTCAATGATTCGCCTGTCATGAGCCCTCTTTGTCTTTTCCTTGTACGATAGTGCGATATCATATGCCAGATTCCGAAATTCCTCCATTTGGTCCAATTGAAGCAGACGACGTTCACCTGCATCAGTAAAGTTAAATTTTAGTGCTTTTGTTGCCCAATATGCCCGATGCTCTAACTCTACAGGTAGATGACATGCTTTACCAAACAATAACATATAATGTGTAGTGCCTATAGGTGATTTGAATGCAGTCCTATATGCCCAAAGAGCATCATCTAACCTTACAGACCAATCTTTTCGACTGACACCTACCACTTTTTCTAAAATCCGCTTGATTTCTCGGTTAGACACTTCCACTTGACCGCTCGTTTGGGGGTGATAGGGAGTAGATATCTTATGTGTGACACCATACTTGCTTAAAAGTTTTTCAAAGAGTTTGTTGCAAAAATGGGTGCCACCATCACTAATGTTTGCTCGTGGTGTCCCAAACCTATTAAAAATATTTTTCTTTAAAAATTTCAGGACCACTTGAGCATCATTAGTGGCATATGCTTCTGCCTCTACCCACTTAGACATATAGTCGACCGCCACCAAAATATATTTTTTCGTGAACGAGCTGGGAAACGGTCCCATGAAGTCTATTCCCCACACATCAAAAATCTCACACTCAATAATATTATTTAAAGGTATTTCATGATGGTTAGAGATGTTACCTGTCCGCTGGCATTTATCACAGGTAAGCACATAAGAACGAGCATCTTTAAAGAGGGTTGGCCAATAAAAGCCACATTCAAGTACCTTAGATGCCGTCTTTGTTGGTCCAAAATGACCACCTACCTCACACGGTCATGGCAGTGGTTGAGAATTTGACCAAACTCTTCCTCTGCAACACACCTTCTGATCATAGAATCTGCACATATTTTGAACAAGAAGGGTTCCTCCCAAAAATAATATTTCACGTCCGAAAAAAATTTCTTTCTTTGGTGAAATGTTAAATTTGGGGGGGGGGGTTGAGCCTGTAACAAGAATGTTAGCAAAATTGGCATACCAAGGACAATGTCTCACCTCAAACAGTTGCTCATCAGGAAACCAATCATTGATAGCATGATCTACACAGTCATTACTAATAAGCTCCAGTCTAGACAAATGATCCGCTACCACATTCTCGACACCCTTCTTATCTTTTATTTCTAAATCAAATTCTTGCAACAATAAAATCCACCTAAGTAGGCGTGGCTTTGCATCTTTGTTAGCAAGTAAATATTTCAATGCAAAGTGATCTGTGTAAACAATTACCTTGGACAAAACAAGATAAATGAATGAAATTTGTCAAGCGCAAATACTACGGCAAGTAATTTCTTTTCAGTTGTTGCATAATTTAATTGAGCCTCATCAAGGGTCTTACTTGCGTAGTAAATTGTATGAAATACCTTATTTTGATGCTGGTCAAGCACAGCCCCCACCGCAATATCACTGGCATCGCAAATGATCTCGAAGGGCAGATCCCAATCTGGTGCCACCAAGACAGGAGCCATCACCAAGCGCTCCTTCAAATCCTCGTATGCCTGTAAACAGTCAGAATTGAAATCAAAAGGCACATCTTTCATAAGTAAGTAAGATAGAGGTTTGGCAATTTTCGAAAAATCTTTGATAAACCGCCTATAAAAATCGGCGTGGCCTATAAAACTTCTAACTCCCTTTATTGAGGCTGGTAATGGTAGGTTCTTTATGACTTCTATTTTAGCTTTGTCCACCTCAATCCCTTGTTCCGAAACCTTGTGCCCTAAGAAATTTCCCTCTTGTACCATGAAGTGGCACTTCTCCCAATTAAGTACCAAGTTCGTCTCCTCGCACCTCCTCAACACGGTTCTCAGATTCTGTAGACACTCATCAAACGTTGCACCAAAAATAGAAAATTCATCCATAAATATTTCAAGAAAGGTTTCAATCATATCATGGAATATAGCAGTCATGCAACGTTGAAACGTAGTAGGGGCATTACAAAGACCAAAAGGCATACGGCGGAAAGCAAAAGTTCCATACGGACAAGTGAAAGTGGTTTTCTCTTGGTCCTCAGGTGCAATAGTGATTTGATTATACCCCGAATACCCATCTAGAAAACAGTAAAACTCATGCCCCGCTAGTCTCTCCAACATCTGATCAATAAAAGGCAGGGGAAAGTGGTCCTTACGGGTGGCATCATTCAACTTCCTATAGTCAATACACACTCGCCATCCCGTAACTGTCCTAGTGGGTATTAATTCATTTTTTTCATTTGTGATCACAGTAATCCCACCTTTTTTTGGCACACACTGAACAGGACTTACCCATGCACTATCAGATATAGGATAGATAATATCTGCATCAAGGAGTTTGATAGTCTCTGCTTTTACTACCTCTTGCATCTTTGGATCTAATCTTCTTTGAGGTTGCACAAGAGGTGAGTACTCGTCTTCCATCAAGATCTTGTGCATGCAGACTGATGGGTTGATCCCTTTGATGTCCATCACCTTCCACGCAAAAGCACTCTTGTGCGCTTTCAAAACTTCCAACAGTTTGTCCCCATCACATCTGTCAAAGCAGCAGAAATAATTACAGGTAAAGTGTTATTCTCACCTAAGTATACATACTTTAAGTGTGGAGGCAATGGTTTGAGCTCAAGCGTCGGTGGCTCCTCCAGGCTTGACTTCTGAAGGATCAAATCTCTTCGATCTCCCAAGTCCTCTAATCTCATCTTTATTGGCCTCTTCCATGGCTGGTTGGCATTGAGGTATGCCACTATTTTGGCTTTCTCTTCGTCCAATTCATCTTTTCTCAGTTCAGTAGTGAGAGTGGCTTCCAAAGGATCTCTAATAGCACCCTGCACATAGTTAGACACAAGAGCATCAAAAGCATCAATTCTATAACAACTATCAGAGTGCAGTGTGTGCTTGAGTGCATTAAAAACATTGAAAGTGATCTCCTCTTCTCCCACTCTCAATCTCAACTTCCCTTCTTGTACATCAATTAGGGCCTTGCAAGTTGCAAGGAATGGTCTCCCCAAAATCAAAGGCATCTCCACATCCTCCTCCATGTCAAGTACCACAAAATCTGCAGGAAATATGAATTTGTCCACCTTTACCAAGACGTCCTCTATGACCCCTCGAGGGTATTTGACAGATCTATTTGCTAGTTAGAAGGACATCCTTATTGGCTTAGGTTCTCCTAATCCGAGCTTCCTAAATACAGATAAGGGCATAAGATTAATACTTGGACCAAGATCACACAAAGCCTTGCGAAAAACAACATCACCAATCATGCAAGGAATAGAAAAACTCCCTGGGTCTTTTAGTTTCGATGGGATTTTGTTTTGCACAAAAGCAGAGCAATTTTCAGTTAAGTTCACCGTCATGTGATCCTCCAACTTTCTCTTATTAGCTAATATGTCTTTCAAAAATTTAGCATAACTGGGCATTTGCATCAAAGCATCGGCAAACGGAATATTGATATGCAATTTTTTGAATACCTCAAGAAACTTACCGAATTGTGCATCGAGTTTTGCCTTTTTTAATGCTGTAGGAAAAGATGGAGGGATAACAATTGTAGATTGTGCAGTGGGAGCTGGTGTCGAGTTGGAAGACTTAACTTTTGATGACTCAGTATGTTCATCCTGTGCTTGAGGTTTTTTTTGTTCCTCTAGCCTCTAAGATCTTTCCACTTTTCAACTCGATGGCCTTCACTTGCTCTTTTGGATTGGTCTCTTTGTTACTTGGCAAGGTGCCCGGCTCTCTATTTGCTATCATCTTTGCCAACTGCCCAATCTGATTCTCTAGCCCCTTTATTGACGCATCTTGATTTTGGAGTCTAGTTTCAGTGGACGAGATAAACTTAGACATCATCTTCTCTAAGTTGGACTTTTTTTCTCTGGAAGGGTCAAATCTGTACATCGGTTGTTTCCCATATTTTTATCCTCCTTGTGGTCGATTCTGACTGTTTTGACCACCCCATGAGAAGTTGGGATGTTGCCTCCATCCAGGATTGAATGTGTTTGAGTACGGATCATTCCTTGGACGGTTTTGGACTCCCACTTGATTCACATCCGCCCCTTCTGGCACATAAAAGGACCACTATTTTGACAGTCCTTAACATAGTGTTCTCCTCCGCATTTTTCACAAAATATCTCTTGAAGACGCATAGCCGTGCCACCCATATTCAAACCTTCCAACTTCCAGTTCAAGATATCAAGTTGTGCAGTAATAGCGGAAAGGTCAGTTACCTGGTGAACTCCTGCACTTCTTCGCTGGTTGTTCCTTTCAAATTGAGGATGATAGCTGCTAGCAGCCATCTCCTCCAATAACTCATATCCTTCCTCAGCAGTTTTTCGCAAGAGATTTCCACAAGCAGCAGCATCTATCATAGTACGATTAGGAGTAAGCAAGCCATAGTAAAATATTTGAACAACTAACCCAAGTGGCAGTTCGTGATGGGCATCTTCGTAATAGATCCTTGAAACGCTCCCATGCCTCATATAAAGATTCCTGCTCGAACTGAGCAAATGTGGTGACGTCTGCCCGCAGCTTCATGGTCTTAGATGGAGGAAAGTATTTAATGAGAAACGCTTTCGCCATGTCCTCCCATGTGGTGATCGAACCTACAGGCAAATAATTCAACCATGCTTTAGCTTTATCACGTAAGGAGAAAGGAAATAAATGCAACTTAACAGCATCATCAGAAACTCCATTAAATTTAAAAGTATCGCAAATTTTAAGAAAATCTGCGATATGCGTGTTTGGATCATCTACTGCAGATCCTCCAAAGTGGACTGTATTCTGAATCATCTGGATTATGGCTGATTTGATTTCGAAGTGGTTTGCCCGCACAATAGGCCTCACAATACTGGGGCGTGCACCATCCAAAGAAGGCTGGGCATACTCTAGCATCGGTATGCGGCATGGCATCTCAACCTGTCTATTATCATGGTGTTCCTCCTCATGCTCGTGCTCGTGCCTCTCCATCAGTTCCTTCAGTCTCTGCTGCTGTCTTCTCCTGCGGAAAGTTATTTCAATTTAAGGGTCAAACTGCTCAAACTCCACATCAAATGACTTTGGCATGCACTGGAAGAGATATCTATAATTGAATATGGAGTGTTAACTTAATAAAATGAAACAATGCTAAAGAAAATAACTAAAAATAAAATTGTGAATTAACAGTCCTCGGCATAGGTGCCAAAAACTTGATCGAGCAAAACTTACACTGTGGAATCATTGATAAAAATATAATTTTGTATGCTCAAAAATGAATCGCAAGTGCACGATGTTAAGTAATTGTATAATGTACGTGAGTACGAGTATCGTTCCACTGAAGACTGTATTTGACAATTATTATTTTCAGTTATTAAATCTTTAGCAACGAAATTTGATTGATTGGTTTAGTACTACTATGTTCGAATAAACATGCAAATAAAAAGATTCAATAATTAAATAATGAAATATAATATCTAAAATGGTTGATTAAAATTCAATGAGAAATGAATTTGTTGGGAATTTCGGTTCACCTACCCCTCGTTAATTAATTAATTCGTTCGATAGTGACTGTATGCTTCCGACAGGATTTTCTATTCAATTGAACACACTATCTCGAGCTATGCCAAACTAATTCTACTCAATGAAGTAATTAAATGTCTTTAATTATTTATCAAGAGTGAATCGCAAATCGATCCATGAAATCCCCTAGTTTTCGCCCTACTGGACTATGACTATCGGCGTGTATCCAATTTCATATATCTATGTAAATTGTAGATCAACGGATTATACTACTCGTTCCTATCACAAGTTATTCTCTCGAACTCACTCACAATATAAAAACGTTGTTAAAGTTAGCTACGCTCTAACAACACAATGAAAAACAGTAGCACATTCAAGAATAACCCAACAACTGAAATATGAATTAATTAAATCAAAGTTTGGGGTAGGATCCCCTTAAATCTCAACAAATATTTAAAGTTTGGCTACTAGAATTCATAATAAAATAAACACAACAATGTTTAAGGGGTAAAAACTAGAATAGAAATACTAGATTCGATGAAAAACGCAAGGACGATGCCCGGAAAATTGTCGAATCTTCAATCCAAGCGCGAATTCCTCTCCAAAGCTTGTGGCGGCTCTCCAATAATGTTTGAATAATCCTGCAATTTTCGTGCAATCCCTTCCATATCCTCCCCATTCAGAATTAAGGGAAGAAATCATCCAAAATCTTTCCAAAAATACAAGCGCGCCCAAGCGGACATAAGTTTCCGCCCGGGCGGATGACCTTCGTAAATCTTGTAATTTCATTTTTCTTTGACACGCCCGGGCGGACCTAAGTTTCGCCCGAGCGGATGACCTTCGCAAATTATCCTTCTCTCATGCCTTGGAGACGCCCGGACGGATGTGAATGTGCGACCGGGCGGATGGCTTTCGACTTTTTTTCTTTAATTTTCAGTTTATGCACGACTCACTTGCATTCACCAACTAAACGCATGAGCAACAATAAAACATAAAGTGTACTAAAATAATACAAAATGCATGCAATTTAAATGATAAATGCAACACAATACGACATAACATGATATGAAAAACAAGTAAAATCCCCCTATATTAGGAATGAACCTTGGTTTCTTCTCATGAATTTTCTGAATTTCTTCACAAATAATGACATTGCGTAATTACTTAGCTGATCAACAGTTTTCTGAACTGAACCGGTTGGTTCCAGCTTGTGAGCACTAAGAACGGTTGTAACTGCTAGTGTAGAAGGTTCTCCTTCTCTTGTCTATAGCTCGAACTCATAAGCTTTGAGATCAGCAAACAAGTCAGTGTAACTCGATCCTTATTCAGGTCCTTTGACTCTCTCATAGTCATGGTCTTGACATCTCATTCCTTGGAAAGACCTCGAACTACCTTCAGCGCAACTTCTTTGTTTGAGTACACTTTTCCAAGTGCATTCAGCTCATTTACAATGCTGCTGATTCTTTCATCGTACTCGTTCATGGACTCTCCAGTCTTCATGTTGATATTGTCAAACTTTTGAACAACAACTGAGAGTTTATTTTCTTTTGTCTGTTCATTGCCCTCACACAGCTGAATTAATTTCTCCCAAATTTCTTTTGTTGTCTTGCAGAGCTTCATCTTACTAAATGTAACCTTAACCAATTTGTACAGTATATCTTTAGCCACATTGTTCAAATTGGTTTTTCTTTTGTCTTCTGCTCTCTATTCTTCTCTAAGCTTTTCAGTGCGATGTGGAGCACCATCAGTTATGGCAACAACATTATTTGCTTTCAATATTTTCATGGGTATGTCAGTGATAACATACCACATATCATCATCTTGTGTAGCTAGGTGAGCCTACATTCTAACCTTCCAATAGTCAAATTTCTCTCTGGAAAACATTGGGATTTTATTGAAAGAAGACATGGTAGTTAGATTTGTAGATATGAAATATTCAGAAACAAGATTCAACAGCTCTGATACCACTTTTTAGGATCGGTTGGGTGTGATAAAGTGTTTAGAAAGGGGGTTGAATAAACACTTGACAATATTCACAACTTTTCGATAAATGAATCAGTTTAGTGATAAACTGAATTCGTGAATCTTGTTGTCAATGTCAATCAGTTAACTTAATAAAAATGTGAAAATAACTGAAATATAGATAGAATAAAACTGATAACAAGCAACACAAGATTTGTGGATGTTCGGAGATTTCAAACACTCCTACGTCACCCCTTTTTTTCCTCGAGGATAGGATATTCACTAAAAGACTTTGATCTATACAATACTTTGTACAAACTCACTTTAGTTTGGGCTTAATTATGTCAAAACTGAAACTCTTAGTATCAATGCAATTTTTATCAATACTCAACTGACGTAATTTTTAAGCACAACTGATCTTACAAAGATTGAATAAAACAACAATGAATGTTTGTGCTTGAAGCTCAAAGTATAGTCTGAAAGCTATGAATATGTATAATAAGTGTGAGCTTTTGTAAAACTGAGATTTGAAAGAATATGCGCCAAGTTTTTTCTAAACTTGTATAAATTGTAGCTTGGATAACATTCGTACTCTGCTTCAGCTGATCTTCTCGGCTATTTATAGGCTTTGCTTCCAACGGTAACAATGAATGCATTTTGAATCTTTATATCCGTTGAATAGCCATGTCAACATCCTTCTGGCAATCGTACACTGTAGCTTTTATGAAATGCGGCGTTCCCACGGCTCTTGTAAAAATTGTCGGTTGTTGGCTACGTCTTTTAACTGATGACGTGTAACGTTAGATTGATCAGTTGACTCTTTAGCATATAGAATTACCTAATTGTTGTGTGACTGATCGGTCTTAACTGATTGTTGTGTAACTGATCAATCTCAACTGATCGTTCAGTTGACTGCACAGTTCAGTTAGATTAGCTTAGTTCAATTGTCTTGAATTATATGCGCATTAATCTTTAGTTCGGGCAACTTATCAATTTACTAATTTATCATGATCAGTTGTTAAATCTTTTCACGCTTAATTTGTCAAACTCCGAAATTTAGTTTCAACAACTAGCTATGTTGTCGATTGAGAAAGAAATAGTCCGACAAATATATTGATAAGTATTTTTGCATCTAAACAGTTAGACGAGTAGTATTTATGTAGTTATTTTAAATATTTGTTGAGTTTTTATTGATGTAAAATATTGGTTTTGGTATATTTATATATTTATTAATATATTTGTTATTTGTAAATTGAATTTTATATTTATTAATGCAATAAGAGAGCCCATTTTTCAATTTTCGTTTTAGGCTCCATTCAACACAGGTACGGCTCTGTGTCCAAGAAGCTAGAACTTCCAATAGACCGCATTTTGCTGTGTTTTAAAAATATAGTAGGAGAATTACCGGTCACAAGCTAGTATCGCTTACATATAATAATCATGGCATATTTACACATACTTTTTTGGTCTCTAACATAAAGATAAAATCTCAAACTTCGTATAATTATTTTGAAACATAGTTTTATCTGCATTTGGAGTTCGGGGAGATTGTTGTGTTATGCATAAGATATACTAACACTATAGCACATATGTACATTGTGTGCGCAAAGAAAGAAAAACATTATTTTTATATTTAGAAACAAATTAAAATAAGTTTAAAAGATGATGATTTAATTAGAATATAATTTCAAATATAGATTTTTCCTCCTTAAAAATCGGAGTGAATGAATTATAAAAAATACTATTTTAGGAAGAAAAAAAATATTTCATCAATAAATTTATACAATGAGGACATAATTGAAAGTTTAAAGTCCTTATCTCAACTTCTTTCATAAAAATACTAGTACCAAAAATCTTCTACAAAAAATTATTTTAATGCTGGAAATAACCTTAAACTCGATGAAAAAAGAATATTTACGCTGACAAAATCAATTATTCACATGCGTATGAATTACAGATTTGTAGTGGATTCCTTCGAAATTGGGTCTTTTAGTTGTGTATTCCTATGGATATCTTAATTAGAACTTTGTACTTATGGACATGGTCTTGAATCAAGACAAACTGGACTCGGACCCCGACAATCGTGAATTATTCATTTAATTGGATTATTTATTTTTTCATTCACTTTTCTTTCTTTGGTGAAGACATTGAGGGTTTTTGTCTGGAAAAGTTTAGATTTCTGATACATTAATAATTGAAAATACAAAAGAGACATATCATGAGTCACGCTAGAAAAAATATATATAATTCTACATTGAGTACGACTTGACGTAGAATGCATTAATCACGCCATTTAAGCAACACTCTTGCGTTTCTACTTTATACATACATATATATATATAAAATATAGGGTTTCTACTTTATATATATAATATTTCTATATATATATATTAAACTTTTCTATATATATATTATAGTTTCTACTTTTATATACATAACTTTTCTATATATATATATATATATATATATGTATGTATAGGTGCTTAAATGGCGTGATCAATGCATTACGTCAAGTCGTACTCAATGTAGAAATATATATATATATATATATATATATATATATATATATATTCTTGATCTATATTAATTCTTGAAAGGTCGTGGCACATGGTAGCTCCATAAAATTTCAATATTTTATCAATTTGATGAAATTTGTCTAAATTGGAGCCAACAAGTAGCCTTGATCACCATCTCGAGCGAATGATTCAGCCTGGTTGATGTTTATTTCGCATTGATTAATTTGGTACGTGTATACATTAGATTTTGATTCGACTTTTTCTATTCCGTGGCTGAAAAAAGTAAAGCACACGTTCTAATTGATATTCCGACTCATAAAATTATATGATGAATATTTTTGTAGATATCGAGTTTGGTCGTTTTACCAAAATTATAATTAATTAATGATAATAAAATATTTATCACACTTTAAATTTGTAAAAACATACATGTTTTCGTTTAAAAGTATTATATTGTAAGAATATAATTCAATATTAACACGTGAGTAATATTTGATAATGTTAATAAGAAAAACATGAGTCGTTAGATCAACTGTTGATATAATAATTAAAAATAACTTCAATCAATTAAATCAAAATTTCTTGCCAAAATAATAATCATATATCATCTTGTTGTGGCGTTAAATCGAAAGTTCAAATCCTTTTACTGATATTTTTGGTAATATAACATGATATGATATAATATAATTTTACCTTAACTTCACCGACTTCCAGTCTTCTTGTTTCTTTTTTTCTAAAATTTTATTTTTATCTTTAATCTTATCATATATTTTTGTATTCTCTAATTTAATATTTCTCCATTTTAATAATAATAAAACATATTTTATCTGATTTAATAATATTTAAAAATACAAACAACGTACGTATATAGTTTAGACATATGACTTGCGATTGTCGTACCGCTAATCTTATAAATTGAATAGTGTTGATACGAAGTAAGAGCTGTATTCGATCTGCATATGCACAAACATTATTCATAAAGATCGATTTTCGAAAATATAAACTTGAACAAATTCTAACATCTAGTCAGTGATGTTGAATTTGAGACAAGAATTGCAACGATCTCACGAACACGAATAAACAAGGATCTTCTAGATCTTTATGCAATTGTTTAGATGGTATATTTTTTAATAATAATTGGGTAGATTTAGGGAGCTTGTATGTCACTATTTATAGATGTTATCTAAACATCATCGAAAGATTTTGAATTGATTGTGATTTATCTTCATGATATTTATCCAGGATATGGTAAATCAAATTTCAAAATATTTATCATCTTAATTTATATAATATTCTTAATTTGTTTACTTTTAAATGAACTCCAAACCGAACAGAACTGACTATGTACATAATCTAAACTGATTTATATAAACTGGACTACTTAGATTTAATTTGTGGGGACCCGGACGCTAATCATGTTCTTAATCATCATTGGGACAATGTAATCAATTATAATAAAGAAGGTCTAATTTAATTTTTTTTTAAATACAGTATTAAATGCGGAACGTAATGGAATACATTCTAAATATACATGTAAGTATTAAAGTACAAGTATTGTACTATATACAATCATTTAAACTAAGGTTTAACAACTAAATATCAAGTGTCCAAACCCTATCTCAAATCCAAGTCCGTAGTCTCCACTCTAATCACGATCTCTCTCTTCATCTCCTCGACCCCGATCCTGTCCCACATGTTGTCATGCACACACAAAAAAACGACAACAGCCGGATAACTCCGGTGAGAAATACATCCCAGTATAAATCAACGAAACATGCAATCATATAAACAATGTAAAAGCATGTATCAGATATCAGTAGCATGTATCAAAATCTGAAACATACCCAATATAAAAGCGTCACTCAGACTCGTAATTCCACGTCTATCACTAGACTCAATCCTAGTCTAGGGATCCCGATTTCCAGACGTTGGTATTCCTATATCGAACATCAGTAATAGAAGAAAATCCAATTCTATCCACTTCGATATAACCAAACATCCGGCGTCTTGACCTATCCGTCACAGACTTTGGCACTTTCGCCAAATCACTATCCTGTGACAATGTACAATGTGCCAGTGACGATTCCATCACTATCCGGCACTTATGTCACAAGATTACTCGTCTAATACTTGTCTAATACCTGCTTTCTATAAATCCATAGAACCAGCATATCAAATCAAATCAATGTAAATAATAACAATAAGTATGTGATTTAGGGAAACTCAAGTATATCTTACTCGAGTCGTTCTCCCGGTACCACATTGACTTATACATTTCTCTTCTCGGTCTGACGAAGTCGAAGTCGAAAAAGTCAAATCTGTCCATATCAAATCTGAAATGACAATATCGAATAGACTATGTCAATGTACAACTCAATTCAAGACTTGTTCTGATCAATACTCAAATCCAGACATAATCTGATCAATGTCAACGATATAACGATACAATCTCAATCAATAACGAATCTGATTAATATCAATCTACTGATGTTTCGACGGCATAACACTACAATCTCAATAACCCAGTCAATTTCAACATCATAGATATAATAACACGGTTCATAATCGATATCAGTACAACCCATAATCTTAACAATAACAGATCATAATCTCAAATCTGCACCATCTCGCAATACCGGCAATACAATATCAGTATATACGAATCAACAACTCATCTGATCCAAATATGAATAATATCAATATACCCAGCAATACAGTATCAATCAGATATCAATCCCAACATCTCATAATTGGTGAAAACACAATTCTAATATCAACTCGGTCTAATCACAATCAAATCAATTCTGAAAATTCATAATAATTTCATACGGTATCTGTTATTCGATCCGGTTTTAATTATACAATGTCTGATATCGCAAGAACAACATATATGGATCATATCTGATTCTGGGAGTATCATAATTTCAAATCATATCAAAACTTAGTAAAACTTACGTCCAGTTGTAACCTGCATAGATAGGAACTCAGTACTGCAGTCAGATTCAAAATCTAACGGTCGGATTTCTCGCAACTTGAATTTTTGTATTAAGAATTAAAGCCTTCCCCTGACCTTCGTTTTTCTTTTTGTTCTGAGGAAATGAAGCAATTACATATATATATATATCATCTTGCATGTGATAGCTACGTGTCACGTTCTTCTTTAGTTTTGATTGGCGCTCGGGCGGTCATGAATTTTCGCCCGGGCGCGACGTGCTCGGCCCTCTCATTTTAAACAAGGGCGCTCGGGCAGATAAAAACTTCCGCCCGGGCGCGAGATGTTCGGGTTTCTGGCCTTATTCATTGGCGCTTGGGCGAACAAAACTTCCGCCCGGGCGCAGCACCTTCGATCCAAACTTGTATAATTCCATATGCTTTGCCCAAATCTGATCTCGGAATGGCCCGGCTATAATCACATCAATTCATAATCAATAAAGTCAGATTAACAGAATCAAAATCTCTGGCATTACATAATCGAATCGGACCCAAACTAAAGTATCTTTTATCAGTCTATCAGTTTTCATCTTTCATTTTCAAAACATTTTTTTTACACCAGATGGCTAAAATGATGTTTGGATAAGTTTTTTCGTACAAAATTGATCGCAACAACATACGATTGTCAGAGAATGTTAGAGAATATTGACATTGACAAAAGACAAGCCAACATATACTTTATTTTTGCAATGGATATTCTTTTTTGAAATTCGAGACCGTTGGATTCAGAGTCCATAAATAAATAAGGAATTCGGTTTAGTAAATTACTGCGAATTTTAAAGATATTTAAACATTCAAGATTTCAAGTATCTGAACTAAATTCAATCATCCGAACACATTTTACAAAGAGTTGTATCTAATAATTGAGGATCATTAAGTGCTAAGATATAGCAGTGTTATAATTCATTGTATTTGATATCAATATGTATACTTTTATTCATTCAGTTGAGTTGAACTAAGAGTTTCAATTTGGCAGTGTTTAAGTTCAAACTTAACTGGGATTTTGCAAATTACTTGTGCTATCCAAAGCTTTCTAGTGTGAGCCCTCCAAAAGGAAGAACGAGTGACGTTAGAGCTCGAATTATCTGAACATCCAGAAACAAACATGCGTACTTTTTATTTTCAGTTTATCTATTCAAGCCATTATTTGATTTGTTATAATCTGTCATTTTGCCTTCTTTCTATAATTATTTGTTAATCAACTGACATTGAAAATCGAGAATACATAATTCAATTGTCAATCCAACTAGATTAATTTTAATTAAGTAAATTGTGTCTAGCGTTTATCAACCCTCTCATTATAAACACTATAACCGATTCTACTGAGTGGTATCAAAGAGAGGCTTATTCTCGACTTTGAACATTTATTTTCAAATGGCTTCGTTCTGCAAAATTTTGATGTTCTGCAAGGAATATTTTGATGATTGGAAGATAATAATGCATGGTCATTTAGCTGCTCAAGATGATGATATGTTGTTTGTTATCACAGATGTACAAATGAAGATATTTAAAGCCAATACAGCCATAGCCATCCCCGACGGTGCTCCTCAAATGATAGAAAACTAATGAGTGAATGGGCGAATGATGACAAGAAGAAATTCAATGTAACGACCCGAAAATCAGACTACGTATAGCCGAAGAGGGCGGGGGGTGATCGCCGGTGCCATCAGTTGCACGGACAATGAGCAGCTCCTGGCAGGCTTCTAGGTGGAGGGAACATGAATGAACCGACCCACACGGGAATGAGAGAGATTCCGAGACTGTTTAATGTAATGGACTGTACAGTTGAAGAGGGCTTAAAAGATTTGATTTGTAATACTCATATCACGAAGGTGCATCCTCTTTTCGGTAGCTCATCACATAAAAACTTCAAAGTTAAGCGTTCTTGACTTGGGGAAATTTTGGGATGGGTGACCTCCTGGGAAGTTTCTCAGGGTGCGTGTGAGTGAGGACATAAGCACGCTGGAAAGACTCGTCTTGATACAGTGAGGACAGTCGTCGAATCTGGTACGTTACAGTGGTATCAGAGCCAACCTCTCTTAGTACGGTGTAGTTCGGGGACGAACCAAGCGGAAGCTGGTGGGCATGTGAGGCCCGGGGCCGAAGAGGGCGGGGGGTGATCGCCGGTGCCATCAGTTGCACGGACAATGAGCGGCTCCTGGCAGGCTTCTAGGTGGAGGGAACATGAATGAACCGACCCACAAGGGAATGAAAGGGATTCCGAGACTGTTCAATGTAATGGACTGTACAGTTGAAGAGGGCTTAAAAGATTTGATTTGTACTACTCATATCACGAAGGTGCATCTTCTTTTCGGTAGCTCATCACATAAAAACTTCAAAGTTAAGCGTGCTTGACTTGGGGCAATTTTGGGATGGTTGACCTCCTGGGAAGTTTCCCAGGGTGCGTGTGAGTGAGGACATAAGCACGCTGGAAAGACTCGTCTTGATACAGTGAGGACAGTCGTCGAATCTGGGACGTTACAGTCAATCTTGATAATGTGGCTCGTGACATTTTGTACAAAACATTTGATAAAAACACATTTAGCAAAATAAAAATGTGTAAGACTACCAGAGAAATTTGAAAAAAATTGATTTAGTTGTGCGAAAGTAATGAACAAACCAAAGAAAACAAACTTTCTGTGGCCATTCATAAGTTTTTCATTATCAAGATGAAACACGGAGAATCAATGTCTTACTTTGATGAAAGAGTCAGTGGAACCCTTATTGAATTTAGTGCAATTGGAAAGTGTACATCAATCGAGAAATGATCTTGTATATAATGATAGGGCTCTCAAAAGAATGAGATGTCAAAACTATAACAATGTGTGAATATAAAGGTTTGAGCAAGATGAAACTTAATGACTTGTGTTGGGTGCAATAATTGTTCCTGCTGGAAGAACGATCAAACTGTGGTGCTTGAGCTGCTGTGCGGTTTAAAAGATTTGAGTTGTAGCATTACCAAAAGCTATAACTGGTAGTAATGGTGCAACTCAAATCTTTTAAACCGCACAACAGCTCAATCACCAATGTTCGATCGCTCTTTCGCAGAGAACACTCCTTCTCAATAATTGCACTTTTTGCAATCAATAGGAATAGAACACGTGACCTTGGCTCTGATAAAACTTGATAGGATCGGTTAATGTAGTTGGAGTGTTTAGAAGGGAGGGTTGAATAAACATTATGGCTTTTTACAATCTTTTGGATATGAATCAATTCTTTGATTGAATTGATCCTGAAATCTTGTTTGTCAATATAAATCAATTAACTAATGATATTGTAAAATTAGACTGAAATAGAGATTGAATACTTAGGCTGAGGAGCTGTAAAAACTAAATAAATAACAAAATAGAACACATGAGTTTTTATGGATGTTAGGAGATTTCAAATGCTCTGATACCAATTGTTAGAATAAGGTCCAAAATGCGATAACGTAATCCAACTGCATGCAAATCTAAGGAAAATGAAAAATAATTTAATTATATTATTTTAATTACATTTATAGAATATGGTAGGCATGCTTACATGGTTAAAAATGTGGCTTTATATTAGAATGCATAAAATTGTATTTTAAAGGTAATTCGAGACGCGATCGAGAAACAGAGACCGATGACCATAAAAGGAAAATATTTTTGTTAAATTATTATTTTTAATTAGTTAATATATGATATATTTTAATGAGTAATTTCAAAATGTTGTATTTTAAAGTTTTTTTACGCGTCGAGTCATATTTTAAACCGACAATCTATTTTTGACGAAAATATGAACTTTTTGGAATCTCGACTAATATTTTCGAAAAGTTTTCTAAACAAAATATTCTAATTACTATCCAATGGACCTATTATACTATGATTAATGGGCCTAAACTTGTACCATGTATTTTATATAACAAAACAAGCCCTAAAACACTAACTTTTACACCCAAACTCAAGCCCACTTCTTCAAAAGCCCTAGGATTCTTTCTCCACCAGCACACACACGAACACACACAAATTTCGTAGGCTTTTCATGTGGTTTGAAGGGAATTCAGCAAGGTTTCATCCCACATCTATCCGCCAAAGTTCCTCGCATTACAAATCGTTTTTCGTGCGTAAAATACGTAAAGCATGTCTTAATCTTCTTTCACTCATCTTTCACATCATAATATATGTTTTGATACATGATGTCATGAAAAACATGATGCACTTTGTATATATTCGTTTTTATAGCATAACATGAACAAAAATAGAGTATTTGTCTTTTAAAACCCTTGCTTACGATGCGCAAAGGGGATGCCATGGTAGGGATGTGGGAATGGACGTTTTTCAACATGTTTAAGGGTCCTTAGGTGCATGTTTAAGGGCTGGACAAGATGGGGTGACATGATGAACGAAAATTGGTTTCGAACTTGGCATCCTAGGAGGGCACGGCTCTTAGCTGCTGTAGGGACTTGTTCAAGGGTCCTAAGAGAGGTTATTTTGCATGAGGGCTGGTTCGAAGGCTAGGGCTGAAATGCGATTATGGGGGAGAACCGCAAGGTTAAGTCAGGGTTTGAGGGCTGCAAAGGTATAGCTTTGTAAGTTTGGTCCAGCAGGGTCCCAAGTGTTTGTTCATGGTCCTAGTATGGTCATCTAGGGTCTGGTTGGATCGGCCATGGGCTATGGTCGAAGGAACTAATGGTTGGTGCAAGTTATGGTTTCGAATAAAATAGGCAAAAATTCAGCGACTGGTCTAGGCTTGGTCAAGGGTTTTAATTGGATTGATTTGGGTTGTATAAGGTATGGTTAGGTATTAATAAGCTATGGTTCAATTTTGGTAAAGTTTGGTTAAGTTTCGAGTCGATTCGGGTTAAAACCGAAACATACGATTAAGCTATTAAAACGAATTGAGAAATTAGTCGAGGAACGTAAGTTTACGTCTAAGAAATATTTATGAGTTTATTTTAAGGTGTTATATTAAGTTTGGATGGATTCGAGTCGTCGTTTTAAGGCCTAAAGATAAATTAGGAAAGTAAGGATTTCAGGAGCAAAACATTCATTTTACACCTGAAAAATGTTAGACGTCCTGGCAGTACCGTGAATGCTATAATGAATGCTAAAATGTTTATGAAATTTTATGATGAAACATTAATGCTAAAAGATGTGTTGCATTCTTGGTTTAAAAGAAAATTGATATATATATAAGTATAGTTAAATATATATATATGTATAGTATATCTCGGCCAAATGGATGGATAGAAAAAAAATTTCTTGTACATTTTAAAGAAAAACGAATACTGGGCGTTTCAGTTAGGGCCAAAATCTTACCACATGGCCAAAAGCTTACCACTAGGCCAAAAGTTATAGCTGTTAGCCAAGGCACAATTTTATTATAGTCGAATTATGATCCAGCTGGTTGAGGTATCTGCCCAGGTCAGTTCGGTATTCCTTCTCTGACAGGATCGATTAGAGGGGGTAATCGTTGAGCTACAATAGCTCGATTTTTGAAATATTGAACATCGATGAATTAAATTGAGTTTGGTGTTCAAACCAAGCGGAAGACACTTGAAATAATCATTCGTAGAAATCTATTAAATATTTTGTAAAGCGTTTAAAATATATACAAGTTGAATGAGTAGAAATATTTTTGGTTGAAGTATTTTATCAAACACGTGGTATCCAATATTTTGGTATTTGAAGAACACATAAAATGCTTCAACAATGCATATTTAAAACTATGAAAATGATAAGTAAATGCAATAAAAAATAGATACGAATTTGTTTATGGATGTTCGGAGACTTCAAATTCTCCTACGTCACCCCTTCTTCTCCTTGGGAAGGATTCACTAGAAGACTTTGATTTATACAACTCATTGTACAAACCCACTCATGTAAGACTTACGCTACTGCCTAAACTGAACTCCTAGCACTCAAGATTGTAGGCACCACCTCACAATCAGCATATTGTTTAATGTCTCATATTCAAAGACTACATACACAAGTTTATTGTCTTTGTACAAGACTCACTCAACTAATCTTTGAAGTTCAACTCTCTTGTATATGTGTGAGTGATTGTGTGTGAGAAATTTTTCTTTTATAGTGTACATCTCAAATGTATCCTCACACAAGGGCTTGTGCTTTCAACTAACTGATTTCTTCATGCTACCTACCCATGCTTTGAATCCTCTTCAAAAGCTCTTATTTGATCTTCTAGATGTTGTATTTATAGGTCCCAACAATGATATATACGTTAGACACAAGAATATGACCGTTTGGAAAGTTTATGTACTGTTTCTGCAAGTGCAACTGTCAAATTCGCCTTGCTGGACATTTTCCCGACTGGTCAACTTTGGTCAACTCAACTGGTCATTTAGTTCAACTGGTCAGCAACTTGTTCAGTTCAGTTGGTTAGCTGCTGGTTCGGTTCAGTTCAGTTGGTCAACTGCTGGTTCGGTTCATTTGGTCAACTGGTTCGGTTCAGTTTCAGCTGGTCTGGTTCAATTTCAGCTGGTCAGCAGCAGCTGGTTCAGTTCAGTTCAGCTGGTCAGTTCAGTTCAGTTCAGTTGGTCAGCTGAAATCAGTCTAACTGATTTCAGTTTGTGCAGAATCAGATGCTTCATTGTCATTTATCAGCATCCTAAACCTTGATTCAGACTTTGACTTCTGAAGATGATTTGTAGATCTTTGTCTTATCTTTCCAACGCATACTGAATTGCTTCATTTCGATAATCGAGTGGAGAGATATGACCAAAATACCACAACTGCGCAAACCCAACTGATTGCTGTTTTTGTGTGATCAGTTCGGTAATTCAGCGATCAGTTAAACCATATTAACTTCCTATTTTGCCCAACTGACTGAAATACGACTTGTTCCAAATTGCGTTTTCTGATCAGTCAATTTGGCGGATTGTAATTTGGATCATCAAGTTGAGAGAGATATCAAAACACCGAAGCTTGCTAGAAATTCAGTTTGTGCAGAATTCGGTTTCAGTTTGCTTCTTGTGTTTGCAACTTCACACATGAGTAAATATGTTAGAAATACAATAACAAGTTTTGTTAACATCAAAATAAAGATTGCGAACATGAAATGTTCCAACATTCTCTTCTCCAGAGCAGCGGGTGTTGACAAAAAAGGAGAAGAATAGAAGACAGTAGCAGGGACAAGCAACAAGAAGTGGAGTGAACCAGACAAACCAACTAATAAAGGATCAGCTGAAAGAAATCAAAGAAATGATCAAGTGTTCTAAATCAGTTGATAGTCTGAGGGACGTCTATACATTTTTATTTCATTTTGAAATGTTCGTATGAATATGTACTTACCTCTTTCAAATTCAATGTCTTTCAAATTCAATGAAAAGCTATTCTTGAATATGTAAAAATATGTACATTATTTTATCTACAATCAGTTTCAGTATTTTAGTTATACTAGGTATATCAGAAAATTCAATACAACAGTTCAGATATCTAATTTTTGTCAAACATCGAAAAGGGAGAAATTGTTGGAATTTATGAGTTTCATAGTTTGACAAACAAATTCGCAAGAGAACTGAGAACCAAACTGATCGCACGTAATCAAGAGATCGTAACTCAAGGAAGACTTATCGAACTTAAATGGATTAAGAAATGAAGCTCTTATAGGTATAAATAAGTCTTAAAACCGATTATACAAAGTCAACAAACAAATTGGAAATTAGAACTGAATGCTTCGTATAACTGAACTGAAAAGACCTATATCAACTGAAGTGTTCAAAATTGAGAAGACATCAGTTAGAACTAATGTTGTCCAGCTGAACTGATATGTCGAGTAGCCACGTCATCAGTTGTATCAGCTAACAGTCTGAAAATCCGTACCCAAGCAGAACAGAGGAAACTGAACAAGTCTGATACTTTGTATCACTGTCAGATAAAGTCATCTACATGGATTAAACGAGATATTAGTCATTAATGCATTTAATGTGACCATTGGAATCGGAGACTATATATAGTTGATCGATTCAGTTGAAGAAGGTTGGCGAAATACACTGAAGAAACTATCAACAATCATCAATCAGTTGCAATGCATTATCAAGCATTTTTCAGTTCATAAATCACATATTGTAGCTCTTATTTCATTGTATTTATTCGTAGCATTCAGCCTATTCTTTAGAGCTATTCAGTTATCTACTGTAAAGTGTTGGAAAACTAAGAGTTTCAACTTGGCAATGTATAAATCCAACTGAAGTGGATTATTAAAATATGTTGTAATATATCAAAGTCTTTTAGTGAAAAACATATCTTTGATATATAAGGGGTGATGTATGAGCATTTGAAGTCTCCGAACATCCATAAAAACTCATGTGTTTTATTCTGTTATTTATTCAGTTTTAGAGCACCTCAGTCTAAGTATTCAATCTATATTTCAGTCTAATTTTGCACTATCATTAGTTGACTGATTTATATTGACAAACAAGATTTCAGGATCAGTTCAATCAAAAAACCGATTCATATCCAAAAGATTGCAAAAGGCAGAGTTTTTATTCAAACCCATTATAAACACTCCAATTGCATTAACCGATCCTATCAAATTGTTTGAGAACTTAATGCTTATCAATTCGAATTGCAAACTAGAGAGGATGATCAGTCCGCCTCTCAATTGCCTAATACTCTATCTTCTGTGAAAATGCAACCATCAGCTTCACATGAAAAATCGGTTGAACAATTGAGTAGTGATACAATGTCATTGTTTGTTAAAAAGTTTGAAATTTCCTAAGAAAGAATTAATGACCCCACTGAAGATTTTACCAAAAGATGGAGTCAACTGATGACTCCAATGCCTGTTTTAACTTTGGCGAGACTGTCACTTCATAGCAGACTGCCCCAAACTAAGGAAGGATGACATGTGGTCATCTGAGAAGGGAAAGAGATCTTTGACAGAGTGAGATCCAAGGATGAGAATAAATCATTCAAAAAGAAGCACGACCGAAAATGGCTGGTGGCCGAGGAAAGCAAGTCAAATTGGCTGACTCAGACTCTGAGTCGTCTGAATCAGAAGAGCCAAGTAGTTCCAGTGAAGATGAAGAAGTGAAATGTTTGATGGCCAATGATATTGTGCTGGAATCTACCAGTATGAAGGTATTTGATTTTAACTCAACTGATTTTTTACGAGAGGACCTTGTCAATCTACTTTACGACATGGTCAATGAGTACCTAAGACTTTCTCAATCATTCGAGAAAGTTAAAGCAAGGAAAATTGACCTGCTAGACAGCAAAACTGAAACTGACTGGAATGGCCTAGTGAAATGTTGAGTCTGAAGGAAGATATTTCTAAACTGAAAAATGGGAATGAGATAATACAAGATGAGAATCAGATGTTAAAATATGAGAATATGAAGCTAACTGAATTAATTTCATCCTGGAACAAGTCTTAGTTACCTTAACTAAAATGCAAGAGTTGCAGAAGCCTATTGGGACAAAAATGGTCTCAGTTTCAGCAACAATAGAAGAATTCCTAATACAAGTACTCGACCGAAATTGGATATGTGCAAAGAGAAATACATTCATTTAGTTAGATCCAGTTTGATATATGAACATTAAGAACCGTCCATCAAATTGCAAAATCTGTTGAAAATATGAGTAAAGACAGAAAGTTTGGTGTTGGTTGTGTCTGAAAATTCCAATGCGAAGCCTAACCAAACCATTTTAGCTAGGCATGACTCAATGAAAGACAAGTCTAACTGATACTTTAACATCAAGTCTTTCCAAAAAAGATATAGGCTGACCAATGAAGTTGGAAAGAGTAAACAACATATTGTTTTTACTGCACATAGAACACACCACACACATGCAGATGCACAACATATTTGGAACACAGCAAGTGGTTAGTCAGTTAAACTTATCCAAGTTTGGATTCCAGAAGCACTAATCACGTCTAAACCAAGTATGGGTACCCATAGTTATTCTTCATTTGTGATTGTGGGGCACAAAAACTGAAATAATCAAGAAGTTAGTTTGGTACTTGGACAGTTGGTGTTCAAGGAACATGACTGATGAAGCTAAATTGCTATCTAAACTAACTCAGTCTACTGGACCTAAGATCAAATTTTGAGATGCTTCTCAAGGTAGAACCGTGGATAAGGATAAGCTTATCCATGGTAATATTATCATTGAAAACATATTACTTGTTGAAAATATAAATATAATTTAATTAGCATAAGTTAGTTGTATGATCATGGCTATTCTGTTGAGTTAAATAAGAATGTTTGTACTGTCAAAAATACTTTTGGATGCATTATAATGACAGGTGACATATGGAAACACATACAAAATCATTTGGACTGTTCGACTTAGTGAACCCGTGTGCTTCATTGCTTCTAACTTACTAAGGAACTGGTTGTGGCACAAGAGGTTAAATCAATTAAATTTCAGAGTCATTGCAAATCTGAGTAAGAATGAATTGTTCACTAGTTTGCCAAAAATTGAAGTTTCAAAAGACAAAGTCTGTTCAGATTTTCATTTTGGGAAGCAAGTTAGGTCATCCTTTAACAACAAATAGTGTAACTCATCAACCCGAAGCTTAGAACTTTTGCGCATGGATTTATTTGGTCATAAGCCAATCATGAGCTTAGGGGGAATCAAATACACTCTAGTTATTGTTGATGATTTATCAAGGTTAACTTAGGTAGTATTCTTAAAATCAAAATACTAGACTGCTGCCAAACTGATCAAAATTTTGAAAATATTTTTAAATGAAAAATCAGAAGAGATTGGTAAAATCAGATCTGATAAAAGAATTGATTTTTTCAAACAAACTTTGTCTACTTTTATAAAAAATCATGGAATTATGCATGAGTTCTCAGCAGATATAACACCTCAGCAAAATGAAGTTTTCGATAGAAGGAATATGACCCTTAAAGAAGCTACTAGAACAATGTTTGCTGATTCTAGAATTTCTCAGAGATTTGGGCTAAGGTAGTGAACACTGCATGTTATACTCAGAACAGATCAATGATTAACGAGAAACATAGCAAGACACATTGTTACAAGAAACATAGCAAGACACATAGCAAGAAACATAGCATGATTACGAGATCTAATAGTGCAAGCAACAAGTACTATCCTACTTCAAAATTTTTTGTTACAAACGTTTAATCCACAATAATAGTAAAATTATCTGACCGCTTTTGATGCTAAGTCTGAGGAGAGTATATTTCTTGATATTTTTCAATTAGCAAAGCATATCGAGTATTTAATAAATAAACTCTAAATATTGAAGAATATGTGCATATTGTGTTTTATGAAGCAGTGTCGACCGACCACCCACCAACTGATATAGTTAGACTAAACAATCGATTTGAAGAAATCAGTCAAAATAATGAAAGTGATTATTAAGTTCATATCAACAAAGAACACTTCAATCCACATAACCTGAAATGTTTGACCAACCAGTTGGACAGGCTGATGCTCCAATTGACCAGTTTGTTGATACACTAATATCTGATGAGATCTCAACTTATGTCAACCAGACTGATATCAACTCAACCAAGCAGGACCCAACTGAAGTCAACCCAAATGATTCAGTTCCACATAGCAACAATGATTAACCCTATTACAGAAGGAACAAGTATCATATACTTGGAGTGGTAATAGGTAACCCAACTACCCCTATAAAAACCAGAAGGCAGATGATCAATTAGTTTTTACATGTTGCATTTATTTCTAATATTGAACATAAAAAGGTTGATGAAGCTTTAACTAATAATAGCTGGATTAATTCTATGCAAGAAGAACTCAATTAGTTTACTAGAAATCATGTCTGATACTTAGTTAGAAGATATTCTCATCAATCATTTATATGTACAAGATATGTGTACATGAACAAATTAAATGAAGATGGAACCATAGTGAGGAACAAAGAAAGAGTAGTTTCCCAAGGATGCGAGCAAGAAGAAGGAACTCATTATGACGAAACATATGAACCAGTAGCTAGACTGGAAGCCATCCGTATCTTTCTTGCATATGCCTCTTACAAGAATTTCAAAGTTTATCAAATGGATGTAAAGAGTACATTCTTGAATGGGAAACTACAAGAATAAGTCTATGTTGAACAACCACCGTGTTTTATCAATAATTTATTTCCTGATTATTTCTATTACTTAAACAAAGTTTTATATGGTTTCAACATGCTCCAATAGCTTGGTATGAAACACTGTCTAAATTTCTAATTGAACATTATTTTATTATAGGCATTATTGATAAGATTATGTTTAAATTTACGAAAGGAAATCATACTTTATTAGTACAAATTTATGTTGTTGATATTATTTTTGAGTGAACTAACCTCAAACTATGTGAAAATCTTGCTAAATTGATGCAGGGCAAGTTTGAGATGGATGTTATAGGTGAACTGACAATGGATGTGATAGGTGAACTGACATTTTTCTCGGTCTGCAAGTGAAACAATTGGATAATAGTATTTGCATCAGTCAAACTAAGTACACAAATAAACTACTCAAGGAATTTGGTATGGAAATATGTTCCACAGCAGCAATCCCTAATGAACTCTTCAGTTAAACTAGACAAAGATGAAGATGGGATATCAGTTGAGGTAACCATATATCGAGGCTTAATAAGTTCTTTATTATATCTAACGACCATTTGACTTGACATTGTATTTGTTGTCTGTATATGTGCTCGGTTTTAATCTAATCCTAAGCAATCTCATTATTTAGCTGCTAAGCATATTCTAAAATATATTAAAAGCACAAAAATGTGGATCTATTATACTTTAATAACTCTTCTTTCAATTTAGTTGGTTATTCAGATGCATATTATGCAGGGTGCAAGTTTTATTGAAAAAGTATTGGTGGATCATGCCAATTTCTAATTGACAAACTGATCTCTTGGTTTAGCAAGAAGCAGACTCCCATTTCTACTTCCACAACTGAAGCATAATATTTAGCTGCTGGAAGATGTTGTGCCCAAATGCTCTCAATGCAACAACAGTTAAGAGATTATGAGATCATTGCACAGGAGTCACCAATCTTGTGTGACAATACAAGCATCATAGCAATCACCTACAATCCAATTCTACACTCCATGACCAAACACATTGATCATAGACATCACTTCATCAGAGATCATGCATTGAATAATGAAATAAGGCTGGAATATGCCCCAACTGAACAACGAGCAGTGGATATATTCATCAAGCCTCCACCTGAGACTAAATTTTCTTTCTTTAAAAATGTTTTAGGGCTCATTTATTTATCTTAATGCTTTATTCGGGGGGAATATTGAGTTTTAGAAAGTCAACTGATAAGACAGAAGTTAGTTACCCTTGAGCTCGATTGAATGTCGGTTTAGTATCTCAACTGAACTAAGTCACTGTGTTCTCGGACTAACTAATCTTCTCATATAGTAGACCGAATTCTTAACTCAATTTAGTTTCTCATTAACATGTGACTTTAGACTGATCAATTTCTAGAATTATCAATTATTAGTTCAAACTATTTTTGACAAGACTACCCCATGTCATAAAAAATTCAAAAATTCACTGTATATATATTCAATCTAGACCCTTTACATTCTTTACACTTAGCATTTTTTTGGCAAATCACTGTCGTTTCTATTCTTTCTGCTCTCAATTGCATTCGTTATCTCAATCTTTCAAATATTTTAAAATTTAGCAAAATCTTCAATGGCAGCAACCGCGACACTTGCTTACATGATGAATGCTCTTGCAGTCAACTTCGACTCCATATATTACATGTATGATGCTTCAATTATAGGAGTTTTCAAGAAGATTGAGTTATCTGGTCTCAAATCTTTTTTGGGCTCTTCATTGGACATCTATGTCCCTTAGTTGCTGACTATCTATGAGAAAGAGACTGTGACCAGTGATGAGAAGCTTCCTTTTTCTATTAGAGGAAATTGAATTATCATGGAAAAGGGTTCTTTGCCAATTTCTTTCAGTTGCCCTCTAATGGGTTAATCAATTTCTCTTATATTGAGGTCATCAACATCGAAGAGATGCAAAGTCTTTTCTCTGCTTCTGAGAAAGCAATCAAGAACTCGGCTCCTAAGAAAGAAATGAAGTCGGAGTACCAGATATTGTGGAAAAATGTTTGTTGGCCAAGGCAGGATATTTTGTTTGTAATTAATCTGGAGAAATTTTAAGTCATGACTGCGATAGTCAAGGGTATGAAGGTGAACCGATCCTCATTTCTATTCAACACTTTGAAGGGTATGGTTCAGTCTACTAAACAATCATTTGTCTTTGCGATCCCTCTAGGTCATCTGCTTGAAGATGTTGGCATTCATTTGAGAGAATAAAAAAATCTTGCACAAAAAAATATGATCGAGCAAAACTTGTAATGTAAAATCTTTGGTAAAAATTAATAATATTTCAGCTCGAAATAATCGTAAGTGCACAATGTCAGGGTAGGATATCCTTAAATCCCAAAAAATAATGAAATTAGCTAGTCGAATTCATGATCAAACAAAGAAAAACAATATTTAAAAAAGAGGAATTAAACTAGAAATACTAGACGTGACGAAAATGCGAAGAACGTTGCCCGAAAATCTTGAAATCATCAACTCCAAGCTTCCTCCAAGCCTTTCTCTCTTCTCAACTTTGTGGCTGCTGAATAATGTCTAAATTTTCTTCCCTTAGGGTTCCTTTGTGCAGTCTCCCACCTTCTAAGTTGGAAACAAGCCAAATAGGAAACTTTCCTTGTTTACTCGCGCTGGGACAGTCAAGAATTACCGCCCTAGCACGAGGTCTTCTGTAGTGTTGGTCGTTTCACATGCATCTCGCGCTGGGGTGGTCAAGAATTACCGCCCTAGCGTGAGATCTTCTGTTGATTCTTCAGCCTCTTGCACTAGGGCAGTACGGTCAAGAATTACCTCCCTAGCTTGAGGTCTTCTACGCAATTCTTTCCTTGGATTCTGTCTGCGCTGGAGCGGTCAAGAATTTCCGCCCCAGCACCAAGTGGTCTGTCCTCAGCTTCAGTTTCGATTGAATTTTCTCCTTTTCTACTGTTTTTCTGCACATTCATACAACTCAGTGAGCAGTGATCATATGCAATAACTTAAGATGAAATGAACAAAATTCAGACTTCATGCAACCAAAAAAATGAAAACTAAAACTCACACGATGCACTAAAATACAAAAATACGACCTCTATCACAAGACTACTGGATAGGTCATCAATCTTCACTTTGCGACCCAAACGTCTCACTGCAAAACTGACCTCGGGTCAATTGATGGAAGTCAATAAGGAAATTCAAGAGGAGAAGGAATTCAAGAAGCCTTCCAGGACTAGGGCTCCCACGGCCAAAGTCAGTCAGTCTAAGGCTCTCAAGCCTAAGACCAAGAGGAATTTAATCACTCATGAGAGTGACTCTGAGGCAACACCTCCACCACTAGTCAAGAGATCTTGAACCACCAAGGCTAAACCAATCCTCAATACCAAGCAGGATAACACCGTTGTTGTATGTTAAGAATAAGGAGAAGAAGAAAATCGAGATGAAGGAAACTGATCCACTATTGGTGAAAACTGATACCAAAGCAGCTACTGCTAAGGCAGCTGGCAAGGAAATTTTTGCTAAGCCTGCAATGAATTTGACTCAGGTTGGAATAGCTGCTCCTGTTCAAACAGTTGCTTCACCTACCATTCTACCAGCATCACAACCAAAAGATGAAGTTATCAGAGATCCCGTTGAGTGTACCAGATTTGGATGGGTGTCTCAATATACTTCAAAAGAGATAGAGGAGAAAGGCAAAGAAAAGATGGGGGAAGCTTAGAAGTTCATACCCATGTCTGCTATACAAACTCAAATTGATTTCTTGATGGACAAGGTAAATGAATACTCAGATACCAAAACTGAGTTCTACGATGAATAGTATCAGTTTTGAACCGTCAGTTTTGCAAGAAAACTAAAAAATAAAGAAACATTGAAGAAATACATTGTTCTTAAAAAGATTTTTTGAAGGCTGTTAAAACCGTAACATTAGCTCACACTATGGAGAAAAGGGAATACTTCTTTGATCTTATTGGAATTAAAAACCTGACACTTATATTTGAATAACTGAAGAAGAACTATGATCCTATATGTTTAACTGCTCATGATGACAGAGCAATCTTCACTCAGTTAGATACAGATTTGAGTTCTCTTCAAAGCAAAGTGAAGTTCTGGGAAATAGATAAAAAAAAATTATACATTCCATTGGATCACACGAGCCAGAGATCATCCAAGGACTACACCAAAGAAAAATCTAAACAATAAGAAAAGTATAAAGAGGAACAACACGAGAATGACTCTTCAGATCAAGTGTTGAAAGAAGATATTGATCAAATTGAACAAGAATCAAGCCAAGCAGGATCCTCAATCAGTTCAATTAAACAAATTTTAGACTAAACTGGACCTTCAATCACTCGAGTACTAGAACTTCAGAAGTCAACTGAACTAGATGAGGAGATATATTTAGTTAATGTTGATTAAATCTTGAGAAAAGTAACTCGGAACATTGAAGAAGTCCATGATGAAGAGATCGACATGCTCGTTTCATTAAAAATGGAAACTGAGGGGAAGAGTGAAAATGTAACTGAAGTAGTAAAGTCAGTCAAAGTTCAAATTCCTTCAGTTGAAGTGTCTGGATTATTTTTCATGTCTACATCTGAGAGGAACCAGTTGGCTCCGAACCTTCCAACAGTTGAAGAGTCAGTTGCACTAGTGATGGATCGTGTACTCGGCACCTTTGAGGTGCTTTTAACACAATAAATCAATGAGCTGCAATAGCTCGTGTTCTAAGAATGATGACATCGATGAATTAGATCGAGTTTGGTTAGAAATCAAGCGGAAAACACTCGAAGTAATAATTCGTTAAGAAAGCTGATCAGTTAGAGCTTTTAATCTCGTGTAACTGATTAACTGAAGATAAGGGAGATCAGTTCTAGCATGTATCAATTCAGTTATGGTGAGAACTGAACTGATAGCTACTCGAACTGATCAAATCAGTTTAAAGCAAGGGGTTTATAGTTAAAGTACACAAAAAATATTTATGGATGTTCGGAGACTTCAAATGCTCCTACGTCACCCCTTCTACCTCCTCGGATAGGTACCACTAGAAGACTTTGATTTATACAATACTGAAACGTCTGCTTATTCGTTTGCTTAAAAAGTACTAGAAATTTTTTTTTAACCTCACTTAGCATCGGCCGAACCATAAAATATTTTTGACATCATTTTAAAAATAAACAACCAACTGCCATTTAAAAATCCAAACGAAAATATTTTAAAACATAAAATCGCCAAACATTTTACCAACCAAAAAATATTATTTGAAAAGTATAGCCCATACTATAACCTCTCAAAAATCACTCATAAATAAATTTTCGTAAAAATATCTTTAACATCACGTAAAATCATAAATCATAACTAGTGCGGAAAACTAGCGTAGGTCCTCGTGTTATGTGCACCTTCAGTCCAGTCAGATCAACCATCAAGACCTCAAAAAACATTAACATCAAAATCACCTGCATCAATCACACCTAGTGAGTCTAAAGACTCAACACGTCATATCCTTGATAACAAGTAATACGTAATATAGTTAACATATAACAGTGAAAAATACTTGTACTTAAAATATCGTTTTCATGAAGATGCATAAACTTTAAACAATAACATTTTCGTAAACATTTTCATGATGCATAAACTTTAAATAAAAACATTTTCATAATCATTTTCATGATGCATAAACTTTAAATAAAAACATTTTCATAATGATGCATGAACTTTAAACATAAACATTTTCATAAACTTAATCATATCATTCTCAACATATTCATATTCATATTATCATCAACATATACGTATTCTTTTTTACTTTCGTTGAATTCAGATCGTTAATTGTGACTTTCGTGTTCACCTACGTCTACGTCTACGTGTTGGACGATGGATCCATCTACATGTAACCACAGTACTGGGCGGCGGGGACACCAGCAACACTCTCACCGGTCAACTGGGCCTTGGCCTTACGTATTAACATATCATCGTATACATCTACATGTCTGTATCCAAGGAAACACGATCGTCGGGCTCCCACTGGGACCATAACCCTCACGAAATTTCCAATATATCATCGTATTAGTCACAATTACTTCACTTCCTTCAATGTTTCATATTCTCATCACTTTATAAAATTTAAACATGCATATAACGTTTTTCTTTTAAACAAAGCATGCAACATGTCTTTTAAATGTCTTCCTTAATTCATAAAAATCCCATGGACATTTAAAAAAATCATAATTTAATCATGAACATTTCATAAACATTTAAAATGACAGTTTACCCTCAAAACATGTAAAATAACATTTTTACATATTAAATCATAAACATATAGAATTACTTAAACATTTAAAATATCATTTTAACATAAAAAAAATTCCATAAACATCCATAACCATTAAAAATAGTCATATTAGCACATAAATCAGCATTCAGGTCACTGCCATGACGTTTACTAATTTCTAGGTGTAAAATGACCGTTTTACCCCTGGACGTATAATTTCCCGTTTTTGACTTTTTCTTAAGTTCTTTTACTCTAACATGTCCCAAATAATTATTTAAGCCGACATGAATTTTCTCATATTTTTATTTAGCTTAAATCGAGGACTTTTGATTTAATCTTTAAATAAGAAGTATTAACACGTTTTAATCCCGAATTAAATCAAATCTTAATATAAAATTCTCAAATTAAAAACATAGACTTATAATAATTATTTAAGCTTAAACATAATTTTTCATAATTTGATTAAGCTTAAATCTAGGTGTTTCCCTATTCGTTTTTAAACTTAGACGTACTTCTCAGTTTTGACTCGTATGGACTCGAAACTTAACCAAACTTGAACCAAAGCTTAATAACACCTAACTAACCCATATACAACCAAATTCCAGCCCATTAAGTCCCTTGGATATGCCTAGGAAGCTACTGAATTTTTCTGCACAAGAGTCCTAGTCCTAATATGATTCGAACCTAGGCTAGCTTCGTCTCCAGCCCTTAACTACCATGTCCAGCCTCTACTCATCCCTCCTATGCAGCCCAATTAAGTCTAGTGGACCCTCCCTAGCCGCATCTAGCAGCCGTGACCCTCAAAGACTCTTAGTCGAAGAGTCCTTTCCCTTAATGAGTCTATTTTCGTTTTTATTCCTTCCCTATTCTTTTCAACCTTTACACATACACCTAGGGACCCTTAAACATGTGGAAAAACATCCCTTCAAGTACCCCTACCATGGCAGCCCCTTTGTGCATCATTATGAAGAGTTTTAAAAAAGAAAAACTCTTGTTTTGTGCATGTATAACCATAAAAACGAAAATATAAAAGTTGTATCATGTTTTTCATGCAATCATGTATCAAACACATAATATGGTGTGAAAGATGAGTAAATGGAGAATATGGCGTGCCTTTGCGTATTAAACGCACGATAAAAACGTTGACGATTTGCGAAGAATGGGGCAAGAACCTTGGCTTGAATTTCCTTGAAGAACCTTCAAACTTTTCTCTTAATTTTGTGATGTGTGTGCCGTGTAGAAATTGGGAGGAAAAGAATTCTGAATTTGTTGGGGAAGGGGGCGTGTAGTTGTAGGTTTAATGGGTGGGTTTTAGTTTTAAATATTGGTTAGAATCCTAATTAAACTCTAATTGCTAGCTTAGGCCCATTAACCATATTAATTAGTCCCAATTAGCTCATTAGTATTTAATTAAAATATTAAAAATAGTTTTGTTTAATAAAGTCTGTGAATTTATTAGCCAGGTTGCCAACACGTTCGAATTTTTGTTGAAAAACCAACACCGATAAAAATTACGTCCCGGCGTATAAAATCACCTCGAAACCTCTTATTTTTAAAAATAAGAAAAAGCATCACCCATACTTTAAATAATTAAAAACAATTATTTAATAAAAACATTTTCTATTTTTCAGCCATCGGTCTCCGTTCCTCGATCGCAACTCGAATAACCTTTAAAAATACATTTTTAATGCAACAATGTAGAAAAGTATATTTTAAACATGTTAATATGCACAACATAATTAATTAATGCAATTAAAACATATAATTAAAATACAAAGGAGTTTAATAATTTGTGCATATGGTTCACGTGGACCTTTAAATTTTCTGGGCGTTACAATCTTCCCCCCTTAAATTGAATTTCGTCCTCGAAATTTGCTTATCCTTAATAACCCAAATTTTAGACTTAGTTCTAGCATCCCAAAAATCCACGTTTCTGCTACGCTACTCTGATAAAACTTAAATTCTAGAATGTCCTTACGTCTACTAAATCCCAATTAATTTTACCTTCTAAATCCTTATTTTCGAATTGCAACTTAAAAAGACCCATAATGACTTATGTTGTTACTAATATAACCTCGAATCACAACTTTTCTTACAATTCTCAATATTAAAATATGGATAACCAAACTTATCGTATATTACTTTCCTTAATTTATACCCAAGATGTTCGTCAACTTATCATCTTGCAATCTTAAAATCCCAAACGCATCCGCTAATGCTTAGATTTTCAAGCTTAATATCGATTCATCCTTAAAAATCCTCAATTAAAATTTCTTATAATACTAAAACCAAGATATCCCAAGATTCTGAATATTATTAAAAATCTAAATCATCGAAATTCTTACTATTTAACCCATTCAATTTGTTCTTATTGCTATTAGTCCCCAAATTCCTTAGCAATTGCAAAAATAAATTCTTAAGTTCCTCAAAAATTATCTTAATTGGTCCTTAATTTCGAAAATCCTACGATTAACCCATAAGTTCTTGGCATTCTTATTCCCTTCTATAGGTTTCCCATAACATAGATTTCGAAAATTTAAACTTATTTACCCAAAAGTCAATTCCTATAACCAATATTATATTTCATCAAAACTTAAAATTCCAATTTATACATTTTCTTATTCCCAAAGTCATTGTAAATCCTTGAATCATTATTACTTATGAGTATTCCCAAAAATTAATTCAACTAGTAACCACGAATCATAAATATTTTCTTAGAAAATCTACGTGTCCCAAAGCATTCAAAATATTCACGATTAACTTATGGCCCAAAAAAATAGAACGTCAATACTAAAACCCAAAATCAACATAGTCCAATTCCACCACGAAGCCAACATGCGTTAAAATAAAATAATTTTTCATTTCATATTGTATCACATATAAAAAAATTCCAAAGCATATAAATCATATATCATCAAGAAGCTATTAAACATGTGACGTGAACATATAATTCATGTAGTCATGCCGGTGACAACATATAAATCATATAAAGCATGTAAAAACTTACAACTTTGAGGCTTGACGACTGACCTTTCTGGCGCTGATGGTGGCACAACCCTTTACAGGACCTTTGCTCTGATAGCAACTGAAACGTCTGCTTATTCGTTTGCTTAAAAGGTACTAGAAATTTTTTTTTTAACCTCACTTAGCATCGGCCGAACCATAAATATTTTTGACATCATTTTAAAAATAAACATCCAACTGCTATTTAAAAATCCAAACGAAAATATTTTAAAGCATAAAATCGCCAAACATTTTACCAACCAAAAAACATTATTTGAAAAGTATAGCCCATACTATAACCTCTCAAAAATCACTCATAAATAAATTTTCGTAAAAATATCTTTAACATCACGTAAAATCATAAATCATAACTAGTGCGGAAAACTAGCGCAGGTCCTCGAGTTATGTGCACCTTCAGTCCAGTCAGATCAACCATCAAGACCTCCAAAAACATTAACATCAAAATCACCTGCATCAATCACACCTAGTGAGTCTAAAGACTCAACACGTCATATCCTTGATAACAAGTAATACGTAATACAGTTAACATATAACAGTCAAAAATACTTGTACTTAAAATATCGTTTTCATGAAGATGCATAAACTTTAAACAATAACATTTTCGTAAACATTTTCATGATGCATAAACTTTAAATAAAAATATTTTCATAATCATTTTCATGATGCATAAACTTTAAATAAAAACATTTTCATAATGATGCATAAACTTTAAACATAAACATTATCATAAACTTAATCATATCATCCTCAACATATTCATATTCATATTATCATCAACATATACGTATTCTTTTTTATATTCGTTGAATTCAGATCGTTAATTGTGACTTTCGTGTTCATCTACGTCTACATCTACGTGTTGGGCGATGGATCCATCTACATGTAACCACAGTACTGGGTGGCGGGGACACCAGCAACACTATCACCAGTCAACTAGGCATTGGCCTTACGTATTAACATATCATCGTATACATCTACATGTCTGTATCCAAGGAAACACGATCGTCGGGCTCCCACTGGGACCATAACCCTCACGAAATTTCCAACATATCATCGTATTAGTTACAATTACTTCACTTTCTTTAACGTTTCTTATTCTCATCACTTTATAAAATTTAAACATGCATATAACATTTTTCTTTTAAACCAAGCATGCAACATGTCTTTTAAATGTCTTCCTTAATTCATAAAAATCCCATGGACATTTAAAAAAATCATAATTTAATCATGAACATTTCATAAATATTTAAAATGACAGTTTACCCTCAAAACATGTAAAATAACATTTTTACATATTAAATCATAAACATATAGAATTCCTTAAACATTTAAAATATCATTTTAACATAAAAAAAATTCCATAAACATCCATAACCATTAAAAATAGTCATATTAGCACATAAATCAGCATTCGGGGCACTAGCCATGACGTTTACTAATTTCTAAGTGTAAAATGATTGTTTTACCCCTGGACGTATAATTTCCCATTTTTGACTTTTTCTTAAGTTCTTTGACTCTAACATGTCCCAAATAATTATTTAAGCTTACATGAATTTTCTCATTTTTTTATTTAGCCTAAATCGAGGACTTTTGATTTAATATTTAAATAAGAAGTATCAACACGTTTTAATCCCGAATTAAACCAAATCTTAATATAAAATTCTCAAATTAAAAACTTAGACTTATAATAATTATTTAAGCTCAAATATAATTTTTCATAATTTTATTAAGCTTAAATCTAGGTGTTTCCCTATTCGTTTTTAAACTTAGACGTACTTCCCAGTTTTGACTCGTATGGACTCGAAACTTAACCAAACTTTACCAAACTTGAACCAAAGCTTAATAACACCTAACTAACCCATATACAACCAAATTCCAGCCCATTAAGTCCTTTGGATATGCCTAGGAAGCTACTGAATTTTTCTGCACAAGAGTCCTAGTCCTAATATGATTCGAACCTAGGCTAGCTTCGCCTCCAGCCCTTAACCACCATGTCCAGCCTCTACCCATCCCTCCTATGCAGCCCAATTAAGTCTAGTGGATCCTCCCTAACCACATCTAGCAGTCGTGACCCTCAAAGACTCCTAGTCGAAGAGTCTTTTCCCTTAAGGAGTCTATTTTCGTTTTTATTCCTTCCCTATTCTTTTCAGCCTTTAAACATACATCTAGGGACCCTTAAACATGTGGAAAAACATCCCTTATAGTACCCCTACCATGGCAGCCCCTTTGTGCATCATTATGAAGAGTTTTAAAAAAGAAAAACTCCTGTTTTTTGCATATATAACCACAAAAACGAAAATATAAAAGTTGTATCATGTTTTTCATGCAATCATGTATCAAACACATAATATGGTGTGAAAGATGAGTAAAAGGAAAATATGGCGTGTCTTTGCATATTAAACGCACGATAAAAACGTTGACGATTTGCGAAGAACGGGGCAAGAACCTTGGCTTGAATTTCCTTGAAGAACCTTCAAACTTTTCTCTTAATTTTGTGATGTGTGTGCCGTGTAGAAATTGGGAGGAAAAGAATTCTGAATTTTTTGGGCAAGGGGGCGTGTAGTTGTAGGTTTAATGGGTGGGTTTTAGTTTTAAATATTGGTTAAAATCCTAATTAAACTCTAATTGCTAGCTTAGGCCCATTAACCATATTAATTAGTCTCAATTAGCCCATTAGTATTTAATTAAAATATTAAAAATAGTTTTGTTTAATAAATTGTGTGAATTTATTAGCCGGGTTTCCAACACGTTCGAATTTTTGTTGAAAAACCAACACCGATAAAAATTACGTCCCGGCGTATAAAATCACCTCGAAACCTCTTATTTTTAAAAATAAGAAAAAGCATCACCCATACTTTAAATAATTAAAAACAATTATTTAATAAAAACATTTTCTATTTTTCAGCCCTTGGTCTCCGTTCCTCGATCGCAACTCGAATAACCTTTAAAAATACATTTTTAATGCAACAATGTAGAAAAGTATATTTTAAACATGTTAATATGCACAACATAATTAATTAATGCAATTAAAACATATAATTAGAATACAAAGGAGTTTAATAATTTGTGCATATGGTTCACGTGAACCTTTAAATTTTCTGGGCGTTACAAATACTTTGTACAAACAAACTCATCTAGGACTTACACTACTGCCTAAACTGAACTCCTAGCTACGACTGAAGGCAGCATCTTCCAGCCAACACTTGTTTAACGTTTGTGTGTCAAAGACTACATACACGAGTTTAACGTCTTTGTGCAAGACTATATTTGAGTGGTTGAGAGTGTTTGTATGTGAGAACTGAACAAGGATGTTCTCACACACGGAGGGAAATAAGCTTCTAAACTAAGCAGATAACACGTTAAAGTGTCCCTCTGGGCTGATTGCTTCTGAAAGCTGATGTGCAATGTGCGTGCCCTTTCTTTTCTCTCTTGTTTGCGTTGAAGCTATTTTTTCTGTATATCGTTCTTCTTTTTATATATTGTTGTTGAGTCTTCACTGATATTCTCTTTATATAGGCGGGAAACTGAACTTACAGTGAGACTCATTTATTGTATCCGTTGCATCTTGAATTCGTTTCTTGGACTTTGTGTCGACTTTCCGACTGCCCTTCTGAAACGTTTTGTCTTTAATGCTCTGATCCAACGTCCATTATTTTCCTTTGACTGGACAATGACTTTGTACCTTCACGTACAGCTGGAATCCACTGAAAGAGTTTGTCTTCATCTACAACTAAAAGATTCTGACTGATTCTCCGAACTGGTCAGCTAAACTGATCTTCAATTGGGCTGGTGAAATCAGTTGACTCGTCAGTTGAACTGATTTCACTCTCGTTCAGTTGAACTGATTAGCCGGGTTTCTTCATCAGTTGAACACTCGTTTGGCTGGCTACGCTTCTGAGGTTCTCCTGCTGAACCACCTATCAACTGGACAATCATTTGGACTGCTAAATTGTCGTAACAGTTAGACTGATTCAGTTTGTGCAATCAGTTGAGTCTTCACTTTGCGATGTAAACAGCTCGTGACTTATCTTAGCTTCTGCACACTAAGGTAGATTATTAGTAAAAAAAAATAACAAGTTTTGTTAACATTAAAATCAAGATTGCGGATTTGAAAATTTCCAACAACTAGCGAATCAAATGGTAATTCAGGAAACTGAAACTGAAGTAGCTAGTTGATATTGCTTGAACAAGCAGCCGGTTGATCATCGTTCCCGATCCCAAAGCGCATATCTTTGCTGAATCACTAGAATTGTAGATAGGATATGATCTTCAAATGTACAATATCCTCTAAAATCTGACTGGTATAAATTCTCTTCTATCACAAGTCAAGAGAAGTCAGAAAATTACTGAAACTGATCTTGGAAACTTAAAAGTCAAAATGGTCAATGATCTCAAAAATATAACTGAAGATGTTCAATCCTTGATCATCCAACTAGAATTCATGAGAAAGAATTGTGCTTCAATGTCACAATTATCAAGCTCTCTTGATGCTCTCTCTCAGAAGATGGATTTAGTTCATGAAAATTGATTCAGTTCACCCTCAACTTTCAGCCAAGTTCGACACTATATCAGCCCAGATGACTTTGGTTGTGAAGATTTTGAAGAGATATGTGGTTGCTCTAAAAAAGGGAAGAAAAGTCTAAAATGAAATCTACTGCAAAGAAATCTGACAAGAAACACTAGATAGTTGATATTGTTTATCAGAAATTGTTTGAATTTCAGTTTATTAGTTTCAGAAACTCAATTTATCATAATCGTTTTTTCCTAAATTGGATGTATCGAGGCAAAACTGATTTAAGCTAAACTAAACTCCAAACCAAACATAACAAAACAGAACAGATTATGTCCATGAGCTAAACTGATTTACATAAAACCGGATTAGTCAGACAGAGTTGTCTCGGACTCAAAGTGAAGTATCTCTTATTAGTCTATCAATTTTCATCATTCAGTTTCAAGGACATCAGTTTAGATCAGAGGGCTAAACTGATATTTGGATAATTTTTTCCATACAAAACGAATGACATCAATATACGATTTTTAGAGAATATCACATAATGCTGACAAGGACAAAATACAAACCAACATACACTTTTTTGGGAACAAATCCATTTTGAAATTCGAGACCGTTGGATTCAGAGTCTATAAATAGAGAAGAAATTCAGTTTAGTAACGTACTACAACATTTACAGAGATTCAAGCTTTCAAGTATCTGAACTAAACTCAATCAGTCGAGCACACTTTACAAAGAATTGTATCTGATAATTGAAGATCATTATGTTCTAGGATATTGCAATATTATAATTCATTATATTTGATAGCAGTATGTATATTGTTATTCATTCTGTTGAATTGAACTAGGAGTTTTGGTTTGATGGTGTTTAAGTCCAAACTGAACTGAGATTTTTCAAATTACTTGTACTATCCAAAGCCTTTTAATGTGATCCTTTCAAAAGGAAGAAGGGGTGAAACAAGAGCTTGAGTTCTCCGAACATCTAGAAACAAATCTGAATATTTTTCATTTTCAATTTACCTTTCGATTTACCTAGTCAAGCCATTATTTGATTTGTTCTAATATGTCAGTTTGGCTTCTTTCCACATTTATTTGTTAGTTAACTATCATTAACAATCGATAATTCATAATTCAATTTTCTACCCGTCTAAATTAATTTTAAGAAGAAAATTGTATCTAATGTTTATTCAACCCCCTTCTAAAACTATAGCCGATCCTATCACTGAGTATTATCTACCACATATCACATATATCATATTATTTAATATAACATAATGAATAAAACCAATGTTTTATTGTAAGTCCAACTTAATTTATAATTTCTCAAGATAAATGTATATGTACATAAATGAATATGAGAAATATCATAATTAAACGATTTTCATATTCAAAACAAAATGTATATAACAAAATATTTTAGGAACCAAATTTGTTATTAATTATCACATGATCCTTAAACATCTTAATTTGTATGTCTTTAGGTCAAAGGATCATTAATTCAGTAATATCATGTTCATTGACCACTTTATTTTGCTTAACATGTTCTTCAACGGCTAAAATACTTTACGTCGACATAATTAATTTGACTGCCACTTTAGCACAAATACCACAAATGAATTTTCGTAATATAATTTTAACGGCTTAGACATAAAATTCACAATTCTAAGACCAAAAAAATGAAACTCCTTAACATACACCATGCAATAGTGCTTCAAAATAAGAGACGAATTTAGACTCCATATTGAAACTAATAATTTACTTCCAAATTGTTAATTCATTTATACATTAGCATGTAATCTTTAGTATCATGAAGGCACCTCATAACATTCCGCAGTTTTCTAGTAGTCAATACCTTGACTACTCTGATTATTTCCTTAAAATTTGTCTCCCACTAACCTTCTGACATACATGATGACCCAAAATGTTCTCAACAAAACTAAAGAAATGGATAACATTGGGAAAACTTAAATATCACTAATGTGAGTCTTTTTTCAATCTATAAAGCTTTCTTAATCTTGTAACGTTAAATATTCATCATCACTGGAGAAAAATTCTTAAGGTTATTTCATCTGACATTCTTACTCTAGATCACCATTAGGGAAAATTGTTTTCACATCCATCTAATACCAATCTAATTCAGATGGGATATTAATGTCATGGCCACATGAATAGATTTTTCTTAAATACATGAGAAAATATTTTCATGTAGTCAATCCTTTCCTTGAATAAATTCCTTAGCAACGAGGTTATCCTTATGTTCAATGTTGCATAATGACTTTATTTGTCTTAAAGAATAATCTACGAATAATTGCGACTGAACCAACTTTTAGATTCCCCTATTTGCTATTGAATTTCTTTTAATTCATGACATTATACCACAAATTAGATTTCTTGCTGCTCATGGTTTATGAAAACATCTCAAGATCAATTTCGGATCCAAAATAAATATTCAGTTAATTCTAGATACACAATATAATCACTTGAAATTGTTGATATATTAATTACAATAGATCTTCTTAATGTTGAATCAACATTTTCAAGTGAAGTCACACGGTTTTGTTCAATTGAATGCTCGATAGCTAGAGCAATAAGACCAACATGATCATGATCAACAATTTGTGGAATTTAATATGATTGGTTCCACAACACACAATTTAACTTGATGGATGTTGTGAATAACAATCAATATATATAACTTGTGTGGATGGATGAGCATCATAATGATCAATTTTTGAATTTTATCGCTCGTACTAATCAATTCATTCTTAAGAATTTTAAGGCTTTAGACATTTGTTATATCCAATGAAATACCCATTAAAGGTCCTCAGGTGCAACTTTATTTCTTGTGTATTATCATCTCTTACCTTAGACAATCTTACTCAATCATTTATATGTCCCAAACTTGGTTTCCAATCTTTCCATAATTCAAATAGCTCTTTTGGACAACCTCAATTTGAATCCAATTTAACATATACACAATCGTTCTAAGAGTTTAAATTGACAAGGACTTAATAATTTTGGAGCAGGTAATCACGCTCCACACAATGTTCATCCACAATGTATCTACCATAGTACTTTTTACACTATCTTATATCACAATACTACTTTTCTACTTTCACCTTATATGTTTTATCAAATATTCAACACTTCATTGTTGTTATGAAGCAAGTAGAAATACATATGTCGTGAAATCATAAATAAAGGTAATAAGGCATTTATGACTATATAAATCCATAAATATCCATAAGAAATATCTCCAATATGTTTAAATTCCTCTTAAAATATTTCTTTAAAATATCGGTTCACTTACTCTTAGTTTAGTCCAAATAAGTGTCAAAACTATTAGAAACCAATATGTCACATAATAGAGTAATATTAATTCAGAACACATTTCTTAACACCAATATTTTCTTAAGCATGCAATACGGAATATACTTTTATAAATTAATGTGAGAAGACCATCAAACAATGTACCACTTCCAAAAATATCGTATTTATACAATAAACTAAATGATAAATCTAAGGAATATCTATTTGATACCAGTCTTGAAACTGAAATAAAATTTTTAGAGAAATTTAGAATAAATGGTCTTTTCCAACTAAAAATATAATACCACAATGCAAGTCTCGACAGGCTCCACATGTGAGATCATCTAGTTTACTAAATAGATGATATATGAATAACTTCCTAACGACTTCCTTGAGTCTTGCAACCCTTGCACGGTATTGGTAACATGGACTGTAGAATCACAATCAATCCACCAAATGTTATGACTAATAGATTATAACTAATGAGAGTTGAGTATTCATGTTCACACATTATCTCTCCACCATAACAATCCAACCCTTTCTTAAACAGATATTGTAACGCCTCATATTCGATGACTGTCCTCATTGTATCAATACGAGTCTTTTTAACGTGCTTATGTCCTCAGTCACACTCATCCCAGGAAACTTCCCAAGGGGTCACTCATCCCAAAATTATCCCAAATAAAGCACGCTTAACTTTAGAGTTCTTATGTGATGAGCTACCAAAAAGAAGATGCACCTTCTTGATATGAGTAGTACGTATCAAATCTTTCAAGCCCTCCTCAACTGCAAAGTCTCATACCTGAACAGTTTCGGAATTCCTCTCCTTCCGGTGTAAGATCAGTTTATTCACGTTTCCTCCACCTAGAATCCTTCCAGGAGCCGCTCATTGTCCGTGCAACCTCATGCCACCAGCAATCACCCTCCGTCCTCTTCGGCCTCGGGCCTCACATGCCCACTAGTTTCCCCTTGGTTCGTTCCCGAACCACATCGTACAAGGAGAGTTCGGCTCTGATGCCAACTGTAACGTCACAGATTCGACGACTGTCCTCACTGTACCAAGACGAGTCTTTCTAGCATGCTTATGTCCTCACTCACATGCACCCTGGGAAACTTCCCAATGGATCACCCATCCCAAAATTGTCCCAAGTCAAGTACGCTTAACTTTGGAGTTCTTATGTGATTAGCTACCGAAAAGAAGATACGTCTTCTTTATATGAGTACTACATATCAAATCTTTTAAGCCCTCCTCAACTGCACAGTTCCATGCCTGAACAGTTTTGGAATCACTATCCTTCCGGTGTAAGATCGGTTCATTCATGTTCCATCCGCCTAGAAGCCTGCCAAGAGCCGCTCATTGTTCGTGCAACCTCATGACACCAGCGATTACTCCCCGGCCTCTTCGGCCCCGGACCTCACAGATATAGTCAAAAACTCATTTATTGACCATTTAACTTTATGAGTCTTTTAGAAAAATCTTAAATGGGTATTAAAGTCGAGCGAGAATGTTCAAAATATTGTGAATTAAAAATATCTCAAATATCTCAATCTCAATAATTTTAGACAGGATCGTTATATTCCTTACGTGCGTGAAACAATCGTGCTCCCAAATATTGGTGAGCTTTAAAATAGAAAACTATATAATAAAAATGCTTGTGACTGTATAAACAATATCATATTGTTCGGTTGAACCCATGATCCCAGCAAAAATATTGATCTTAATGAAACTAAATGAGAAACTACTAAATATCTTGCACTTTTTATAAAGATCATAGCATTAATGACTCGTTTTATTAATGATTGGTGGTTCATATCTCATAATAGTATAATCATTGTTCATTTAACTCAATTGAGGAATCATCTTCGCTTTCACACCTTATAACATTGAATGTTGGGAATTATAAAATTAATATAAGAGTAATTAACAGAAAAATATGCTGCAAAATAAATAAGATACATGCTAATGTCACCAAGTGAAACAGTAAACCACATGTCATATTTTATCCATGTAAATCATATGAAAAATATGAATAACTGTCATAAAATTGTTTGCTGGCTAAATTTTTAATTTAAATAGATTCAAATAAATTAATGATGTAACTATTGAATTATATTTATTCTTAATCAATGTGGGTAAATTAAGAAAATAATTCAATAACATATCATAATTAATTATATTTAACACAATAAAAACTCATATGAGATAAATTTTACTGTTCAAATATAATTAGTTACAATTTATATCTCTGATGACCAAATATGATTTTAATAATTTATGTATAATTTTAATTCAATCAAAAATGTTGTAGCTACTCTAAAATTATTAAAATAATAAAATCACTAGGATATTTAATTCTTTATGCATAAAATATATATTCTTCATAATTATTCATCTCAAAGTATTTCCAAAGTGATGAATAATTTTATGTATGTTACAACTAAATGTGATTAAAAAATTAATATATAATTTTAAATCAATTAAAGATGTTGTGGCTATTATTTAATAAATTAAAAGTATAAGAATCATTATGACATAAAATTAAAAAACGTAAAAATATTTATAATATTAATAATTTACTGTAATAAATGTCCTTTATGTGATCATCATCCCACTTATTGTATAATTTTTGTATAATTAAGGGTGTTGTGGCTAAACCTTAATTATTTATTATCTTAATCCAAATAATATTCTTGATTTATCTATTTTTACATATGAGATGTCTCTTACATTTATCTTAATTAAATAAATTAACCACAATTAAATTATTTTAAATACAAAAATAATCTAACACTATACATAAAATGGACGTTTCAGAATATTCAAAAGATTGTATAATGGTAGAGAAATAAATATATTTGTAATTTGGCTGTGGCTTGTGTGGAAGTTTCAGCTACCTATAAGGTACTATCAATAAAGTTTGGGAAAACCAAAAACCATTTGAAACCAATTTCATATACAAACATTTCATTAGTTAAAAATTATATGATTTAAAATTCACTAAATGAGTTATTTAATTTTTTTATTCATTATATAAATTTTAACAATGGACGCCACATGTTCGTCCAGGTGTGTCATATAATAAATTATGTCGGTTACACATCACTTTCGTTAAGCTATTCATACAACTTGTAATGTTAATGTAAACGCAATACCTATGTTGATCATATAGTTGTCAATACTAACGAGAACATTAATGTTAAGCTATATTTTCGAATGAATGAATCACTCAACTTAAAAGTATTAAAATTATGATTGACATAGTGAATTTATTTTCATAGATATTTATTCGTGAGGTGTGTCGACTCTATTTATATTTGTAATAAAAATTAATATTTTTTGTATAAAAAGTAATAATTTTTTATGAGTTATTCAAATAGAGGATCTATCCTACAAAATTTACTCATGAGATTGTGTCGCTAAATTTTTTTGTGATTTAGTAATCATTTCGCAATCGCTTTTGAAGTTGATTCTTATAACATTAAATTAAATGACTTTAAAACAACAAAAACTGATATCTTTTGAATATTGATGGTTAATAAAATAATAGGGCCCGAAACAAATTACAAGTCAATTAAATCGGAATTGGCCATAGGCACTGGTAGTTAACTATTTTGCGTATTATATTCAGTCAAATTCAAGTTGGCCTCCACCGCCGAAAAATGCCGGCAATACGTGAAAATGCGTGCAAAAGAAGGGTCCACCAAGGAGGAAGCGACTCATGATTCTCCGTTGCGATTGTCGTGTGACCATTCTGCGAAATATAAATAGAATTGGTACAACAATCTCTGCGATGTCGAACTATGACGCTATCAGTCCACTTGCCTTTCAAGGAAAAGGATCTAATTTTTTTAATTTTATAATATTTCTTTTGCATGCTTTTTACTTTTCATAAGAAGATAATTATTACCGATTTAACCTCTACCACCTTAATTCCCTTTTCCAATATGCTTGTTCTTAGGGCATCCGCATCCGTCGGAATTAATCTATGTTAATAACTCTCCATCTCATCAAAAATGATGGGGTCCACGAGCCACATATTCATTACATTAACACTTCCCCATTACTAACACACACTCACATTCATTTAATTTCAACTTTCATTATTTATGGATCTCACTGTCCACTGGGCTGGCGGAAAAATAATCATTGACGAGCCGCAAGTGACCGGCTTCACGATTTCTTTGGATGAACCTTCTTCTTCGTCGAATATCGTTACTACTTTCAGAAGATTCATGTATTTCTCTGCTTAGTTCAAGCATGCATAACATCATTTCTTCTCCCGGATCACAAATTTCGTCATTAACTTCAGCTTGTACTTCGTCTTCGCTTGTTGGGCTAGAGGCTAGAGCTGGAGCTCGGGCTAGAGCTGGAGCTCGAGCTCGAGAGCTGCTCGAAGAATGAGACATTGTATACAAATAAGAATTAAAGAAATAAATATTGAACCTACAAATAGAAGTTTGAGAATGGTAGAGAATATTTATTGAGTGTGGTTGATGAGTAGAAATGTGTTGGATGAATGAATAAATTTATAGAAATTGATTTGTATTTATAGTGATTTTTTATTATTATTTTATTTAACTAGCCGTTATAGTTTGTATTTTACAATATTATATAAAAACTAGACGTTATAGTTTGTTAAATATGATACGTAGTATTTATTTTTCAAAAGAGTCGTTGGCGAATAATTTTAGCAACGGTTTTTCACTAGTAGTGACTTTTTTTAAAAAACTCATTAATTTCTTAGCTGCCATGTCAGCGAAGATTAATAATTTTCTTGCCCACATTGGTGCATGAACATTAATGGACGTTATTAACACCCATTAATGCACCAATGTGGGTGCCCTTAGAGCAACCACAATGGGTGTTAACACCCTTTCTACATTGTGACACCCATTTAATACCCTTTCTCCATTGTGAGTTGGCGTTGTAGAGAGAGAAAAGGGGGCGTTCATATATTTGAACGCCCCTTTGTCCGCTTATTTTTTAAAAAAAATTGGACATTTAGCGACGGATTTTTACAAACCGTCGCTGAACGCGGGCCTCACACACGTGATGATGTTTCTTTATTTAATGTTATTTAATGTATTGGTTTAAATTTCAAATTTTCATTTTTTAAAAAGAAATTCGGATATTAAAATAAATTCGGATATTAAAATAAATTAAAAATAATGTTCAAGTAAAAACTAACGGTTGTTTTTATTTATAAAAGTAAAAAATTATTTTAACGGCTAATTAACGGCTAGTTAACGGCTATTTTAATAAAAAAATAATATATTCATCTATAAATATTCACACACTACACAAATTATTTCAAACATCAAAACATATTATTCTTCACTCCAAAAATCTTTTCTCTTCTATTTTCATCATCTCAAATTCTTTTTTTAAAAAAATTTCTTAAATCCTACTTTGTTCCGAAATGGATGAAAATTACCCATGATTTTTAGAAATTTCGTGAATTTTCAAAAAAGCCGGAAGAAAATACTTCTTCCCAAAATTTGCAAATTCCACCAAATTATCCATATTTTCCATACCCACCAAATTATCCTTATAATTCCTATCCACCAAATTATCCATATAATCTATATCCACCAAGCTATCCATCTAATCCACATGCAACCAGTATGCCATTTATCTCTCAGACGGAAAATGAACTGGCCACTCCGACTTTCGTCCCAGAGACTCAATTGTCCGACCGTGAATCCCCAATTGAAGTCGTAAATTTGGAGAATGTGGATTCTAGCGCTGAGGGTCAACCTGGAGAAAGGTTGAAGACGAGGTCTTAGCGAGATCGTTTGTCACTATCAGCGATGACCCAATCATCAGCAATGATCAAAATTCGGAAGCTTTCTGGGGTTGTGTTGCAAGCTACTACAATGACAATCGTCCCGCAGGTACACCCAATAGAAGTGCAAGTGTCATATGATCGCACTGGCACAATACCATACAAAAAAAAGTATATCGCTTCAATGCAAATTACAATAGTATTTATAGTGCATACCGTAGCAGCCACAGTGATGAGGATATACTACGGCTTGCGTATGAAAAATATCGTGAGGAAAATAACGGCATCGCATTTAATCTTGAGCATGTGTGGAGGATCGTAAAAGACCGTCCAATGTTTACTCCACAGTCCGTTGATCACCTTGTTAGCACGAAGAAGGCAAGGACCTCGGAGTCGGGAGCAAGCAACACCTCATCCAACCAAGATGCGAGTCTACATGTAGACCTAAACGAAGAAGAAAATCGTCCAATGGGTCAGAAGGCAGCAAAAAGAAAGGGAAAAGGTAAAACGAGATCGGACATGGAGTGTATGACAACTAACTTGGACAATATGTTTGCAAAGTTTACCGAATATACAAGCATGAAAAAAGTTGAAGTTGAAATGAAACAAAAACAATTCGAAGTAGAGGAGATGAAAATAAAAGCTGCTATGGCCAAAGTTCAACTAAAGAAATATGCAATAATTTCTAAGGATACTTCGCAAATGACATATGAGCAACTTATCATCCACGAACGTCTATGTCAAGAGATTAGGGGGAGATGGAAATTTAATTTCCAGTTATTGTAATTTTCGATTATTGTAATTTTCATTTGTCATAATTTTCATTCATTGTAATTTTCATTTATTATATGTTGTACCGTTTTATTTTAAGTTTATAATAAATGTTTAATTTTAAATAAATGTCACTCATAAAATTAAATTATTTTTACGTACTAAATATATAAAAACATATTATTATTAATATAAAATAATAATAATTTTAATTTCTTAAAAAATTTGAAATTGAATTTATATAATTTAAAGTAATAATAAGATGAATGAGTGGACAGCGAGACCTACAAATAATGAGTGTGAATGTTAAAATGAATGTGGGAGAATATATGTGTTCATGTAATGTGTATGTGGCATGTGGACCCTACGATTTTTGATGAGGTGGTGGGTGTTATAACAATAACGAATGTGGATGCCCTTACGTGCAAATTGCTATATATCTATATATAAATGACTGACTTTTGCTCGAGACCCATCCATTTATGTTTCACAAGTGGACACATTATGCAATCAACGTTATATTTTTATATCTAAATAGATCCTTTGTGATGTTATATAAATGGGCATCTTATATGCTAAGTGATACAATATCATAAATTGTGATTTATTCGACTCCATGCCCCATTTAATGTGTACGTTCGTTATCACGTATATAATTTTTTTCCACCAAAATCTTTACGAGACCATCTCACAGATCAATTTTATGAGACAAATATCTTATAAAACTAAATCAATGAAAATTTATTACTTTTTTATGTCAAAATTATTATTTTTCGTTCTCGTAATACCGTCTCGCAAGAGATTTATAATATTTTTTAATGTTATAGTATATTGCATCACATAAAAATCATAATTTGACATACTTTACATCACATAAAATAATTAGATCAAATTTTGAGTAGATTCCAACAAATCTAAATTCTATTGTTAAAAATTAAATTCAAATAACTTTAGCATGATATTGATAAGAACAAGAACAAACCAACCAACCAAAAGTCTTTTGTAAAACAAATAAAAGAATATTAAAAAAAATCTGTAAAGCACGTGGAATACTTTTGTTCGGGCTGTCACATGAGCCCAGGCTGTACGTCTCGTACGAACGGGCCCCACAATCGTATACGTACCTACCAATCTCAGCCGTAGATATCCCCATCCTTATCATTTCCATTTTGGTGATAAGCAACTCCTTAACAAAGTTATAAATTCAATATCTTATCAAATTCCTCTCGTCAGAACCGTACTATCTTTTCCTTTCTTTAATTTTCAAATTTTTTGATATTTTAGTATTAATATGCAAAAAATATTTCAATATATACAATATGTAAATCTTAATAAAATAACTAGAATATCTGATTATAAAACTTTTATGAATTTATTAATTGCTCTATTAAGTTTGCATTTATTATTATTATGACAAAAACTTATGTGAGACGGTCTTATGAGTCGTATTTTATGAGACATATATCTTATTTGGGTCATCCATGAAATTTTATACTAAGAGTATTACTTTTTATTGTGAATATCGATAGGGTTGACTCATCTCACATTTAAATATTCATGAGATCGTATCACAAGAGACCTACTATATTATTATTATTATTATTATTATTATTATATTAATTGTTGTTATTAGAACGCTATGTTTGATACTAGAATCAAGTATTTTATGACTACATTATTTGACACTCAAGCAGGCAAGGAATCAGAAAATAGAGGTTGGAATGGCAAATTCAAGAATAAATATTAGAGAGATAAGTGAGAAAATATAATTAATTTTAATATATAGTCAATTAAATTAAAAAATTGAAAAAAGACGATCACACCCACCCGCGCCTTTCCTCCTTCCCTGCACTTAAAATATATATGTAGTTAAGAAAAATAAAAAGAAAATCGAGGGCATCCAAAATAGAATATCCTCCTTGATTTCATTCTCGAGTGTCGGAATGGTACAAAAATAAATACATGAAAGTCAAAATATAATAAATATTTAAATTTATATAAGAAAATATCGTTTGAAAATATTAAAATATTCAGCCAACTTAAATATTATTGGTGGAAGCCTCACCTAAATCTGACACCGATTTGGGAAATTATATCCTACGTTGGAAGCTAGTGTTCTTCCCATGTAGGATTGACTAGTAAATTAGAATTTTCCGCAAACTTTTGGAAACACAAATGTTTTCTTCACGGAAGATGGACTTTTCTACTTGTCAGTTTTTTCTGCTTCTATTTTACTTACTCTTTATATTCGTAATTCCAAGGCATTCTAAGGATACTCCAAATATTAGAGTACGTCTCTTGTGAGACGGTTTCACGAATCTTTATCTGTGAGACGGGTCAACACTATCGATACCCACAATAAAAAGTAATAGTTTTTCATGGATGATCCAAATAAGAAATCTGACTCACAAAATACGAACAGTGAGACCGTCTCACACAAGTTTTTGCCCATATATATTTTGAGAATTGAATATTAATTTAGAGTATGTCTCTTGTGAGACGTTCTCATGAATCTTTATCTGTGGGACGGGTCAACCTACCGATATTCACAATAAAAAGTAATATTCTTAGAATAAAAAATAATAGTTTTTCTTGGATGACTCAAATAAGATATCTGACTCACAAAATACGACCCGTGAGACTGTATCACATAAGTTTTTGCCTAGACATTATTCCGAATGACCGTTAATCCATCGCGTCCATAAAAATCATACCAAACATGGCCACTATTTTATCATCATTCAATTGAAAATAATTAGTAAAAAGGAAAAATATAATCTTTTTTTTTAAATAAATTAACAGTGAAGGAAGAGAAGTGACGTACGTCTAAACTTGTTATTCAATTGAATCAAGTAATTTACAAATAGTCAACATTACGAGATTTTTCCGGCATAAGCAAAACAGGCTATTGTATAAGCAGCTTCGTAGGTTGGTAAGATGTCATAATCTTGTTTAAGCCAATTTAGAAAAGAAAAAAAACAAAGGATCATTAAAATATTTTGCAATATTTGTAAGCATGAAAAAAGTTGGATAGAGGCATTCCACTTAAATAATATAATATTATATAAAATTCACTTTTCTGTGTATTGTGTGCTCTACGTCTGAAATAATAATTAATTAATTAATCTTGATTTAATAAACATGCTAATATTTCTATTTATAGTATTTTAATCAATCTCATAAGTATTTCAACTGTTACAGTAATAAATTAATATTCAAATCTCAAAATATATATATGATATGAATTTTCAATCATTGAATATATAGAAACCAATTTCTTCCCTTCCAAGGATGATTTCTCAAATTCTTTCAATAATTTTTTGTAGCTTTCTAATTTAGGTCTTTTGTGAGACGGTCTCACGAATTTTTATATATGAGACGTTTCAATCCTACCGATATTCACAATAAAAAGTAATACTCTCAGCATAAAAAGTAATATTTTTCATGAATGAACCAAATAAGATATACGTCTCACAAAATACGACCCGTGAGATCGTCTCACACAACGGAGAAATATGAATCAGAGACAAGAATTATGACAACATTGCGAATAATCCACGTTGCGAAACATCTGTGATATACTTAAAATTATGCTCTCACTGTGCATAAAAAAATTATATAATGATTAATTTAATAAATACACGTGTCGATAGTTTATTAGAAGTGGAACTTAGAAAAAGAAGCTTGATTAGTATATTATTATTTATACGCAACTTGTATGAATGCATATATTTGTTCTTATATTTGCAACACAACTTCTTTTAATTTGAGTTCTTCATTTGTTTTTTTAATATAGAATTTCTTGTTCATGAATTACTTTGCTGTCACCAACTTTGAATAGTCGTCGATATATATATTATATATGTATATATAAGCCAGAAGCCAGAATTTCAATAGACATATATAGTTCCCCATAAGGACCACTGAGGAGTGTTCGTCTTCAAATGGGTTTGCAGTTCTCGCCTACGTCTCCCACCGGAAAATGGCTGGGGTTCGTCACTGCCGTATGGGTGCAGGCAATCTCCGGCAACAATTACACCTTCTCTAACTATTCTGGTGCACTTAAAACCCTTATGGCGCTCACACAGCTCCAGCTCAACAATCTGTCCGTCGCAAAAGATGTGGGAAAAGCGTTTGGAATCCTTGCCGGGCTCGCCTCCGACCGCCTTCCTACACCTGTCATCCTTCTCATAGGCTCCGTCGAAGGGGTCGTCGGGTACGGCGTTCAGTGGCTAGTCGTCAGCCGCCGCATCCAACCACTTCCATATTGGGCTGTAAGTGTCGAATCCCTCGTTTCCATTGGATGGTTATGACCTGGTTTTGCAACTAAATATATATGGTACATGTAATTCGTGCAGATGTGCATATTTCTCTGTATGGGAGGAAACAGCACGACATGGATGAACACGGCTATTCTGGTGACGTGTATTCGCAATTTCCGTAAAAACCGGGGTCCGGTTTCCGGGATTCTGAAAGGTTACGTCGGTTTAAGCACCGCGATTTTCACCGACCTTTGTTCCGCGCTTTTCGCCGATGACCCATCCAAATTCCTGCTAATGCTGGCTCTAATTCCCCTGGTAGTTTGCATGAGCGCCATAGTTTTTCTTCGTGAGATTCCTCCCTCGTCCTCCGCTGCCGCGGAAGACGAAGATGACAAATTTTTTGGGGTAGTTAACGTTCTCGCTGTTATCATCGCGATTTACTTGTTAGCTTTCGATCTTACAGGAACTCACGGCCGTCTGTTTTCGCAAGTATTTGCTGTCATACTTTTGGTTTTATTAGCTTCTCCTCTAGCAATTCCGATATACATCTGGGCTAAGAACTTGATCCGGTCGAATTCGAATACAGCCGACGTAGAACGAGAAATCTCTAAACCACTTCTGATACCATCAAAGGTGGAAGCAGAGGCGATGGTAGAGAAGAAACGGCCGGTGCTGGGGGGCGAGCACACCATATTCGAGGCTTTGAGCACTGTGGATTTTTGGATCTTGTTTGTGTCGTTTTTATGTGGAGTCGGTACAGGACTCGCAGTGATGAATAACTTGGGCCAAATGGGCTTGGCACTCGGGTATTCTGATGTATCCATTTTCGTTTCGCTGACCAGTATCTGGGGATTTTTCGGGCGGATCCTTTCCGGGTCGGTTTCGGAATACTTCATCAAGTAAGTCTACATCATTACATTTTGCATCACATTTGCTAGGTGTCACGAGGAGCTAACTCAACGTAAAAGTTTTCAAAGTTTTTCGCGCAACACCAGGCCACTTTCAATTGGGAGGGCGAGAACAGCTTACCCTTTACACACTATTGCTGCATCAACATAATTTATTAGTATTCCCTTAAAAAAAAGACAGTTCTTTTCTAATGTTTCTTAAAAAATAAATATTTATTATATTCCAAAAGATAGTATTTGCGCCCTTTGATGGCCTCCAAAAGTCTCCATGAGTTTGGTGGATCAGTAAATATCTCCAAAGGCCATTAATGTTTTTATTAAAATTATTTTACATACTTGAGTGTAGTAGACTTCAGATTTAGCCTTAGCTATTGTGCACCAACAGTAACATCACTCCGAAGTCTAATATTTAAATCATATCTGGTTTGAGTAATAATCTATTTAATACACTATGCTTTTTTGTTCCAAATTTACAGGAGGGCTGGAACGCCTAGACCAATATGGAATGCAGCATCTCAGATTCTAATGGCTGTGGGATATATCACGATGGCCATGGCTCTGCCAGGATCACTCTATGTCGGTTCCATAGTGGTCGGGATTTGCTACGGAGTTCGCCTTGCTGTCACAGTTCCTACTGCATCAGAGTTATTTGGCCTGAAATACTATGGTCTCATTTACAACATTCTTATCCTCAACCTTCCACTCGGCTCGTTCCTCTTCTCTGGATTGCTCGCGGGACTATTGTATGATGCACAGGCTACCGAAACCGCTGACGGTGGCAACACATGCGTTGGAGGACACTGTTACAGGATGGTCTTCGTGGTTATGGCAATTGCATGCATCATAGGATTCGGTCTTGATGTTTGGCTTTCTGTTAGAACCAAAAGCATTTATTCCAAGATTTATGCTACCAGAAAATCGAAGAAATCGTTTCATGGCCTATCGTAATGGCGAGCCGAGAATTCCATGTACTTGAGTTTCAGACTATATATATTTTTCGAGTTATTTGATGGGATTTTGTTCAAGGTTTTCTATAAAATTTGAGGATGTGTGTGTAAGAGGGACTGATGGGAAATTCCCCTGCCTAATGAAGTCCCAATATGTATTCATTATTGTACTTGTGAAGGATTTTTGTTTTACCTCTGATATATGTATGCACATCACTTCATGAATGCCGCCATTTCTGGACTTCTATTCCTCCATTTGAGAATAAAGATTGAATCGAATTGCATCGGTAAACTAGTTACAAAATTGGAACCAAGAAGAAATAGTGGCCTAACTGGCTACCTTGCATTAATGTTCTTGCTAGTAAAGTTGTCCACTAAAAGAAATTAGATCTCTTAGTTTGCTTAATTTAAGTTTTGATCATATAAATAATCAAAATTTGATCTTATCACGACTTTCAGTTATATATTATCAGAGTACTGACGTGTTGTTGTATATTATTGATATATTGTCGGATATTGCTGATGTGTTACCAAATATTCCAAATCTTTGATTTTTGACTTTGATATGGTGGGGTGATGACTGCTACTTCACCCTGATACAATGAAAAATCATTGTTATGAGTTCTTAATCGATGGATGAATGATGTTATGACTTTTCATCAAGAACTGTTAATTCTAGAGGCGTGATAATAGTAAATCATTGGTAAAATTAGAAAACTTTTAGTGATTATATGGCTTTATTTTGTATTTGTTAATTTAGCTTGGATCTAATTTCAGTTATACTTCTCTCTATGTTTGTGTTTTTATGAAGATTTATGTCAAATTTGAATATTTATAAATCTTGTAAAATGTTTATAGAGGTCACTTGCACGCTCATGTTTAGTGTGTACCATGATACTCACCTCTTACGTCCTCAACCTAGATAAAAAAAGATATGGAAGTCGAATGATATCGATCGAGTCAATCAAGTTGAGCTTAGTGGGTGATTAAACCGAATTTGCTAGATTTCTTCTCTGGGCTTACACTATCCAGGCCCAGCTTAGAGCCCAGGCTTTACCAGAAAAATCGTTTGAAAAAAGTCTTGTAACGCTTTAACATGCAAGATAGTAAGCCAATATCGACCCATCTTCCAGTTAAATTCAAATTATCTTCTGAGATGTGTCCTAACAGTGAAGCAGAGATGATGGAGATATCTCGAGTACCATATGCATCAGCAGTAGGAAGTTTGATATTCGCCATGATCTATACATGACCGGACATTGCTCAAGCAGTGAGAGCAGTTAGTCGGTATATGACGAATCTTGGACGAGGCATTGAAGTACTGTTAAGAAAATCCTTAGATATATTGTGGGGCCCTTAACTCCTAATCGTCATTACAATGTAATTTGATTAGAGTTAATTAATTACAGCGAAAAACAAGTAAAAATTTTCTTTACAATGAGCCCAAAATGTGTCAACTATAATTATAATACTAAAAATAATATATAATATAGTCTCGTTTAAACACATCACAACATAAAATAAGCCCACGCATGACCGAAATTAACTATATACAAATAACTCATATCCTCGAGACATGCCCTGGTATATAGATACATATATACACTGGGAAAGACTACTAAACCTCAACTCAACTGTGACTCCTTCCAGAAATACCCTCTCCAGTCTCCTGATAGCCTGGAATACCTGCCATTGTCCACACACAAAGACAACAACAGCCCACCTTGGGGGTGAGCAAAAGATCCGTATGGAACAACCATAATATATACAACATGTATCTACACAATGATATATGATATGCAATGCATGCATGTCGTAGAGATATCAGGTCAAATGCCCATCCACTGAGCACGTATCAGAATAAATCGAATATCTATCAAATCAATGCTCAAGCTGTCACACCGGCCTCAATCAAGTATAAGAGATGATCGTATGATAGCGTCAACAAAGCGCCATCAAATACCAAATCTCAATCAATGAATTATAGGGGCCACGAATGACTATGTTTTTAAGGGCCACATAATACCAAACATAACATTGTGTTCACAAACCCCAAGTCAAAATCCAATTATATACAGGTATCCAAGGATCATAGTTCAACGTGTATGTCATGTATAAAATACCAACTCAACAAATAAGGCATATAGACACATATATTCACTCAAATCAATCAAACATATATCATATGACACAGATGCCTGTCGTATGTTACTCGATCGCAACATACCTCAATTCTTCGTTTTCGGTTCAATGTAGCTTTAGGATTTCAATACAGATAATCAATCTAAATAATCAAAATATTCATTTCAATCAATAAATTCATTCAAATTCAACACTAATAGCGTACTTAAATGTATCAATTCGTTCTACGCTATTAAGTTTAACCTTTACGTTATTAAGATAATTATACCGCATTATGAATCCTAATAACTTGTTATTATATAATCATTATTATACATCTAATCATTTACAATCAAAATTTCAAGTTTCAAAATTGTTTTGAAACTTCAAAAATTTATATAAAATTGAAATCATAACATAATTCAATTTCAACTTTGAAAGGTAGTTTCTCGTCGATTATTCTATCGCATATATTGAGTTCGAATTCAAATACATGTTATTCTAGCAATTCAATAAATAAAAGTTCTGAATCAAGAAGAAAATTACCTCAAAAGAACGCTCTCAACACGAGGATTCCAAATATATACTTTGTTTCGAGTTTCGACAACGTTTCGAGGTAGATTCAGACGATAGAACTTTGTTTTCTTTGCTTTTCCTTCAACGTTCAGGTAAAATGAAGAAACGTTGTAAAGGAAACCCATGCTTATCGACCTCAAATGTAGTGCAGAAAAGCGGTGCGCGATTAGGCACCAAAACACATGCAGCCGTGCGCCCCTTGCTGTCTGCAACATTACTTCACGTGCGGGTGTGCCGGATCCTGCGCGGGTTGTTCTGTCCGAAACGCTGTTTTAGGTTTTGAATTATTGAAAGTGGCCAACATAAAAGTTGTATATCTATGTCCTGGATTTCATTTTCCACCAACCTCACTCAATTTGGATATCAGATGTGAGATTTATTCTCATTCTACCAAAATGTGTCAGTGCAGGAACTGCAATGCACACGATACACTTCGGGATTATTTTGCCCCTATTTCCAAATGGATTTGGACAAAACTCAAAACATGAAAGTTTTAGTACTATGTATTAGCTTTCTAATGAAATTAATTTCATTTCATTCGGACTAATACTATGATAATTATGATAAAAACCGTAACATGTATCACTTTTCTATTGCGGTTCAACATACTTTTCAAACACAAAATCAATTTCTAATACAATCTTTCATTGTCATCACCTATTTTCTCACTTTCATTGTCAATTATATACTTCATACATTTAATAGCATAACAATTTCATGAATTATCGATAATCACATATGATTTACGATAATACGATACAAGGTCCTTACATTTCTCCCCCACTTAAAAGATTTCGTCCTCGAAATCTTAAATATCTATATATATACATAATATCGGCAAGCATATAATATGTTACCAGTTATAGTACATATCAAAACTAAAATCCGTAAATGGATCATTATACATTGAATACAATGGAACATGTGGAATAGAATCGAATAAGTGCGGATATTATTCTCGCATCTTGCTTCCAATTCTCACGTTGACTCCTCCACACCATCTCGTGTCCATTGTCCTTGAACTAAGGGAATTGATTTGTTACGCAATATTTTCTTCTTCCGATCCATAATGCAAACAGGTTGTTCAATATAAGAAAGAGAGGATCAAGCTCAACCTCATTAGGTTGAAGCACATGTGATGGATCTGGTTCATACTTTCTCAACATAGAAACATGAAATACATCGTGAATGACATATAAAGTTGGTGGCAATGCCAACCGAAAAGCAAGATCCCCAACTCGATCAAGGATCTCGTATGGACTAACATATCGAGAAGATAATTTCTCTCGCATGCCAAATCGAACAGTACCTCTAAAGTGAGATATTTCAAAAACATTTTATCACCTTTCTGAAATTCTAAGGGTCGTTTTCGTTTGTTAGCATAGCTCGCTTGACGATCCTGAGAAGCTTTCATTCGATGTCGAATCAACTGAACCTTGTCGTTCATTTCATGTATCATTTCAAGTCCAATCATTTGTCTTTCACCAATTCATCCCAGAACAACGGTGACCTACATCGTCTCCCATATAAGGCTTCAAACGGTGTCAAGCCAATACTCGTTTGAAAGCTATTATTATAAGAAAATTCTACCAATGGTAAGGCATCTTGCCATCCAATTTTGAAATCCATCACAATAGCACGTAACATGACTTCTAACGTTTGAATTGTACGCTCAATCTGGCCATAGGTTTGAGGATGATAAGCAGTACTCATAGCCAAATGCGTAACCATGGCTTCTTGGAAACTACCCCAGAATTTAGAAGCAAATCTGAGATCACGATCTGATACAATTGAGGCTGGCGCACCGTGCAGTCTCACAATATTCTCAATGTATAAACGAGTCATTTTCTTATAAGGATAAGTTCGCTCATACGGAATGAAATGTGCATATTTCGAAAGCCGGTCAATAAAAACTCAAATGCATCACAGCCCTTGGGCGAACGAGGTAAACGGCTCACAAAGTTCATAGCAATATGTTCCCAATTCCATTTTGGAATTTCAAGACTATGGAGTAATCCTCCCGGTTTCATTCTCTCGGCTTTCACTTCCTGGCAGACAATGCATTTCGAAATAAATTCAGCAATGTCCTTCTTCATAAGTCTCCACTAGAATTGTGGTCTCAATGTCAAATACATTTATCAGCCTCCAGGGTGAATACTGTATTTGCTACAATGTGCTTCACGAAGAAAGGCTGATTTCAAATCAGAATTATCAGTGACTACCAGCCGACCATTAAGTCGTAAAGAACCATCAGAAGAAATATGAAATCTAGAAGTATGTCCTGCATATATAAGTTCTTTAGACTTTTGAATCTGAGTATCGCTTCGTTGGGCCTTTCATATTTTAGATATCAAATTAGGCTCAATTTGCAATGCGGAGACCGTGACAGAATTCCAATTCGAGTGAAAAGTCCATCCAGAAGTACATATATACTCGTGTACTTTGGCGAGATTAACATAGGCTAAAACAGGGTCATGAACTTTAAGATTAAGGGCATTTGCAGTAACGTTCACCGATCTAGGGTGATACTAGATCTCACAATCCAAGTCCTTCAGGAGATCCATCCACATGCATTGCCTCATATTTAAATCAGATTGAGAAAATAAATCTTCAGATTCTTATGGTCTGAATATATAACAAAATTTTCTCCATATAAATAATGGCGTCAAATCTTCAGAGCAAACACAATGGCGGCCAATTCCAAATCATGAACATGATAACAAGTTTCAGGAGATTTTAATTGACGAGACACATAAGCAAATACCTTGCCATGTTCCATCAAAACACAGCCCAAACATTTACCAGATGCATCTGTACACACTACAAATCCTCTGGTACCTAAGGGAATAGTAAGTACAAGTGTTGTGGTCAATCTCGTCTTCAATTCAAGAAAACTAGCTTCACATTCATCTGACCAAATGAATATTTGATTCTTCTGTGTCAGTTGAGCAATAGGTTTAGCTATTTTTGAAAACCATTCAATAAAACGACGATAATTGTCACGTCTCGATATCGGGTTAGTCGATACCGACGTTATTCAACAATCACATAATTGCTAAACAACAAGCCTCGTATTATATTATAAACCAAAACCGGTTTATATCATGAATATCATAAAAATGGAATTGTCTTTACAATAGTAACTCTGAAAACGATAAAAATCTGCGGAAGCGTTTATAACTTGAATTAAAAACTCACAAGAACATATTCCTAATTAAAATTTTTCATGCGTCGACTATCAGCTCAAAAACTGGTGTCTCATTCTTCTTTCTCTATTTCTTCTTTTGATTTATCTGGGGAGGGTAGAGTAATGAGTGAATGATATGGTGTCACTTAGCAAGTGGAGGCTGTTCGGGCACAACAAACAACATGCAAGAAAAAAAATTTGAAACACACACCTTTCATAACATGAATTAAACCACATGCATACTGTCGACCAGACACTGAGATTCCTCTACTTTTAATGGTTTACCATATTAGTCCCTAATTTTTACTCCTCTAAGGGGGCGAGACCATATAGCGGTTACATCCCCACCGTGTAAGGGTCATATAATGGTTGGGATTTCCTCCCATATCAAGTAGAACAGTGCCAACACGTAACTCATGCAACAATCGTAACCAGAAGGGGTAGAAGAAGAATTTGCACTAGACCGAATTTAAAAACACACAAAATTCATAACCGAAAATTACAGGTTTAAAACAAGCCCACTTACCTTAGACTTGGAACAGAATATGAAGAATTCAAAAATCATAGAAGAATCATGCAACCGACACTTCGAAAACGCAGCAACACATCTCCCGGAAAATCAGCCGTCTTGAAAAATTCATTGCGCCTTATTGAACCGTTGGATCGGGCTTAAACTTTTACAGTACGTTCAAATGTACATCAAATAAATTTTTAACGATGGAGATCGGGTTTGAAATTCGTTTTATCCTGTTTATGAATGAAAAATCGTAGGTATGATGTTCTCGCCTAGAATATGAGCAGTTTTCTTGCGAAGGCTATAAATCAAAACTAACCGTTTGATTTGACCGAATTTTGGATATGTTATTCGAAATATATGGAAGCATATTTTGAACAGTGGAGATAGGATTATGACTACCGGAGTGAAAAAAAGAATTTCAGAACTCGGACAGAATTTTGATGATTTGTGCAGAATTTTGGAGATGAATTTCGAAAATATGAGAGGAAACTCGAAAATTTCAGTGTAAATTTTGAATGGGAGCTTCTCCTATTTTTAGAGGTGGTTATTATCGAAACTTGGGTTGGATTGGTCTTTTAAGATGTAAGATTATTACTCGCGCATTTTCTATTCTAGTTCTCAAGTGACTTCTCTTTCAGTATGATCAGAAAATCGTCTAAAATTCATAAATAATATCCCAGTGATTCTTGTCAGACATCTTAATAACTAAAGTGCTGAGTTACTCATACTTTGGATTATACTTATAATACCATATTTTCTTATTATTATTTCCATTACTACATCCAATGATAGCACTTCTATTAAACGAGAATTATTAGAATCGTTGATTCTACAACAACTTACTATAACCCAATAGCTACATATCTCATAATCATAATTTGATAAGCTAATTTCTTATGAGAGAGGAAAACCCAAATAAAAACCTTCTGAATCAAAATGTAATCCAATAATGTCACTCTAACTGAAATCCGATAAATCAATATCATCTTTTCCATTGAACATTTAATATAAAGACTAGTCTCATATTCAATTTAATATAAAACCCAAAAATCATGTCTTAAATTTTATATCAACTGTGTAATGCAGACATTGGTTCCCAATTATTTTTATTTTCATATCCAATCGCTTGCAACAATATAAAATTTCCAAAAGTCAAATTATAACCCAATATGGTCAATCTAAAGTACTCAAAAGTATTATCTTAAAAGATAAAAATTAAAATTCCAATTGATAATTTCACATCAACTCTAATCTCAAATTTTCTTTTCTTTTTCTCATACTAAATTTTAATTTCCCATCAAGACAATGAAACTGGTTTTGCTTAACGATTTCTCAAAGCACAGTGTGCTGACAGTGAGGCTAGAATTGTCTTATCTATAATTTTCTGACTTAAAGCGTCAGCTACCTCATTCGTCTTGCCTGGAAGGTAGCTTATCGTTACGTAAAAATAATTCAATCCATCATCTCTGCCTCATGTTCAATTTTGTCCGCGTGAACAAATACTCGAGGCTCTGATGGTCAGTGAAGATCTCACACTTGGCGTCGTAAAGGTAATGCCTCATATTCTTTAATGCAAAAACTACTGCGGCTAACTCAAGGTCGCGGGTTGGGTAGTTTTGCTTATACAGTTTCAATTTCCTTGATGCAAAGGAAATTACTCTTCCTTCTTGCATGAACACATATCTTAGACCTTTCTTTGAAGCATCCATGTAATTGAAAAAAAATACTTGCCCTCATCAGGCAGCACTACCACCATTGTGGTTGCAAGTTTCATCTTTAAGGTTTCAAAACTTTTCTCACATTCTTTGCTCCAATTGAATTTAGAGTTCTTTTGTGAGTTTTGTAAGCTGTATTTTAAGGGAAGATCTTTGACAAATCCCCGATAATCGCTCGCCAATCCTAATAAGCTCTGAATTTCTGTCTTTGTCCTTTGTCTTGGCCAGTCTTTCATTGTCTATACTTTCTTAGGATCCACAAATACTCATGCCTCACATATTATGTGACATAAGAAAGTGATTTCTAAAGCCGAAACTCACCTTTCTTGAACTTGTCATATAATTCTCTTTCCCTTAGCCTATTAAGACTGAGACGAAGATGCTCCTTGTGGTCTGCTTCATTTGGTGAGTGAATGAGGATTTCCTCGATGATCAACGCTAACAATTTTGTCAATGAATGACTTGAACCCCTATTCATTAGATCAATGAAGGTTGCAGGCACGTTCTTCAAGCCAAAATGCATTACTGTGAACTCATAATGCATGTACCTTTTTCTGAAGGCTGTTTTCGGAATATCTTCGGCCATGACCTTCAATTGGTAGCAAACTCTTCTCACGTCGAGCTTGGAAAATATTGTAGCTTATTTAAGTTGATCGAAAAGATCGTCTATCATTGGAAGAAGATATTTGTTCTCGATTTTTGATCTTATTGAGTTCTCTATAATCTATACAGAATCTTATACTTCCATCTTTCTTATTTACTAATAGGAACAGAGCTCTGCTTTTCGTCTATCAACTTTTGGAGTTGTTCTTTTAGCATCTAGAGTTCAGCTGGCGTCATTCGGTATGGTGCTTTGGAATTGGTGCATCACCAAGAACTAGATAGATTTTGAACTCAACCTCGTGATCCGAGACTATCCCAGGTAATTCTTCTGGAAAAACGTCTGAGAATTCTCGCACTATTGGGGTATCTTCCAACTTGAGCTCAATTTTTTCATGCACTTTGTTCACCATTGCTAGGTAAATTCTTTCCCGATTTTATGGATTTCCAAGTATGGGAAGAAGAAAGAATGTATTTATGTCTCTTGACATTGCCATGGTACGTGATTTCTTCTTGGTTCGCGGTTTGGAGTTTGAAATTCTTAGCTCCGACAATCTGCTATTGCACTGCTCTTAAATAACCAGTCCATCCATATGATGACGTCAAAATCTACCGAAGTGCTTGGAATCAAGTCGGCACTGAATATATGCGAACTGATACTGATTTTATTCTTTCTTTAAATTATCATGATTACTATCTCAAAACTTATATAAATCCTGGAACTTAACTCAATTTAAATCTATAGCTTATTGATTTAAATCCCTAAAATAATAACCCAGTCGTCATAATATAAAATCTTATTCAACCTTGTACGAATGAAATTAATCCTCAATTAATTCTTGTGCTAAATCTTACTTTCAACAAGACAATGATCTTAGAGAGCTCCAACACAAACTATTTTTATTGAATATCTTTCTCCTTGAATCATTCTTAGTACCGTAACAAAAGTCAAAATTTATTATGCTGTATTTTCCTCAATATCAAACAATATCTCATAACTTATTTTATTCACATAAGGTCGTAATCTACTAGTTGTCTCAAAATAATATAAATTTCTAAACCTGAAGATATTGTTTCCCACGCTCATTTAAACAAGATAACCCAAAATCATACATATTTGAAGTTAATGCCTAGCGTTCTTAAGAACCCAAATTAATGTTCACACATTTAACTATTGCCCAAAATCAACTTCTATATTGGAATATTCAAAACTTATTATAACTCTTATCCCATATTTTTACATACTATTTTATTTGTTCGATAAATAATTTATTTTCCCAAATCAAATATTTCATATTAAGTCAGAAGCTTAAGTCAACTTATCTCATATAGATATAATCACAACAATATAGGTCAATACTAATTGTTTCTTTAATCCAATTCCATAAAAATTCGACACACACTACAAAAAACGCGTTGAACGAGATTTTTCGAGAAATTTTCCAAAAATTGAAGGCTTGGAGATAAACATATGGATTTAAAGCATATGCCAAGAGGAGTTTAGAACAACTGACGGAATCGAATTTGAAATTTCCTTCAGAAATTTATAGGATATACGACACTTTCCTAAAACAGCAAAAACACGATTTTGGAGGTGTAAATGAAGGAATTTCGCGTTTATGAACCATGCCTCACAAACTTGTTGTGGATATTACTCGTTGGGTCATTCCGGAGGAGACCCCATCGGCTCTTTGCTATAATCTAACGGATTTTTTTTTTTGTAAAATTTTCCCCAAATGGATTATGAACCTGTCGGCTCTGATACCACTTAAATGTCATGCCCCGAGACCGGGGTTAGTCGACACCGACATTATTCAACAATCATATAATTGCTAAACAACAAGTCTCGTAGTACATTATAAATCAAAACCAGTTCATATCAAGAATACCATAAAATGAAATCGTCTTTACAATAGTAACTCTGAAAACGATAAAAATCTACGGAAGCGTTTATAACTTGAATTAAAAACTCACAAGAACATAGTCTTAATTAAAATTCTTCATGCGTCCACTATCAGCTCAAAAACTGGTGTCTGGTTCTTTTTTCTCTATTTCTTCTTCTGATTTATCTGGGGAGGGTAGATTAATGATTGAGTGATATGGTCGTCATTCAGCAAGTAGGGGTCGTTCGAGCACAACAAACAACATGCAAGAAAAAAAAATTCGAAACACACATTTCATAACATGACTTAAACCACATGCATATTGTCGACCAGACACTGAGATTCCTCTAATTTCAATGGTTTACTAATATCAGTCTTTAATTTTTACTCCTCTAAGGGGGCAAGGCCATATAGACGTTACATCCACACCGGGTAAGGGTCATATCATGTTGGGATTCCGTTCCATATCAAGTAGAATCCGCACAATCCCAACACGTAAGTCGTGCGACAATCGTAACCATAAGGGATAGAAGAATAATTTGCACTCGATCAAATTTTAAAACAAACGAAATGCATAACCGAAAATTACACATTTAAAACAAGCCCACTTACCTTATACTTGGAATAAAACATGAAGAATTCGAAAATTATAGAAGAAGCATGCAACCGACACTTCGAAAACACAGCAACACGTCTACCGAAAAAGCAGCCATTTTGAAAAATTCATTGCGCCTTATTGAACCGTTGGATCGGGCTTAAACTTTTACAGTACGTTCAAAAGTACGTCAAATAAATTTTGAACAGTGGAGATCGGGTTTGAAATTATTTTTATCCTGTTTATGGATGAAAAACCGTAGGTATGTTGTTCTCGCCTAGAATATGAGCAGTTTCTTGCGAAGGCTATAAAATAAAAACTAACCGTTGGATTCGACCGAATTTCGGATATGTTATTCAAAACATATGGAAACATATTCCGAGGAGATCGAATTCCGACAACCGGAGCGAGAGAAAAAAATTTCTGAACTTGGACAAAATTTTGATGACTTGTGCAGAATTTTGGAGAGGAATTTCGAAAATAGGATAGGAAACTCGAAAATTTCAGTGTAAATTCTGAATGAGAGCTTCTTCTATTTATAGTGGTTGTTATCCAGATCATGTATTATCTACTCGTTTAAACTCTGAATTAAATATTTAATCTAAGATAGATTATTATCTCTTATCTATCTCATTATCCTTATCCAAATATTTATATCTCTTATCTCATATCAATATGAAACGTCTCGCTCATTTTTAAAATTCTACTAGACATTTTTTTTAAAAAAAAAAATAAAAGCTTCGCAATCTCGAAATAACATTTAAAAATGATATTAAATATTTGACAATAAAAATAACGCAATTTTAAAATTTCTAAACTATTCCAAAATCAATGAAAGCGTAAACGTATAAAAATCGTAATATCATCAACACATAAAAATGTTCATCTCCTCTCAAATCTCATATCATAATGCGGAAAACATGCGGTCCTCGGGTCGTGTCACCGCGCATCCCGCCTGCCTACTCAGTCTTCGGCACCTCCGGTCCTCTGATCAAAATGCTCACCTGCATCACACACGCCTAGTGAGTCTAAAGACTCAACACACCTGTACCAGTAATAACAAGTACATATACGTAGCACACAACAGTGAAAAATAGCATAATCAAAATACATTTCATGAGCTTAAAAACATGAACATAAGCCTGTCGTGTAAAATGATAACGTGTCAAAACATGTCTCATCATGTTATCATATCGTATGCGTAACTGTGACCTGTCAAAACATGGTAATAGCATGTATAATCGTATCAGCATATACGTGTTAAAATCTTAATTTGAATTCCGTTCATTAGCTGTGACTTTCGTATCATCATGTCATCATGTCAGTCGATGGATCCATCTACGTGTAACCGCGGTACCCGGCGGCGGGGGACATCAGCGACACTCTCACCCGTCAACTGAGCCCGAGCCTATCATATCATCATATCATGTCAATGGAAATACGATCGTCGGGCTCCCTCTGGGGTCTTTTCCCTCACGATATCTCCAATCATATCATCGTGTCATCGTGTTAGTCACAACTAAATCACTTCATTCAAAACGTGTCATCATATTCATCACTTAATAAAAACATGCATATACATAATTTTTCATTTAAACCAAGCATGCACCGTATTTATCATAATTGCGTAAAAATTGTAAACATGATGCATGAACATTTAAAATATCATGAATTTGTGCTCAGAGCGCTGCCAGGACCAAAATCTCACCCCGGGTGCAAAATGACCATTTTGCCCCTGGAAACCCAAAAACTATCGTTTCAACCCTGGACCTCTAAAATTGACCCGAAGCTTACCAAACTCCTTAAAATGTCCCAAAACATATTTAAAAGCATTCCTTGACGTAAACTCGAGCTCATACTCAAACTTAATTGATTTGTATTAAAGCTTGGACCGGGGTCCCGATTTTAACCCGATTCGATTCAACATTTATCTAAATTTTACCATATTTCATAAAACACTTAATGGGACCTAAACAAATGTCATTAAGCTGCTACCCCACGGCTGCAAACTTCCAGAATCTAAAATCCACTCTCGGTCCTATCCCATTACCCCACCTCATGTGCATATATCTCTCAAAAACTCACACCTCAAGTTACCCCCATCGTGTCAACCATGAACCAGCCTATTGTGGACCTAGACCAGACTCCAAAGAACCTACCTTAACCACACAATCAGCCCCATGCAGCTTACCACACAGCACCGATCGTGATCTCTCAAGCCACCCTACCCGAGTTCCTCCCTTGTCTCGTGTGGTCGGCTAGCCAGGAGGTTCCAGCGATGTCTTGGCCTTCCTGGGCTGTGACTCAGACCCAACAGGGTCTGGTCCATGCCCTGGTACAGCCCTCACACCACCCGTCCCGCCTCCTATCCGAACACGGCCTCCTCCCCAAACGTGCACTACCGAGAAGCAACCCCTCGATCTCCCATCCTACAGCATCGGTGCTTGATCTAAACCCTCAAACCACCTCTTGACCCTCACCTTGATCACTTACCAGCCCTGACATCGCAACCCTTTACACAAAACCAGAAAAATACATGAGCAGCAAAGAAATAATGCAAGAGGCATATCAAAACCGAAAACCCTTTTTACACATGCTTTAGATCTTGAGTTTCCCTGCATGAATGCACACACAACAAATATATGATCGTGGATGATGCAGAAAGGGTGGTACAAGCGTGCCTGGTGATGGTCTTATTGAAGAACACACACGAGCCGAAAGTTTCTTTGCAAGGATGGAGAGGAAACCGATGGGGCCTCTTGCTGTAATGATGAAAACGAGAGTGTCTGCTGCTGAGGGGAGGTGTCGGCTATGTGGGGTATTTAGGTTTAGGTTAAGGAGTGGTTTAGGTAGATAAATAAATAGATAACAATTAGATAATGGGCCCAAATTTGCTATTTAAAAGTTTTAAAATTGTTTTAAGCCCAATAAGCTTAAAAGTGAGCCCATTACATTCAAACGCATCCCGAAAAATATTTTGTGTTGAAAAGATTTTGAAAACATTAGCCGAAACCTCAAAATGTCCCCCGATTCGATAGAATTTGCGTACCGTTAAAAATAAAATCTTGCAGGTAAAAATACACAATAAAATCCCATTTTTGAGAAATACCCTTTAAAACACCTTAACTTAATTTATAAAAATAAATCGTATATTTAAAATAATTTTCCTGAAAATTCTCCGGTCTCCGGTCCTCGATCGAACGTGAAATGCATCTAGAAACCCTAATGCGTGAACTTTAAAATTTTCATGAATTAAATCTTATCATACATGAATTATGCATGAAATGCATAAAAATAATTAAACACAAATTAATAAAATAAACATGCATTTTATGCTTTAAAATAATTTAATAAAATACCAAGGAGATTTAATAATTTGCATACACGTGGTTCACGTGGACCTTCAAATTTTTTTGGGACGTTACACAATAACTTGTATTTATATATCCCAAAATCGAAATGTAGATATATTATCTTCTTAAATTTTGAACTCCTTGGATAATTGTACACAAAGATTAAATTATCCTACACAACTTTAGATAATCTTAATAATCTTAAATAAAAAACTTGATAACTTAATACCAATTTCTAGCACAAAAATAATACACCGAGTTTGAAATTTGCGGGTTTTACAATAATAACCAGCTAAACCGATGAAACTACGGATCTCAGAGACATTCATAAGTCTCGGCCAATTCAATACCGCTTCAACCTTAGCAGGATCAACAGATATGCCATGTCTCGAAATGACGTGGCCCAAAAATACTACTTTGTCCATCTAGAAACATTTGGACAATTTAGAATATAAATGACCATTGCGAGGAGTTTGAAGTATCAGTCTCAAATGTTCAGCATGCTCCTTTTTCGATTTCGAATTTACCAAAATATCATCAATAAAGACGATAACGAATCGGTCAAGAAAATCTCGAAGGACACGATTCATTTGATCCATAACGACAGCAGGAGCATTAGTGAGATCGAAAGACATAACCAAAAACTCATAGTGGCCATACCTGGTACGGAAAACAGTCTTAGGTACATCTTCTTCTCGAACTCATATTTGATGATACCCAGAACGAAGATCAATCTTCGAATATACAGAAGTACCCTGAAGCTGATCAAATAAATCATCAATACGAGGAAATGGATACTTATTTTTCACAGTAGCCCGATTCAGCTGTCTATAATCAATACACATTCGTATAGTACCATCTTTCTTTCGAACAAATAAAATTGGAGCTCCCCAAGGTGATACACTCGGTCGAATATATCCCTTATCGAGAAAATCATGTAATTGTTCTTTCAATTCCAGAGTTGCCATGCGATAAGGAGCTTTAGAAATTGGTGCAGTCATCGGCACAAGATTAATACTAAATTCAACTTCTCGATGAGGAGGAAAATCAGGAATCTCATCGGGAAATACATCCGGGAACTCTTTCGCAACAGGAATATCAGATAAAGAAGGCTCCTTTTTATAAACATCAACAACATAAATGAGATAACCCTCATCCCCGCTAAACAAAAGCCGTGACATTTTCAGAGAGGATACCAAAAGAATTTTAGCTTGTGAACCCTTGCAATAAAAATTCCATTTAGGTCCATCAACAGGTCGAAATCGAACGTCACTCCATGAAAACAATCAATAGTAGCTCGATTGGTTGTCAGGATATCTGCAAACAATTTAATCAAAGTCGTGCATTGGAAGGACAATCAGATTCAGAAATATCACATTGTCATCGTAGATCAATAAACAATTATGCAAAACTTGTTCATACAAAATAATCTTTCCTGCTGGCGTAGTTATCGATAACATATCAGACAATGGAGTATACATAATATCATGGGATGCAGCAAATGCATGAGATATGAATGAGTGAGATGCTCATATATCAAATAAAACACGTGCAGGATAATTTCAAGGCATGCAAATACCTACAATCAAAGCACCAGGAGCTTTTTTTGCCTAATCCTCGGTCATTGCATATACTCGAGCTTGAGGAGGACCTTGGACAGTCTGACCACCAGGTCCTTGATATCGTGGAAAATTCGACTGCTGGAAGGAGAGAATAGGAACAGCAGGTCTCATCATATTAGGGCCATCTCGAAATCCTGGCTGGGGTTGGGACTAAGGTATACCCCTATTCAGACATACACGAGAGAAATGGCATTCCTGCCCGCAATGATAACAAGTACCAAACATTCCCCGACACTGCTCAATAGTATGCTTGCCTCCACAATGACTGAAATACGGAGCAATAACGGAAATCTCTCGCTGGGATCCACTGGAACTAGAAGAATATGAAGAAGCAGCAGAACCAGTCTTATTAAACTTTTTACCTTTTGGACGCTGCTGAGCTGACACTTGAGGTGGAGGAACATACTGAGGACCTCCTCGCCTTAATCCAGATTCGGCTACCTTGGCTCGTTCAACTGCCTCTACAGTAGCTAGTAGGCAACCCATAAATAACAAAAGTATATATAGCAGGATGTAAACTATTCCCAAACCTGTTATATTTCAATTTTGCATTTGCAGCTACATGAGGCGCATATTTCAAAAAAGTAGAAAATTTCGAAGCATATTCAGCAAAAGTTATCGTTCCCTGCTGCAGACTATTGAATTCACTTTCCTGGGTAGTTTAATACGAATGAAGATAGTACAGCTCAAAAATTGGGCCTTGAAGACGTCCCATGTGACTTCAACACCGGCCTCTTTCAGTCCAATCTCAGCGGCTTTCCACCAAGATTTTGCTCGGTCCTTTAATTGACACAGGGCAAGTTTCATTCTCCGAGGCTTGGAATATTCAACTATATTAAACAAATGCTCGATATCATTTAACCATGCATATGCCCTTTTTAAACTCTCGGTGCCAAAGAACCTTGGTGGTTTCAGATCCTGGAATCGAGCCATCACCAAATCCATGGACATTCCTTCAAATTGTCCAACCATCATCTCAGTACTACTACTCATAGCAGTTTCATTTGTGGGATCCATCTACAAAATATAGTATGAATATCACAAATAAATATCAAATATGCTTCATCATCATCATATCAAATCATCAATCTCATCAACAACTTACTCAAACGTAGCTAAATCAAGTAGGAGTAAGTAATACAAGTAAATCAAACACAAACACACAATTCATGTGTGCATATTCAAGTGTACACAAGACTCAATCGAGCATTTTCAACTATGCTCTGACACCATACCATGAGGGGCCCTTAACTTCTAACAATTATTACAATGCAATTTTATTAGAGTTAATTAATTACAGCGGAAAATGAGTAGAAATTTTCTTTACAATGAGCCCAAAATGTGTCACTATAATTATAATACTAAAAATAGTATATAATATAGTCTCGTTTAAACACATCACAACATAAAATAAGCCCACACATGACCGAAATTAACTATATACAAACAACTCATATCCTCGGGATATGCCCCTGTATATAGATACATATATACACTGGAAAAAAGACTACTAAACCTCAAATCAACTGTGACTTCCTCTAGAAGTACCATCTCCGATCTCCTGATAACCTGGAATACCTGGCATTGTCCACACACAAAGACAACAACAGCCCCCCTTGGGGGTGAGCAAAAGCTCCATATGGAACAACCATAATATATACAACATGTATCTACACAATGATATATAATATGCAATGCATGCATGTCGTGGAGATATCAAGTCAAATGCTCATCCACTGAGCACGTATCACAATCAATCGAATTGCTATCAAATCAATGCTCAAGCTGTCACACCGGCCTCAATCAAGTATAAGGGATGATAGCATGATAGCGTCGGCAAAGCGCCATCAAATCCCAAATCTCAATCAATCAATCATAGGGGCCACATATTACTATGCATTTAAGGGCCACATAATGTCAAATATAACATCGTGTTCACAAACCCCAGATTCAAAATCCAATGATATTGAAACGTCCACTACTCGTTTTCTTTAAAAGTACTAGAATTTTTTTATTTTTTTTAGAACCCTCTTGAGAATCGGCCGAATACATATTTATATTATAAAATATTTTTGACACCAGTTAAAAATAAACAACCAACTATATTTGAAAATCAAAAGAAATAGTTCAAAACGTAAAATCGTCAATCGTTTGCATATTCTAACTTAGCAAAAATGCTAAAACTAACAACCTCTCAAAAACATAATCAAAGTCGTAAAAATATCTTTCAACATAATCTTAAAAATCATAAATCATAAACATAAGTCTAGTGCAGAAAAACTAGCGCTTGTCCTCGGGTTATGTGCACCTTCAGTCAAGTCAGATCAATCATCAAGACCTCCATTATCATTATTATCATAATCACCTGCATCAATCACACCTAGTGAGTATAAAGACTCGACAAACCATAATCTTGATAACAAGTAATACGTATACAGATCACATGCAACAATGAAAATACTTTTACTTAAAATAATATTTTCATAATTATGCATAACATAAACATACACATTTTCATAAACATTTTTACATCATCATAAACATATTCATATTCATCATATACGTATACATTTTCTTTTCGTTGAATTCAGATCGTTAATTGTGACTTTCGTATTAGGGGTTCGATGGATCCATCTACATGTAATCACAGTACTGGGCGGCGGGGACATTAGCGACACTCTTACCCATCAACTGATCCTTGACCTTACGTATCATCATATTAGTCACAATTACTTGATTTGCTTCAACATTTCGTATTTTCATCACTTATAAAAATTAAACATGTCTATATCGTTTTTCTTTTAAACCAAGCATACAACATGTATTTTAACGTTAACATTTCATCATAAAATTCCATAAACATATAAAATAATCATTTTAACATATAAAACATCATTCATGACACTGCCATGACATTTACTATTTTGGGTGTAAAAGTACCGTTTTACCCCTTTACATACAATTTCACGATTTTGACTTTTTCTTAATTTTGTTGAAAATAAATAAAAGAGTGACTTTATTTTCATGCAAAACATATTCAAATACTTATTATGGTGTAATGGATGAAGAAAGAATATGGCGTGCCTTTGCATTTTTAACGCGCGTAAATTCGTTGACGAAGCGAAGAACGGCGACGAACGACCTTGGGTTAATTTTCCTCAAGAAATTCGAAGCTTCCTTGATGAATTATTTCGTGTGTGCCGTGTGTTGTGAGAGAACAAGAGTCCTAGTAATTTGTTTAGGAGAAGGGGTGTGTGATGATATAACTAATGGGGTGGGTTATGGGCTTATATATTTAATTAAAACACTAGTAATAGTTTAGACTCATTAAAAAGGTTAGTTAGGCCCAATAAGCCCATTAGTACTTTTAAAAATTATTTTGTTTAGTAAAATTTGTGAAATTATTAGTCGGGTTGTCAAAACGTTCGTATTTTTGTTGAAAATCGTATACCGATAAAAATTACGTCCCGGCGTATAAAATAACCTCAAAACTCCTATTTTTTAAAAATAATAAAAAGAATCAACCTTATTTTAAATAATTAAAAACAATTATTTAATAAAAATATTTTCCATTTTTCAGCCATCGGTCTCCGTTCCTCGATCGCAACTCGAATAACTTTTAAAAATATATTTTAATACATTCAAATAGACAATTACTACAAAATCATATAAACATATCACACATAATTAATTTAAGCAATTAAAATAATTTAATTAGCTATTATTCATTTTTCCTAGATTTGCATACAGTTGATTACGTTGTCTTAATTTTGGACCTTACAGATATACAAATATCCAAGGATCATAGCTCAACGTGTATGTCATGTATGCCACATCAACTCAACAAATAAGGCATATAGACACATCTATTCATTCAAATCAATCAAATATATCACAAGACACAGATACATGTCGTATGTTACTCGGTCGCAACATACATCAATTCTTCTTTTTCGGTTCAATGTAGCTTTAGGATTTCAATACAGATAATCAATCTACATAATAAAAATATTCATTTCATTCAATAAATTCATTCAAATTCAACACGTATAGCGTATTTAAATGTATCAATTCGTTCTACGCTATTAAGTTTAACATTTACGTTATTAGGCTAATAATATTGCATTATAAATCCTAATAAATCATTATTATATATCTAATCATTTACGATCAAAATTTCAAGTTTCAAAATTGTTTTGAAACTTCAAAAATTCATATGAATTAAAATCATAACATAATTCAATTTCAACTTTGAAAAGTTGTTTCTCTTCGGTTATTCTATCGCATATATTGAGTTCAAATTCAAATACATTCTATTCCAGCAATTCAATAAATAAAAGTTCTGAATCGAGAAGAAAATTACATCAAAAGAACTTTCTCAACACGAGGATTCCAAATATATACTTTGTTTCGAGTTTCGACAACGTTTCGAGGTAGATTCAGACGATAGAACTTTGTTTTCTTTGTTTTTCCTTCAACGTTCAGGTAAAATGAAGAAAATTTGTGAAGCAAACCCATACTTATCGACCTCAAATGTTGTGTAGCAAAGCGGTGCGTGCATAGGCGCCAAAACACTCGCAGCTGCGCGCCCATTGCTGTCCGCAACATTACTTTGCGCGCGGGTGCACACGTTGTTATGTCCGAAACGCTGTTTTAGATTTTGATCAGCAAAAGTGGTCAACATGAAAGTTGTAGATCTATGTCTTGGATTTCATTTGACACCAACCTCACTCAATTTGGATATCAAACGCGAGAGTTATGATCATTCTACCAAAATGTGTCAGTGCAAGAACTGCAATACACACGATTCACTTCCGGATGATTTTGCCCCTATTTTCAAATGGAGTTGGACAAAACTCGAAACATGAAAGTTTTAGTACTATGTATTAGATTTCTAAAGAGATTATTTTCATTTCATTCGAACTAATACTCAGATAATTATGCTAAAAACCGTAACAAGTATCACTTTTCTATTGCGGTTCAACATAATTTTCAAACACAAAATCAATTTCTTATACAATCTTTCATTACCACCACCTATTTTCTAACTTTCATTTTCAATTATATACTTCATACACTTAATAGCACAACAATTTCATGAATTATCGATAATCAACATATGATTTACGATAATACGATATGGGTCCGTACATACATTAAGGGTACCTCAAATGATACATTATGTTATGGAGGATCAGAATGTACACTCAGGGGCTATGTCGATTCAGATTATGCAAGTGTCATGTTAAGAGAAATTCTACTACTGGTTATGTGTTTACACTTGCAGGGGGAGCTGTAATCTGGGTTTCAAAACTGCAAACAGTTGTGGCATTATCTACAACGGAGGCAGAATATATGCTAGCTACTCAAGCTTGCAAGGAGACAATATGGATTAAAAGGTTATTGGAAGAGATTGGACACAAACAAGATAATGTTCTTTTGTTTTGTGACAGTCATAGTGCCTTGCACATCGCAAGTAATCCAGCCTTTCATTACAGGACGAAACACATTGGAGTACAATTTCATTTTGTTCGAGAAGTAGTAAAAGAAGGAGGCGTGGATATGCAGGATATCCATACAAAAGATAACATAGATGATGTTCTGACCAAGCCAGTGAAAATTGAAAAGTTTGAGTGGTGTAGATCCTCAAGTGGTCTAGCTGAAACGTAAGCAGAAGTGAATGACAAGATTGAAAATATGTATAGAGATGTGTTTGATTCTCAATCAAATCTCCAAGTAGGAGAAATATTGGCAAAATGAATTAAATTCATGTCGGGAAATTGAATTGAATTGAATGAATGATTGGTGGCAGGGACAACACGTTGAGTTTTGTTGAAAATAAGAATACGCATTTTTAACGCGTCTTCACACGGACAAGGGGCTCTAGCCCCCCCTCCCTCATTATGAAATCATCAATTCTTCGAGTTTTCTATCATCCTATATCATTTGAGTGCTTATTTATATAATATTTGTGAGGTGTTTGTTCTCATGTATTAAGAGAGTGTGTGTTCTGTTTGAAAACACAGTGAGTGGTTGTGCACCGTAAAATATTATAGTGGTTTTCATCTTGTCTATGATTTTTACCATAATAATTTTTAGGATTTTTCCATGTAAATTTTGTTGTCCAATTTATTTTTTATTTTCATATTTATTATCTCAAATTACCGCACGTGAGACCAATAAAATAGTGCAGAATGAAGGCGATTATCAAGCCAATTCATCGACATCATACTCCAGACGACGGTGTAGGTTGGTCGCCCCCTCATTGGTCGGATATAGGTTCCGTACGGCAACTCTCCATGGTGGTGCCATGGTTAGGATTTTTCCCCATAAAATTATATAAAAATTTGTGATATAAACTTAAACGAATCAATATAAATTTCAAAAAATTTGCCCAGTTAAAAAATCTCAAATATTCGATGCAAAATCCCTTTGATAAACTGTTAGAAATACTAACATAACACTGAACTATATTTTATCTATGTACACACAAATATAATACGTAAAGATCGACAAGCAGAAATATAAACAAGAACAAATTTTAACTTATAGCGACTGATGTTGAATTTGAGACAAGAACTGCAGAGATCTCACGAACACAAGAAAACAAAGATCTTCTAAATCTTTAATCAATAGCAGAGATGTTGTATTTCTCAATAACAACATAGATTTAGGGACCATGTGTCACTATTTATAGATATTATCTAACAATCATCGAAAGTTTTTGAATTGATTGTGACTTATCTTGATAATATTTATTCGAGATATGATAAATCAAATCTCGAGATATTCATCATCTTAATCTAAATAATATTCTTGTTTAATTTTCTTTTACATATGAAATATCTTTTATATTTATCTTAATGAAATAAATTGCCCACAATTAAATTATTTTAAATACAAAAATAATCTCACACTATACATAAAAAGGACGTTTCAGAATATTCAAAAGATTGTATAATGGTAGAGAAATAAATATATTTGTAATTTGGTTGTGGCTTGTGTGGAAGTTTCGTTACACATCACTTTCGTTCAGCTATTGATACAACTTGCAATGTTAATGTAAACGCAATACCGACGTCGACCATATATTTGTCAATATTAACGAGAACAATATTGTTAAGTTATATTTTCAAATGAATGAATAACTCAACTTAAAAGTATTAATATTATGATTGACATAGTGAATTTATTAGGAATGAGTGTTTCTTGTGAACGCTCTCATATATATATTTATTCGTGAGGCGAGTCAACTCTATTTATATTTATAATAAAAAATAATATTTTTGGCATAAAAATAATACTTTCTCATGAGTAATCTAATTAAAATATATATATCACAAAATTGACTCATTAAATCGTCACACGAGAGTTTTTTGATTTAGTAATCATTTCACAATCGCTTTTTAATTTGATTCGCATAACATTAAATCAAATGACTTAAAACAACAACTAATGTCTTTTGAATATGGATGACAATGGGACGGGACGGGCGGAGGCGGGGGCGGGTTTTCCATCCCATCCCCGTCCTCGAATTCTATCTCCACCCCCATACCCGCTCCGATCCCCTCTTTTTCGGGTTCGGGAATCTCTAAATCCGAAACTTCGGGGATTAATTTCTCATCTCCGTCCTCATCCCCGTTTCAAAAATATTAATATGGTAAGACGATGACGAATTCGAAAAATTTTTCAAACTAAAACTTATTATTATCTATTATTATTAGTGATAATATTTAAAAAATAATATTATTATTATATTATTAATACTAATTATACTATTATTTTATTTTTGTTATTATTTTTGGGACGGGTTCAGGAATGAGGATAATAATCCCATACCTGCTCCGAACTAAATCGGGGATTTAAAAAAATCCCCGAACCCGAACCTAAAACCGAAAAAATCGGGGATCCCCATCTCCGTTTTGGGTTTTCTTCGCGAGACCCCAAACCTGTGGAGAAAGTTACCATGCCTACTTTTGAATATTGATGGTTGATAAAATAATAGGGCCCGAAACGAAATACAAATAATATAAATGGGGATTGGCCATGGAGACACGGTGTTAATTAATCTATTTGCATATTATAACAAGTCAAACTCAAGTTGGCCTCCACCACCGGAAAATGCCGGAAAACCGTGATATGCGTGCAAAATAATGGTCCACCACGGAGGACGATACTCATGGTTCTTCGTTGCCCTTTGCGGTCGTAGACCACGATCGTTCTGCAAAATATCAATGGAATTTAAACAACGACCGTCGGAAAATGCCGGCAAAACATGAAATGCATGCAAAACAAGGGTCCACCACGGAGGACGATACTCATGGTTCTTCGTTGCCCTTTGCGGTCATGGACTACGATTGTTCCCCGAAATATCAATGGAATTGAAACAACGAACTCTGCTACGTCGAACCATGACGCCACTAGTCCATTTGCCTTTCAAGGAAAAGGATCTAATTTTTTAAATTTTATAATATTTCTTTTGCATACTTTTTACTTTTCATAAGAAGATAATTATTACCGATTTAACCTCTACCACCTTAATTCCCTTTTCCAATATGCTTGTTCTTACGTGCAAATTGCTATATATCTATATATAAATGACTGACTTTTGCTCGAGACCCATCCATTTATGTTTCACAAGTGGACACATTATGCAATCAACGTTATATTTTTATATCTAAATAGATCCTTTGTGATGTTATATAAATGGGCATCTTATATGCTAAGTGATACAATAGCATACATTGTGATTTATTCGACTCCATGCCCCATTTAATGTGTACGTTCGTTATCACATATATAATTTTTTTCCACCAAAATCTTTACGAGACCGTCTCACGGGTCAATTTTATGAGATAAATATCTTATAAGACTAAATCAATGAAAATGTATTACTTTTTTATGTCAAAATTATTATTTTTCGTTCTCGTGATACCGTCTCGTATGAGATTTATTATATTTTTTAATGTTATAATTTATTGCATCACATAAAAATAATAATTTGACATTCTTTACATCACATAAAATAATTAGATCAAATTTTGAGTAGATTCCAACAAATCTAAATTCTATTGTTAAAAATTAAATTCAAATCATTTTAGCATGATATTGACAAGAACAAGAACCAACAAACCAACCAAAAGTCTTTTGTAAAACAAAAAAAAAATATTAAAAACAAATCTGTAAAGCACGTGAAATACTTTTGTTGGCGGCAGGGGTGTCAATCGGATGTGTTGGGGGTTGGGTTTCAGGTCAACCCGTGAAAATTTTTTTATTTTTTTTTCAACCCGAACCCGAAGCAACCCGAAAACCCCCAACCCGAACACGAACCCGTATAACCTGCCTAACCCGAATTTTATTTATTTTTTAATTTTTTTAAAAAGTTAATGAAAAAAATTCAAAAAAATAAAAAATAATAATATTTTAATTTAAACACATAATAACAAAATTTTCGATTTAAATTTGAAAGTTTAATCGTAGAAAATTAAAAGTATATTTACTAAATCAAATAAAAAATTGTTAAAAAAATAAAAATATGCAAAATAAATGTTAAATGATGAAATTTATCATATAAATATACAATAAATTTTGTTCAAGCATACAATATATAAAAATATAGGTAATATTTTCAAAAAAAAAGTTCGCAGGTCAACCCGCGACCCAACCCAAAACCCGCCTAACATGACAATAACCCGAATCAACCCAACCCGAACCCGAAAAACCCCAGTCCGAACCTGATTTTTTTCATGTTGGATCGTGTCGAGTTGACGAGTTGTGTCGCATTTTGACACCCCTAATTGGGGGTATCACATGAGCCAAGGTTGTACGTCTCGTACGAATGGTATACGTACCTACCAATCTCAGCCGTAGATATCCCCATCCTTAACAAAGTTCTAAATTAAATATCTTATCTTATATGCAAAAATTATACATTATGTAAATATTAATAAAATAAATTGGAAATCTGATTATACTATTAGGGAGACAAGCGAGAAAATATAAATAATTTTAGTCTCAAATCAATAAAATTGAAAAATTGAAGAAAGACGGTTACACTCAGGCCATCTCCAATCCACTGCACTACATTTTGCATTACATTCTGCACTATATTGGTGTTACACTAAAATCATCTCCAACCACACTACAATAGAATATTCCAAAAATATTCTTTTTTTTTTCAATATTAATATTTCTGTTTTATGTTAATTATTTATAATTTGATAATATAATGATAATTAAATATTATAATTTATACATTAAAATTTATATATTTAAATATTTTAATTTATATATTAAAATTTGAATTAATTATTTCATATTAACAAAATAATTATTTGATTTACGTACAATTATTTAATACAAACTATATTTTAATAAAAATCAAAATATCATTGAAAAAATACGTTCATTTGATATTAAATTAATAATACAACAAAAATACAATATTAAATATTCGAATTACTATATTGTTCCCATAAATGCTCAATTAATGTATTTTGTAATTCATAGTGAGCATCTCTATTTTTCATTTTTTTATAACGAGCGAGAAATTCTTGAAATCTTGTATTTTCGTCATTGACCATCATTTCAACGTCTGGAACAGGTGCTTCCATTGCATCTTGAATTGGTGCACTAAGGTCACGTTCATCTTCAATAATCATGTTGTGCATGATAATGCAAGCTTTCATAATGATCAAACTCTGCGTGAGTACACTAAAGCTCAGCAACAAAAAATATTGCAAAAAAAACTTGAAGATGAACGTCGAGAAAATGACAACTTCGGATCTTATTTTGGAGATATTGGAGGATCGGTGTCTGGTTTACCGCATTTCTAAAAATCTTTTTTTGACGTAATTTTTTTTATGTTTCGTAATTTTATGGTTTGTTAGTTGTCGTAGTTTGTTTATTGTTTCGTAATTTTTGTTGTTTTTTGTTCGTAATTTGTACCATTTTAACGCATTATTAATTTAATCTGTGTTTTTTTTATTTTTTATTTTTACACTTAATTAATTTCTAATCAGAATATTAAAAATTTTATAATTAAAATTTCAAAAAATATTAATTAATTAAATATTAAACACTTATATTAAATTAATCAAATTAAAAACTAAAAAAAATAAAAAGAAAATTGAGGGCATCCAAAATAGAATATTCTCCTTAATTTCATTCTCGAGTGTCGGAATGGTACAAAAATTAATACATGAAACTCAAAATGTAATAAATATTTAAATTTATATAAGAAAATATCGTTTGAAAATATTAATAAATAGAATTTTCCGCACACTTTGAAAAGACAAAAATGTCTTCTTCACGGAAGCTAGACTTTTCTACTTGCAAGTTTTTTCTACTTCTTCTATTTTACTTTACTCTATATATTCGTAATTCTACGGCATTGTGAGTGATACCTCATGGATGGGCCCACTACCCATGGCCCATCCCAAGCCCAAATATAAGACAGGCCCATCAAGGGCCCAAGTATTCTCCTATAATTACCAGGTTTGAGTGTTCATTTGATTCATTCACTATATTATTTTCAGCAGCACCCTTAGCTGCTCTTCACTCATATCCTCAGTCACTGACTTGAGCGTCGGAGGGCTATGCCAGGACACCCTCCTGGCCCCCTTCTAATGGTCTTCTTTGTGATTTCAGGCTCAGGACAATTTCAAAACCCTGCGTCTGTACTAGTGACTCTTGCTGGAATCGGACCCTAATATTCCCGTGAGTATTACTTGGCGCCGTATGTGGGAACATTTGAGTTGAGACGTAGAGATGGTAGGGAAAAGAGTAAGTAGAAGACCTACCTACGCATCATCACGTCCTCAGAGGGGACCCGAATAGTCTCATGCTGAGACGAGACAAGAACAACCTCGTCAAGATACCAGAACTTAACAACCTCGTTAAGAGACCAGGGCCGAGCAATCCCGCCCCAATGAGAACGTGGGGAACTTGACCCTGGAGCAGCTGGGCCAATTCATCACTCGGATAGTGGATGAAGCCATGAAAAGGAACCAAGAATCTATGTTCACTGAGGAGCAGGCCACTCGCCAGGAGCGAGATGAAAATGTTGAGGGACAGAAGAGCAGGATTGAAGAGACACAGCCCCTCCCAAGCGAAGGGAATGCGGAGATGGAGAGATGTGGAAGGAAATACGGATGCTGAGGCAGCAGGTGGGAAGCCGAGAACCGACCCCCAAGAGAGGAAGTCCTTTTTCACTGGCCATTCTGGAAGAAGGACTTCTCCCGAGTTTCCGACAACCAAATGTTGGAGAATACGATGGACATACCGACCCAGAAGAGCATTTGGGAAGATTTGAGAACGCGGCTCTGTTGCATCAATATACAGATGGAGTGAAATGCCAGGTGTTTTTGGGCACGTTGGTGAGGTCAGCCTAGCAGTGGTTTAAATCTTGCAGCCTAACTCCATATGTTCTTTTGAGGACTTTTCAGTTGCTTTCTTGCACCGGTTCGCCAGCAACAAGAGACATCAGAAAAATTATTTGAGCCTGTTTGTGATGAAACAGCAAGAGTCTGAGACTTTACGAGAATTTTTCCAGCGTTTTAACAGTGCCGCGCTGGAGATACCGGCTGCTACCCCGGACATCATGATAAGTGCTTTCACCCAAGGCCTGAGAGGAGGGCAGTTTTTTAAATCACTGGTCAAGAAACCTCCGTCGAGCTTGATGACTTGCTGGCTCGGGCGGAGAAGTATGTAAATCTAGAAGATGCCCAACGGTATCGAAGGACGAAGCAGCGGCCCGGGGGAAGTAGGATGGAGGGAGTAGAGAGAGGAGGTAGGAAAAGAGGTTCAGGGGAGAAGGAGGAAGACATAAATAGAAGTAGATGACCATTCTCATCACATGTCCCTTTGAGTAGGAATCGCGATAAGGTAATGGAGGTGAGGGAGCCAGAGGGGAGGTGGGAGAAGTCGCAGAGAGTGGAGAGCGGTGTTAGGATGCCTCCGATGGACAGACGAGAGGGATCCTCATCCGGGGATCGACCGAAGCCTCGCCCGTCTCCTAGGCGAGGTCAAAGTCCTCCTTGGATCAACCAGAGGGTCGGAGAGCCGAGAAGAGAAATTTGGGGTCATGATGTTCCTCAGGAACCTGTCAAGCCGAGGAGGAGAGCAGGCGAAGATAAACACCCCACGAGAGGAATGATTCACATGATCTCGGGGGGTGCTACTGATGGAGATTCTAGGCGAGCTCGGAAAGCGCATGGGAGGAGGTTGAAAAATATCGAAATATCCAGGGGTGCAGACTTACCCCAAAATCCTGTCATCAGCTTCGGGCCGGAAGATCTTCGGGGCATCGTGGCTCCTCATAACGATGCCTTGGTGGTGACGGCCACCATTGCCAACTAGAATGTGGCAAGGATCTTCATCGATAATGGGAGCTCTGTCAATATATTGTTTAAGAGCACGTTGGATCAGATGAAGGTGGAGGGATTCGAGTTTGATCCAGTCTCTACTCCTCTATATGGGTTCACGGGCCATGCCATTCCGCCGCTGGGTCAGATTACTCTTCCCCTATCTTTACCCAAAGGTCAGGGAAGAACTCATTAAATTTTTACAAGCTAATCTCAGCGGGTTCGCTTGGTCAGCCCAAGAGCTCACAGGGACGAGCCCAGATGTAGCAGAACACCGATTGAACGTCTTACCGAATTCTCGTCCCGTGAAATAGAAGAAAAGACACTTCGTGCCCGAGAAAGATAGAGTTATAAAGAATGACGTGGGAGAATTGTTCAAGGCTGGGCACATTCGAGAGGTACAATTTCCTACTTGGTTTTCGAATGTCGTTTTTGTTCCAAAAAGTTCAGGGAAAGGGAGGATGTGCATGGACTTCAGAGACCTTAATAAGACGTGCCCTAAAGATTGTTATGCTCTTCCCTGGATAGATCAGTTGGTGGACTCCACAGCGAGACATCAATATCTGTGTATGTTGGATGCTTATCAGGGATATCACTAAATCCCTTTAGCTGTGGAAGACCAAGCTAAAGTGAGCTTCATTACCTCTGAAGGAATTTTCTGCTACGTGGTCATGCCCTTCGGACTCAAAAATTCCGGAGCCACGTATCAAAGACTGATGGATAAGGTATTTTCTGAGCAGGTGGGAAGGAATGTCGAAGTGTATGTGGATGATATCATGGTAAAATCAAGAGACTCATCCCGGCTCATACCTAATTTGGTGGAAACCTTTGCCACCCTCAGATCCTACGGGCTGAAGTTGAATCCTCAGAAGTGTGTCTTCGGGGTGAGGAGTGGAAAGTTTTTGGGTTATATGGTGACAGAGAGGGGGATTGAGGCCAACCCCGAGAAATTTCAAGCTATCCAAGATATGGTCTCTCCCCGGGGACCCAAAGATGTTCAGCAGTTGACAGAGAGGATTGCTGCCTTGGCACGTTTTATCTCGAGGGCCGCCCATAGAAGGTTACCATTCTTCCAGACTTTGCGGAAGGCAAAAAAGTTTGAATGGGATCCAGACTGCGAGAAAGCTTTTGGAGAGTTAAAGAAGTACCTGGCTGAGCTGCCTGCCCTGGCCAAACCGGCAGCAGGTGAGCCTTTGTGGGTATATTTATCTGCCACCGAGGAAGCTGTGAGTTCGGTCCTTGTCAAGCTGGAGGGATCGATTCAACAGCCTGTCTATTATGTTTCGCATGCAATCAAAGGAGCAGAGATCAGATACTCAGGGTTGAAAAATTGGCTTTGGCTTTGGTGATGACAGCGAGGCGCTTGAGACCCTACTTCCTATCTCATCCAATTGTGGTGCTAACTAATAGCCCATTGGGCAGAATCCTCACTCATGCGGATATGTCTGGCCGTTTGGTTAAGTGGACTACTGAGCTGGGAGGGTATGACATCCATTATGACTTGAGAACAGCTATTAAAGCGCAAGCCTTAGCCGATTTTTTGGCTGAGACCGTGCATCAAGAAAATGAGGACCCTTGGAAAGTATATGTGGATGGTTCCTCTTCAAAGGAGGGAAGTGGGGTGGGAGTGGTACTGATTTCACCAGCTGGAGAGGAGGTGAAGTTAGCGGTAAGGTTGGACTTTCGAGCATCCAAGAATGAGGTAGAGTATGAGGCTGTGTTGACAGGACTTCGAGCCGCCAGGAACGTGGGAGCTACCCGGGTACTTATTTTTTCTGATTCACAGCTAGTAGCACAACAGATGAAGGGAACGTATGATGTGAAAGATGAAAAACTTATTGAGTATGCTCAGGAAGTGGATAGAGTCAGAGAGAAGTTCACAGAGATTACATTTGAACAGATTCTCAGGAAAGAAAATGAAAAGGCGGATACTCTAGTCAAAAGGGCTGGGGCAATGGGAAGTTGGAAGACTAGAGATGTGGTATTTCAAGTTGAACTCACACCTCACACGAGTTCTCCCGCAGTTGAACAGGAGGAGGAGGAGGATTGGAGGACTGACATAATTAACTACCTGAAAGAGGGAAAGCTTCCTGATCACCCTCGCGAAGCATGTAAGTTGAAGACAAAGTATTCGCGTTATGTGATGGTCGGAGAAGTGTTGTATAGAACGTCTTTTGCGGGGCCGCTTCTTCGATGCTTGAGTTATCAAGAGGTTGATTATGTACTCCGAGAAGTCCATGAGGGGTGCTGTGAAAATGACCTGGGGGCTTATGTGTCGGCAAGGAAGGTGCTGCTAGCCTGTTATTGTTGGCCCTCAGTGCTGCATGATGCTCAAGAGTTAGTGATGTCTTGTGATAGTTGTCAACGTCATGCCCGGTTGCATCACCGGCCGACCACGATGATGAAGGCTATCACAGCCGCCTGTCTTTTTGACCAATGGGGAATGAATATTGTGGGGTCTTTTCTTATAGCTCCTGCTCGGAAGAAGTTCTTATTGGTGGCAGTTGATTAATTCTCGAAATGGGTTGAAGCAGAGCCTTTGGCCAGAATCACTGAGAATGACGTCCTGAAATTCTTGTGGAAGAGTATAGTGTGCAGATATGGGGTGCCTAGAAGATTGATATCTGATAATGGGAGACAGTTCCAAGGGTCTAAGATCTAAGCTTGGTGTAAAGAGATGAAGATCCAACAAGTCTTTACATCTGTAGCTTACCTGCAGAGTAATGGTGTAATGCCCGAGATTTTGATTTTGTTAATCTGAGATTATTGATTTTGAACTGATGTGATTATAAACGGGCCATTCCGAGACCAGATTGGGTGAGGCATGTGATTTATGTATATTTCGTACAGAACTGTTGGCGCCTGAGCGGTAGAAAAGGGCCGCCCGAGCGCCAATGCATCACAAAAATGGATTTTGGACAGAGAGTCTGACGCCTGAGCGGTAGTTTTTGACCGTCCGAGCGCCAGTGTTCAATAGGATTATGTTCGGGCAGAAGATGCGGCGCCCGGGCGGTAGTTTATGACCTCACGAGCGCCATTAGATAACAAGTGCGGGCAGAACATTCCGCGCCCGGGCGGTAATTCTCGACCGCCCGAGCGCCGCCTGAAATAGGTGAAAAGAAGACACGTAGCTTAGACATGCAACTTGATATATATAAGGTTGCAATTCATTCACTCCTTAGAATTCAGAAGGGAAAACGAGAAGAGCCTCAAAGAAAGTATCGTGAAAATCCTTACGCCTTTATATTTCGATCCGTCCATCTGATTTTGAATCCGACTTCAGTACTGAATTTCTATCGATGAGAGCTTCAACTGGGCGTAAGTTTTCTTATGTTTTGTAATGATTTGAAATTATGATATTGCCAAAATCAGATATGATCCATATATGTTGTTCTTGCGATATCAGACATTGTATAATCGAAACCGGATCAAAGAACAGACTGTTTATGTAATTGTTATGAATTTTCAGAGTTGATTTGATTGTGATTAGACCGATTTGATATCAGAATTGTGTTGTTATCGATTATGAGATGTTGGGATTGATATCTGATTGATACTGTATTGCTGGGTATATTGATATTATTCAGATTTGGATCAGATGAGTTGTTGATTCGTATATACTGATATTGTATTGCCGGTATTGCGAGCTTGTACAGATTTGAGATTATGATATGTTATTGTTGAGATTATGGGTTGTACTGATATTGATTATGAGTCGTGTTATTATATCTGTGATGTTGAGATTGACGGGGTTATCGAGATTGTATTGTTATGCCGTCGAAACATCAGTAGATTTACATTGAGCAGATTCAGTATTGATTGGGATTATATCGTTATATCGTTGACATTGATCAGATTATGTCGTGATTTGAGTATTGATCAGAACAGGTTCTGAATTGAGTTGTACATTGACACCGTATATTTGATATTGTCATTACCAGATTGAATATGGACAAAGTTGAATTCGATACTTCGAGTTCGTCAGACCGAGAAGAGAAAGGTATAAATTAATGTTTTGATTCGGGATTGCACTACTTGAGTTTGATTTAACTTGAGTTTCCCAAAATCACATACTTTATCTTATTGCATTGATATCTGCAATTGATGAGTTTGATATGTCTAGGCTATGGATGTATAGTCTAGTATGTATTGTGACGAGTCTTGTGGCAGGATATGCCTAGTCAGTGGCAGGACATGTCAGGGCGGATAGGCCTAGTCTTTGGCAGGATATGCCAAGACACCGGACGTTTGGTCATATTGATAGTGCATAGGAGTGGAGCAACTTCTATAGCGAGATTCAATATGGACAGGACCAAAGTCCGTAATAATAATGTACCGCCACCGCGATCGGGAGAGTAGGTGGGTGTTATGTTCTTATTCAGATCGGGATCCCTAGATTAGGAATGAGTCGAGTCAGAGTCTCAGAGTCACAGAGCGTGATTTACCATTTGATATTGATTCATGTTTTCTGATTTTGATACATGTTCAGAGGGTGATTTACAGTTTGATATTGATTCATGTTTATGACTGTGATACATGTTATAGATATCTGCTTCATACTTTTATATTTGTTTATATGAAATGCATGTATACATGATTTATACTGGGAATATAATTCTCACCGGAGTTATCCGGCTGTTGTCTTGTTTGTATGTGTGCATGACAACAGGTGGGACAGCACCAGGGTCAAGACGAGGATGAGAGAGGACTAGTTTAGCGTGGAGATTCGGACCCAGAAGTAGATCTATTTCATCACCGGACATGTAGTGAATGAAAAGTAGTTGTTATGATTTACTTTAGTACAGGACTTGTATTTAGATCTGGATATTGATCTTGTAAATAAAATAAGATTTATTTCATATGTTTCCGCTTTTGTATTTAAAAAAAAAATTAGACCCTATTTATTTAATTGTTTTTAATTATTCCCAAAGACGATTAAGAAATGAATTTGCGTCCTGGTTCCCACAAATGGGCAGGTGGAGGTGACTAATCGGACGCTGGTGCAGGGTCTGAAAGTTCGACTTGGCAATGCTAAGGGAAATTGGGTGGATGAGCTACCAAGTGTCTTATGGGCATACCGAACCACTCCAAGAGAAGGAACCAAAGAAACTCCTTTCAGTTTGGTCTATGGTAATGAGGCAGTGCTCCCGGCTGAGATTGGGCTGGAATCAGCAAGGATAATGTTTTACGACGAGGACAATGGTGTGAGACGCGCCACTGACCTTGATCTTCTGGAAGAAAAGATAGAGGCTGCTAGCATTCACATGGAAGCTTGTAAAAACCGCATTGCACAGTCTTATAATCGAAGGGTCATTCAGAGAAACTTTCAAGTAGGTGACTTGGTCCTGAGGAGGGTGCAAGACGAGCAAAGAGGAAATTTGGATCCAAAGTGGGAGGGTCCCTTCAAAGTTATCGAAAGGCTGAGCTCTGGAGCCTATTATTTGGAGAATGCGCAAGGCAAGGCATTGAAGAGGTCCTGGAACGCTTATCATCTTAGAAAGTATTATCCTTGATTTGCTTGCTGATGTATTTCATTTCGAATTTTCCTATGTAATCATTTGGAACTCAATAAAATCTAGTTCTTCTTTTCAGTTCATAAATGTTGTTGTAATTTGAGGGCGTTTAAATTTTATTTTCCTACTTAGGCTGTGTCTAGTAGAGGAGCAGCGTGCAGGAGAAATATGAAAATTTTTCTACTAAGGCATCGCCTAGTAGAGAAGCAGAGTTGTGGCGAGGAGAAATTTTATTTTCCTACTAAGGCATCGCCTAGTAGAGGAGCAGTGTGTAGAAGAAAAATTAAATTTTCCTACTAAGGGATCGCCTAGTAGAGGAGCAGAGTTGGGGCGAGGAAAAATTTTATTTTCCAACTAAGGCATCGCCTAGTAGAGGAGCAGCGTGTAGAAGAAAAATTAAATTTTCCTACTAAGGCCTCGCCTAGTAGAGGAGCATAGTTGGGACGAGGAGAAATTTTATTTTCCTACTAAGGGATCGCCTAGTAGAGGAGCAGCGTGTAGTAGAAAAATTAATTTTTTCTACTAAGGCATCGCCTAGTAGAGGAGCAGAGTTGAGAAGAAGAGAAAAAAATTTTATTTTCCTACTTAGGCTGCGCCTAGTAGAGGAGCAGAGTTGGGGCGAGGAGAAATTTTATTTGCCTACTTAGGTTGTGCCTAGTAGAGGAGCAGAGCTGAGAAGAAGAGAAAAAATTTTATTTTTCTGCTAAGGTATCACCTAGCAGAGTAGTTAGAGGGCAAGGATGAAGCATTTTTATTTTTCTGCTAAAGTATCACTTAGCAGAGGAGTTAGAGGGTGTGGGTGATGAATTTTTATTTTCCTGCTAGGGCATCGCCTAGCAGAGGAGCTACAGAGCTAGGGCGTTGAATTTTTATTTTCATACTAAGGCATCGCCTAGCTGAGGAGTTTGCATTCTGCCGATTTTATTTACCCTAGTGGTTTAGAAAGCGTCAGAGATGAATTAAGAGGAAGCAGTGAACGAAAACTCAAAATACTCGAAATGGTAGAAAACGAGTTCGTACATACCAAAAGGAGATATATAAACGTCATAAAATCTATAGTCGCATAGTAATATGAAAAGTAAAGCAGTGCAAAAAATAACAGAATATGGCCCGAAGACATACAATGTCTGCGTAAATGAAAAATAACATAAATAAAGGAGCTCGGTCTAAGAATCAGGGGGGGAGACTCACTACGATGAAGTCAGTGGGGCGCCTGGCAAGGGATAGCCCTGAGCCTTGAAAAAGCCGACTGCACCCTCGAAACCCACCTCCAGAAAATGATAAGCTTTAGGAGCGCAGATATCGTTGAACTCCTTAGACTTGAGGAATTCTTCCTTGAACGCAGAGGCTTCGGAAGCATGTTGCGCCTTGGCGTCCTTGAGGTCCCTACGGATTTGTGCTGCTTCAGCTCGAGCATTCTTTAACTCTTCCTTCAGCCTCTGGTTCTCCTTCGCGTGGTCCTCTGTCCGCCGCTGATGCTACTGTTTCTTCTTCAAAAGCTCGTCACATCGAGCTTGGATCTCCTTAGCATGCGTCACTTTCATCTCGTCAATAGTAACCTGAAGCTGTTCGCGAAGAGCCTTGCCCTCGCATAAGTCTTGCCAGGCAGCAGACCGAGTTGCGTTAGCGCGCTCAACTAACTCCCCTATGTAGATCATGCCCTGAATAAGTAGACAAGAGTGAAAAGATGACAAAAAAATCATAAATGTATTGAACATCAATCTAGAGACTAGAAGGAGAAATATACCTCAGTGATACTGCTGCAGGTCCGGCGAGTGAGTTCAGACCACCCCAGTGAAGTCATCTGCGTCAGAAGGAAGTTGGTACATTATCTTTTGGGCCAGATAAGTAGGACCCCGCCCCACGATGGCTGAATCTAGGGTGTATAAAGGATGTACCCCCGATTCAGGGGGAGGCCCCTCATCTGACTCGGACCCTTCTGGAGAAGAGACCGATACGACTGAGATCTCAGAAATCTTGCGCTTACCATGTTGTGGGACTGACATGCTAGGATCAATGGACGCCTTCTTCTTACAAGACGGAGGAGGTGGAGAGGAGGCTCTCTTTGGGGCGGAGGAGGATGAGCCTGCCTTTTTCTTTGCAGCAGTAGGGGAGCTAGCAGGCCTCTTCGCAGTAGTGGAGCAAGAACCTGTTTTTTTCTTCTCAGCAGCATTACAATCTCCCTTTGTGCCCGTCGTGACTGCTGGAACGACTGACTTCTGTGGGGCAGAGGATGAACTCCCAAATTTCTTCTTCGTAATCTCGCGAAGTAGTGCGGCATTCATGATTCTAACACCTGCAAATAAAAACAGTGAACCGAATGAGAATATCGTCAAAGAACACAATAAACAAAAGAGAGACAAAAAGGGTGAAGAGATGAGAATATCTACCGGCGTCCTCCTTCAGTTTAATTTTCACGGGACTTAACCCAGCATGGAACAGGAGATCTTCAGGTAGAAGTTGGGGAATTCTAAAGCATCGATCTCCTAGCACACTCATTATCTCCAGATACTTCTTATTCTTCTTATAACCCTTGGAAAGTTCAGGCTTGGTGAAAGTAGGCTACCAATCGGTATAACAAGTCAATTCTTCGGGTGGCTGGATAAAGAAGAAGTATTTTTTCCAGTCCTTAACATGACTAGGAGCCCCCTCGAAAAGCTTATGGCTAGACCGAGAAGTCACATAAAATAGTCCTTCTTTTGATATGGACAGAACTAAGAAGTAGAAGAAAGTGGTGCAATTAAAAGGGATGTCTAGGGCCCGGAATAACACAGCGAAACACCTTATCAAGCGGAGATCATTGGAGTGAGCAGACCTAGATGCACCTGATAGTGCTTGCTCAATTCTTGGAAGAAATCGCACAAGGAAAACGAAGACCGGCATCAAGGTGGTGTTGAAAGAAGGTGTAGCAACCCTTGGGAGCTAGATAGGGTCGGTCTTTAGAGGTAAAAATGATGATCTGATGGGAGGGAGGAATGTGCTACAAAGTTCTAAGTTTTGACTCGCTACCAGGAGGGATGTGGGATGACAAATGACCGTACCATAAGTTATCTGCTTCAGATATGTTTATTTGTTGGGTCACGTGACGAAATTCCTTATCAGGACGACTGTGGGTGGTAACTTTCGTCTCATGGGAATAAAGGGTAAATTCAAGATCAGCCAGGGAAGTCCTACTCTGGCTAGACTCGCTAGTCTCGCTAAACCTCTCGGAACCACTCGAGGAACTGGATTCGGAATCGGAAGAAGACATAAATGTTATGGATAATCAAACAGCCAAAGGAGAGAACTGACCCGGAAGAGACGTGAAAGAATACTCAAAAAAGCTGCAAGGATGAGCCGATGGGCGGGCGTGCGCTGTCGAGGCACGCTGGCCTTGGTTGTGCGCGAAGTGGGACAAGGCGGTGGCGCTGAGCTGGTGGGCGAGCTCGGCGAGGGCGAGCGTGCCGCTGGGCAAGCGTGGCACTGGGCTAGTGGGCGAGCTCGGCGAGGGCAAGCAGACGCGCTTGGGCAGGTGCGCTCGACGAGATGGCGAGGGTAGGGTGGCTAGGCGAGGCGTGGAACGCTGGGCGAGCGTGAGGCGTGCACGGGCGAGCGTGCGGGGGAGAGAACGCAGACAAGGCGAGATGTCGAGGGCGGCGTGCTCGACGAGGGTGGAGTGGCGTGCTTGCGAGGCTCGCTGGCTGTGCGTTCTGGGTGGGGCCGAAGGTACGTGCAGGGTCTGCACACATGGTGAGGATGATGCAGACTCGGTGAAGGCGCTCGGCGAGTGCGCACGGCTGGGGGAGAGCCTGGCGCGTTGAGACATATGCGTGCGGGGGCAGGAGGCGCGCTGGTTGCGCGCACTTAGCGAGGCGGGGATGAGGCATTCCGGGCTTGGGCGAAGCGGTGTGTAGGGGCGAGGATGAGGGTGAGGCCGTGCTGGAGGGGGGCGAGGCGAGGGTGCGTAGACGAGGGCGAGGTGCGCAAGGGCGAGCCGGCGTGTGTGCGAGGGCGAGAGATTATGCAGGGGAGAAGTGAAATTGAAATGAGGAGATGACTGATATTTATAGGAGAGCTCAGACCAAATCTTGCCATTCAAGAAAAGATTGCAATTTGATTTGATATCATTCCCTTCGCAGCAAGATTGCGACTTGATTCGTTTCCAAATTTTTGGAGACTGACGGACGGCTGGAAGAAAATGCACAACTCTCACCCGATAACCCGAGGACAGCACAACTAATTGAACTTCGAACCTGAGATTCAGTTCGACTCGGGAGGGGGAGACTAGTGATACCCCATGGATGGGCCCACTACCGCTGGCCCATCCCAAGTCCAAATGGAAGACAGGCCCATCAAGGGCCCAAATATTCTCCTATAAATACCAGGTTTGAATGTTCATTTGATTCATTCACTATATTATTTTCAGCAGCACTCATATCCTCAGTCACTGACTTGAGCGTCGGAGGGGCTACGCCAGGACACCCTCCTGGCCCCCTTCTAACGGTCTTCTTAGTGATTTCAGGCTCAGGACAATTTCAAAATCCTGTGTCTGTACTAGTGACTCTTGCCGGAATCGGACCCTAAATTTCCCGTGAGTATCACTGAGGATATTTCAGATATTATTCGAAATAAACGTTTATCGATCACATCAATAAAAATCATGCCATTATTTCAGACATTATTCGAAATAAACGTTTATCGATCACATCCATAAAAATCATAACAAACATTGTCATTATTTTATCATTATATAATAATCCTTCAGTAATAAAATATATCATTCGAACCGACCTGACCTTACGTACATAACTACATAGATATGTTGTTAAAATTGTCGGACAATATAACTGAATATGCAATAATTATAGTGATAATAGTATAATTAGTCGATGACCTTTAACTGTGTATGTCCATGAAGTATTCTGAAAAATCAATTTAACCCAAGATATCATAAAAATTGATATTTTATGGGTTAAATTGATATTTTATTACGTGTATCATAAAATATCAATTTAACCCCAAATTGATATTTTATTATGTGTGTCATAAAAATTCATTAAGTGTATCATAAAATATCAATTTAACCCAAAATTTAAAAAAAATCAGAAAATCACCCTTAGGCCCGAACAATTCAAGCCTACGACCCAGTGTGGTGCCCGAGACGTTCCCGGGCACCCGCCCGCTACCTTATCCAATCAGGCGCAGGCCGTGCGCGCGTCTGCCCTGAACAGTTGAGGACAGACCCCAAATTTTTTTTTTTTTTAAATCTGGTTTTAGAAAAATAATTTTAAGGGGCATTTTTCTTAAAAATTCTTACGCGGTTAGAAATAATAAACTCAACACAATTTAATTAAAACACACGATTGAGAATAACTTGGCTCTAATACAACTGTTGGGACATCGTTTTCTCGCACCCAAGACGCAGCGGAAGTTTAAAAATTTTGTTCTTGGGCGGCGTTGTTTAAAAACATTCATAGGGTGTTCTAAGAATTATACCTTTGCGTTCTTAACGTTTGGACTCCAAACTATTCCGATTTTTACATGGAAATAGTCCTTCTTGTAAATCCCTAAGAACGGCTCTCTTCTTTGATCATCTAATCAGGTCCACGATCGAAGACTGTCTTCCTCGCTTGGAGTGCACTAGAAATCTCAAGCGATTTTTGTGTTGAGACTGCAGCCTCCAAATTTCCAAAATTTGTAGTCGGTACGGCGTGGCGTGGAAGAAAACTTTTGGCCGAATTTTCTTATTCAAAAAAACTTTTGGCCGTGAATTTTACCAAATCAATTGTAAAGGCCGAGAGCTCCATCATAAATAATCGTCTTTTTGCTAATTGATTCTTAATCAAATATTATGAATTCTTAATCCATAATTAAGAAAATCTAATTTGCTTTTGACCAAATTTTCCAACCAAATTCCATGAGATGGCCGTGAGTTGTCTTTGCAATTGAGGAAAGAATTTTGTGTATTTTTATGGAAAAAATTCTCTATTTAATTATGCCCTCTTATAGTGTATTTATAGAGTGAGATTCTTAATCTAATTAGGAGTCTCTCTCCCACAAGGACTCTATATTTTCATTATAATTAAATTCACATATAATTAATATATAATGTATTTATTAACCTTTAATAATACATGATATAATAATATCATATACACATATTTTATATCATCATATAAAATATGTGCATGCATATGTATATTAAATTAAATAATCATTATTTAATTTATAAACTAACTCTTTGGTTAATTTAATTCTATACTCGTCTAGAATATTTATGATAATTTGTACATGTTAGTAGTCACCACTACTAGCACCATCATTTAATTAGTAAATTTCAAATTCACTAAATAAATGATTTCGAATTCATTATAACCCGATCGACGATCCGAGAGCGCAGATGTATCAAGGATACAAGTCTTGTTCATATAATGAAAATCGAAAATTTCGAAGATCAAAATTTTCACTTACCATAATGGGCAGCTGCCAGTTTTAGTGAACTCCTTTACAAAACATGCAGTTCCACTCTTCTTCCTTATTTAGCAATCATGCCAACTTTCATTTCTTCCATCCTATGGAATCAACTCATAAACTCCGATATAAGCTTTCTGTTTGATCTCCATAAAGCTATAGTCGCCAAATTCCAACTCCATGAAATTGACTGTCTCAACGGGAACACAGAATCCGATACTTGTGTGACCCTCAATGATTCAGGGATACAGCTAGCTGTGGGTTTACATCTCCATGTGATTCAGAATAATATTTATTCTTATTTGGGCTTATCCTAGTTAGCTCTATTCTTTTCATCAACACCTCGATCAAGATTGTCAGAACTCATTTCTGATTGCACCTATCGGATCTTGGTAAGAGTGTCTACCAGCATCGCCCCATAATTCCCTAGGTATCACTGATAGTGCCTGAAAGAACCTTTAGTCATGGTTAGCGTATAGTACGGTCCCTTAAACACATATATCCCGATCGAATATGCAACTATTGGTATATCGAGAGTTGCATATGAATTTGATAACGATGAGATTTATCTTTGAGTACTAATAGTGGCATGATATGTGTAACTAGAAAAACATTTTTCCTTAAAATACATTTCTTGCTCTGGCCGGAGACTCCTTGCACTATTAACTCATCATATCACACATGATATCTTCACCCGTAGGCGAACGGTGACTCCCCGACTACAATGTATTTGCTCCTACGTATTTCGAAACTACACCCAACCTAGCCACCTGATGACCCTCGATGGAGTCGATAAATGTATCAAAGTGCATGCTAGTACGTATAGCCCTTACATTGTCCCGGGTCAAAGGACTAATGGTGTACAACCATAACTACAGACTATTCCACTCGATAATTATGAACCACTTGGACAGTCCGAGAGGGTTGTTCAGTGCATCATCATATAATCACCCATCTGTGTGAATGGACATCTTCATGCCCTTACCAATGAAACATTGTGTTTATTCCACAGATTCTAGTATTGAGCTCGAGCGACCTTTATCCTTGTTTTAGGCTGCTGATTCGACTAGGAACCTGTTTAGAATATACGGTACACTTCCTAATGAGTTCCATAATCTTACGTTGCGACGAAGACCTCATGGTACCTATTGTATATTCAAGGACATTATCTATGTAACTTGCATGGCTATATAGATAAAATATAATGCCATAATCGAATAAAATCGTAAAATACTATTAAAATAAATATTATTTTACATTAGAGTCAATAAAGCCCTGAGCCACAAGTTGGCTTGTCGGACACCTACTCTAACACAAAACTACATAGATATGTTGTTAAAATTGTCAGATAATAAAACTGAATATAATAATTATACTGGTAATAGTAGAATTAGTCGATGAACTTTTACTGTGTACATCCATGAAGTATTCTGAAATAAAAAAATAGCAAAAGAAAAATAGGAAAAAAAGGGAAAATATAATATAATTTTGAAAATAAATTAACAATGAAGGAAGAAAAGTGACGTACGTCTAAACTTCGTAGGTTGGTACGATGTCATAATCTTGTTTAAGCCAATTTAGAAAAGCAAAAGGCGAAATTGGTAATCAATCCATTTTCCCAAACTCAACTTTCTTCTTACTCTATACCCATATAAATCTTTGTTTTAACTCCACAATTTTCTAAAATTTTCAAAAACATCCTTAATTCCTTTGATTTTTTGGTACGTGACATTGTTATACATATCGAGCATGTTCTTGAAGGCATATAGCCCTAAGACATACAGCTACGTAAGGTTTCCAGCTTATATACCATTCTTAAATAATCGATTTTTTTATAAATGGCCCATCATGCTTCTGTATAATAAATTGAATAGTTTACCTCTTTGACCAACGTGCCGTCAGGTTATATCCATTAAGTTTTACAGACTGCTCCTCACAGCCTAACCCGCAGTCGCAACAGATGGTTCCTGACGCAGATTCCTTTAACAGCACTTAGCACAACCCTGTTTCGTTTCCTACCTCAGGGTGTAGAGTAAAAGAGTTCAATTTGAAACTAATACATGAGAGATTGAACTTCCTTCAACAGCACTTAGCACAAACCTTGGTTCTTTTAGTCAAACATTCAAAATATTATTATATAGTAACCTCCTGTAGAGGAGGAGAAACTTGTTTAGCTACTTATAGTAGCCGAACTTACTGCACACATAAACTTGAAAGAAAAAATATTAAAAATATTTTGAAGAAAAACGAAGAGGTTGAATGATGCTTACATCTTCCTTCTGCCTTCTTATTTATATAAGCCTTTTGCGGATTTGAATCCCGGACTTCAACTCTTGCCATAGCTTTTCTTTGTTGCCATCCATCTGTGTTTGGCTCTATCTCTTGAGTGGGTTGAGTGGGTGGTTGAGTGGTCCCTCCACCTTTCTTGATTTGTCTTTTTCTAGATCATTAATCTAGAAATAGCCCGTTCTTCTGACCTTATCTGCTGGCATAACCAGTAGATATGTGTTTGTATTATATCAGCTGAGATCTCGTTTCTTTCTTTTTTTAACAGTTTGTAGAGATTTTTAGTATACATCAGCTGCTTTCTTATTCTCTTGATGCGTCTTTTAGAAACCTTTAAATATGTATAATACATTTTTCTTCAGATTTCGACTTTGTTCTTGTGTATTTTTACTGGTTCTCATTTACTCTATTTATAGTTGTAATTGAGTCCAATTTTCCCTGTTCATTTAGTTGGTGAGTCACATGCTTTCGTTGGTGAATCTTTTGCTTTTGTTATCCCCAAAGAAAATTGATTAGGTTCACATGTCTACTTATTTTTGTCGATGAATCTTAAACTATTGATGTCCCCTAGGAAAACGTGATTGTGGTCCTTCACCACTTGGTCTTGTTTCTGCAAGATGCTTTCTGTCTGACCGAGGTCTGAAGCCCTTGCCAAATTCTGGCTCTTTTTTATTCCGGGCACTCTGGGCAGATCTGTTCTGACCATCTTCCCACTTGAGCCATATTGCAAAATTTCCGACGAGTTTCTTTACTCCCCGACAGCTTGCTATTCCACATTAGATTTCTTTTCTTTTCGAATAGAACTTCTGCAAAACTTGTGGTTTTTCCTGTCATTGTATTTAACAGAAATGATCCGTTTACCGAATTAGGAATAAATTTAAACAGAAACTTGACTTTGTCCATCTCAGTTAGACAGACCCATAAACCCCATGCTTTTCTGGTAGACATATCGTCTTCACTAATTGAAGCAACAAGGGGTGTTTCTTCTAACATATGATCCTTGATAAATTTCTGAACATTTGTATCTGGCCTCCTTAACTTGATAAATTGAAAGGCTTCGTGTGAGCCTTTTCCTGCTGGTTCTGGTGCTGTACTTAAAAAGTATAGCTCCAGAATATCTCATCTGGACAAATAATTGTTATTTGCCCAAGTTTCATGAACAAATTTTTGGATCCATTTCGGTAATCCTGAAATTTCTGAGAAGCTAGGTGATGTAGTATAAACTGAGGCAAGAGCCCCGAATTAATACCAAGCTTTGACCTCCTTTGGATATGAATCTGGTTTCATCCATACCCTATGATATTTTCCTGAAACATCAACCCTGACAGTAGCTGGGTTAATGAATACTCTTGTTTTTAATTTCTCTCAGTTTTGTTGATAAACCTGAAATGGAGAAATTGCAGCTTCACTAGTATCAACCTTAGATTTACCCTTGTCAGTATTAGGTCTAAGGTTGTTCTTTCCCTCTTCAATCCTCGAGGTGAAGGGTTGACTTGAGGACTCGAGATAAGGATCTGGAGTCTCGATTTTTGTTTCAGCTGACTCATCTGGAGATGATCACGACTTAACACTTGTACTAGGGGTATTTGAATCCCCTGCTCCAGGTATAGAGTCTTGTACTCGAAAACTCTCCATTTGAGAAACCAGTGGATTCTCAATGCCTTGGAGGATAGGTCTTTTCATTACAAACCAAAACATCCTGTGATTCGATCAGAGACAATTCTCTTATCGGCTTGTTGTAGCCTTCCCACAACTTCTGCGTTTAAGGCCAACTTGTTGAACTCGTTTTGAAGAATTTCAAGGTGTTCTCTCAAATACCTCTGCATTTTTATAATGGCATCGATATCACCGCTGTTCATCTCTTGTTAAAAAATCTGCAAAAATATTTTCATGAGATTTAATTATCACAATATCAAAAATATAATTTTGACATAATGTTTGCCATATTAATAATCTTGCTTTCTCAGGTTTAGATTCTATTCTATTCCTTAAGAAAGCTTCCACCTGTGTATTATCAACTTTCAAAGTGAATTTCTTTGCAAGTAAAAATAGTGGCCATTTTTCAAAAGCCCTTTTTACTGCATAAAATTCTTTTTCGTTGATATGCCATCTTATGACTTCTGCATTCGAGAAAATTCCACTGCAATATCTGCATGACTGTTCTCCTTCTGGTGTGAGATTGGTTAATATTGCCGCCCACCAATGATCACTAGCATATGTATATAATACCAGTTCATCTTCATCTTGAGGAATAGCCATTTTCGGAAGATTTTTACAAATCAACTTTAGTTGACTAAGTTCCTGTGTGTGTTCTTTCGTCCATATAAATTTCATATCTTTTTTCAGTAATGGACTGAACACTTTCCTGTGTTTTGCTAGGTTTTTGATAAACATCCCACCAAAATTAACAACCCTTAGAAAACTTTGAAGTTGTTTCTTTTATTTTAGCTCGTTTTGAAACTTTTGCACTTTTTCTACTATATGATCTGGCAAAATTATTTCAGACTCATCGATTTCTATTCCGAGGAATTCAATCTTTCTTGTGGCAATGACTGCTTTCTTTTCTGATATAACTAGTCCTTCTTTTTTGAAAACATCAGAGGAAATCTCTAGATGCTTAATATGTTCTTCCATATTTTTAGATGCGATTAAAACGTCATCAATATAGACAAACATAAATTTAAAATAATCTTTAAATAGATTATCCATTTTTCTTTGAAATACCTGAGGTGAATTAGGCAATCTCATTGGTAATACTTCCCAAATATAATGTCATTGTGGTGTGGAGAAAGCTGTGAATTTCTTGCTTTCTTCCTGCATTCGAATATGGTAAAACCGAGACTTACAATTGAATTTATAGAATATCTTTGCATTGCGTCTGAAACTGATTAGATATTCTCTGCTAGGTATAAAATACCCATCAAACTTCAAAATTTTATTAATATCTTGATAATTATTAATTAATCTGGGTTTGTTCCTCTTTATTTCACCATGATTTCTTATTAGAAATCCTGGGCCACTGTATGGTGAAATTACTGCTTTGATTAAACCAAGGTCCAAATGTTCCTTGATTATAATCTGCATATCCCTTTGATCCACTATGTTCAATGGGATAGGTCTGCAACGGACAAATTCATACTCTTTTCCTTCCTTAATTTTAAGGCAAGCTTTGAGTTAATTTTTATCCCACCATGCCAAGGGATCTTCATTGCAATTTTCTTTGATCCTTTTCTTGACATCCTCTAATGATACTTTTGATTCAAACCCTACCTTTTTCCGATGTAGAGCTATCTCGAGGCATTCTATTTTTCGGGTTGGAGCTCTTTATCTGCTCTTAGTTGGAGCATTGTTTCTCCAAATCGTCTAAAATCCTTCATTTTTGGTTTCAGAAATTTTTTTTCATCACCACACTTGCTGCAAAATTGAATTGGTAATTTTCTGTAAAATGCCTCTCGTAGTCGCTGGAATATGATTACAAGGTGTTGTAAACACTAATCGTCTAGTCTCATTTTCTTGAGTATAAGATTTAAATATTTGTAGGAAATTATTTCCTAACAATATGTCAGCTTATGTATCATGAAAATAAATCAGTTGTGTTTTTACCTTATACCAAGGTGTTTTTCCAGCACTTCTGATTACGATTTCGGTCATCTTAATCCCCTTACATAAGATTATGATTCTTCTAGAGAAATCTCTTCCAGCAATCTTTGTAGTTCTTCTTCCAAATTATTTGGAAAAACCCCTATTTTTGCTGTACAAATTCCAGCGCCAGAATCAATATAAGCAGCAAAATATTCTGCCTTATATTGATCATATAACATTCCTATTGGAATGTATATTGAGAAATGACTTGTGGTCATTGGATTTTCCACATCCTATCTTCCGCCATAAACTCCAACTCAACAGTAGATCCTGTTGATTCGGTTGAGGCATATTCTAGACGTTTTCAAGGTTTATGTTCCTCGAGAAACTCTAGTCCAAAGAACCAGTCGATCTGGTTCTTTCCCTGGAATTCCTTTGATATGAACTTCCAATTCTCCGATATTGATCATTCCTTGGTAAGTTCCTATCATAGGTTTTTCTAAATAGTATATGGTATTACAAGGGAATTGATTCATTTGTTTCGTAATATCAGATACTATTTCTATTTTCTTCCACCCTTCTGGGCATCTGAGCTTTCTTGTTGTGGAAAAACTTTTTAGCTCCTGTTGGGTTTCTTGGACATGTGTTTTTTCCCACCTGTAACTTGTATTTCTATCCCCTTGAAAAGATAGTCTTCTTGATTCCAATCTAAAACTTTGATTTCTCTGTAGAATCGGTTTGTCTTGTATTTGGATATCTGTTTCATGTATTAAAGAAAACTCAACTCTTTTTGGATAAATTGCTTGAGCAACTTTTCCAAATATCTCAGGTATTTCAATGAACTCATTTCTAATAAAAAATTCTGAATGATGTGTATTAGATAGAGCATATGAAATTTGATAGGTAATAGAATAGAGTCTATTACCTTCTTTCATCAGTCTTTTTTCCTTGAAATTCTGATGTAATGTCAAAGCTCGACTGAAATCTCAATCTGCCAAATTGTAGGCAATTCTCGGATAGATTACTCCTACAATCTTTCCTGTGCAGAGATTTCCTGAGATGGTTCCCAGTACTGAATCTTGAAGGTTCCACATTCTTTTATCGCATATAGCAATATCAATAGGTGAATTTATTTCTTCTTTGAAAGTAGCTTTTATCATAATTTAAATTGCTCCAACATGAATCCAGGACATGGTCCGCGCTACTTCTATCTTGAGTTTTTGTAATTCGTCCTTAATTTCTTCAGAAGGAATTAGTTGCATCTCCATTCTATTTCCTTTAAGTTCCATTGGAATTTCCATTTCCCTTCTGTAAACTTTATAGATTATATGATGCTTTCTGTTTCTTAGGCCAAGACTCCCTAAGAACTTTTCTACCTGTCCTGCAGAGAATCCCTGATATATCTGAAGATTAGGATTTTCTCTCATGATCCTTTGGACCATGTTATGAGATATTGTTGTCTGGCTAAAGAATCCAGACAAATCTTCATTTGTTTCGTGTCAAAACACGTCGTCTTCAGTCAGATTCTAATTCAGTTCCATCAGATTCTTCCTTACTCAAGACTTCTTCTTCTTCATATATACTTTCGTCTGAGGCAATATCCTCAAACTGATATACTTGAATAAGATCCTTGTAATAAACTGCTTCTTCAATATCCGGGGTTGGATCGAAGCATTTTATTCCTCTTTTTTCATTTTCTAGACAGTTGGTCGAGATATGACCTCTTGCTCCACATGTCCAGCAATTACAATCATTAAAACTTTCATGAGCTCGAGTGTGAGCTTTTCTGAAAGTTTTCTTTGTAGGTATTCCCCTTGTGCTTTGAGATGTACTCGATGGTTGAGATGATATCATACTTCTTGATGGTCCACTTCTTTGTCCAGATCTGTTAAATCTGGATTTCTTTCTAGACCAAACTGTTCTTGATTTCAAAGAACTTCTACTTTTGGCGTAAGGATGAGATCTTAAATTATTCCTTTTCTGTCTTTGTGGTTTATTTCCAATTATTGTTGGAAGATCATTTTCTTTATAACACAAAGGAGTTCTTTTATTGATACCCCTTAAGCGTTTGTAATTCTTTTGTAATGTTTCCATATGACATCATTCTGCCAATTTTTCTTTGAGAAAAGAGGCTCTTCGTGCCAACGCATCTGGATTGCCAATGACATATTCCCTTATAAGCATTTCTCTCCAGGGACTCGACATTTTGCGAAGAAAAGATGCATAGCTATATTTTCTTCAACCCCTGAATTCCATCTATATTTAGTAAATAACATAATATATTCATCAACTAAACATATATCATGTAATTCAAGGCTATACAGAGCTTGAATATATTTCTTCCTCTTCTCTGTATCTTGACTGTTAAAATTATCTACCCCTATAAATTGTGCTTTAAATAAGGTAACTATTTTTCCAGCTATCTCACTAAGAGATTCTCTAGCTAAGACCGACTCTTTAGTTTCTAATGAAGTCATATCCCAAGCAATTTTAACTGATCCCATAAGACTCATTTCTAAAAGTTTAATGAATCCTTCTATGTTGAGATCAAATGTTCCTACAGCGATTCTCATAGCAGATGTCCAGTCATCTATGATATCTTTTCTGTTTTTGAAATCTAGTGCATCAAGGTTAAGTAGAACCCCATAAGGATGTATGGGTTCTAAAACAGTTTTTTCATAGGGTGTTTGGTGCAAGGGAATTTGATATCTCCTTGTCCTTGTTCCCGCTGGGTGTGATTCTCCACGGGTATGAAAATCAGGTTGAGATTCTCTCATATTTATATTATGAGATCCCACACTTTTCCTTGGTGGTTCCTGAGAAGATGACTAGGTTATAGAAGGTTGTTCACCTCCCGTTGTGTTCATCTTCAGATCTACGACCTTGAGATTTGCAAATGATTCTGCAAGTTCTTGTAGATCCTCGAGACAAATTTTTTCTAAAGTTGTCATCAGATTAATTTCTTTTCTGAGACAGATTTAATTAGATTGATCATTTTTTGTTCTTCAGTCAAAGGTTTTAACATTACTTTGGCCTTCTCTTATTGATGTAACAAGGGTTCAGTACAAAAAGATGGTGGTAACATTCCTTCTGAAGTTCTCTTACTAGAACTTGTTGTTGTTCTAGGATTTAAATTCTTGTTTGAATATCCTTTAATATTGCAATAATTTATTCTTGGTTTTCAACGATTTTCTCCACATTCTGTGGTACATAATACATCATATTGCCATAATTTTGTATCGTCTTTTGAATTTCTCTAAGATCTCCAGAGAGTTTAGAGGAATTCGGTACTATTTCTAAGAACCTGTTATTTTGAATCATAATTTTACATTAAGATTTTGATAGGTTCTTTCTTGATATCTAACATTGGTTAGATCTTCCTGTTTCAAATATTCCAGAGTTCTGGATTAAATCTTGTAAATAGTTAATCTCGAGCCTAGGTTCGGATTCATGTTAATTGAGAAAATTCTCCTCCTCAAACATTTAATTACTTTATAATAATAAATTTGTATGTTTGAAATAATTTTACCTAGGCTCTGATACTATTTTACCCAGGAAAATCGATCATTGTCAATTTTAAACTTTTTAGGGAGTTTGGGCAAAGTTTTTAGGTGTAGGAAGTTAGGATAAATATAAGTTTGGGTTTGAGAATTTAAAATCAATTTTCCCAAAGAAAAAACAAAAGATAATTAAAATATTTTGCAATATTTGTAAGCATGAAAAAAGTTGGATAGAGGCATTACATTTAAATAATATAATATTATATAAAATGCACTTTTCTCTGTATTTTGTGCTCTACGTATGAAATAATAATTAATTATTCTTGATTCAATAAACAAGCTAATATTTCTATTTATAATATTTTAATAAAAAACATAAGTATTTCAATTGTTAGAGGAATAAATTAATATTCAAATCTCAAAATATATATGATATGAATTTTCAATCATGGAATAAATAGAAACCAATTTCTTTCCTTCAAAGTATGGGTAAAAACTTGTACGAGACGGTCTCACGGGTCGTATTTTGTGAGACAGATCTCTTATTTGGGTCATCCATAAAAAATATTACTTTTTATATTAAGAGTATTTTTTTTATTGTAAATATCTATAAGGTTGACCTGTATCACATATAAAGATTCGTGAGACCGTCTCACAAGAGACCTACTCCAAAATATAATTTCTAAAATTCTTTCAATAGTTTTTTGTAGCTTTCTAAAATTCTAAATCTGGATCAGTACACAATTTTTTTAAATATATATATATATATATATATATATATAATATAAATATCTGGAGGTATATATATATATATAATATAAATATCTGGAGGTTTTAAATTAATGGAGAAATAATCAACGTTGCGAAACATCTGTAACATACTTAAAATTATGCTATCATGGTGCATAAAAAAAATTATATTATGATTAATTTAATAAATACACGTGTCGATAGTTTATTAGAAGTGGAACCTAGAAAAAGAAGCTTGAATAGGATATTATTATTTATACGCAACTTGTATGAATGAATATATTTGTTCTTATATCTGCAACACTTCTTCTTTTGATTTGAGTTGCGTTAAAATAAAAATTTATGATAAAAAATAAAAATCTCAAACTCACAAAATATATTAAATTATATATTTTATAAAAATTTTATCTACTTAATTGTGTTCTTCTTCACAAATTGAGAGATCAGTTTATAGAATTTCTTGGAAAATAATCCAAAAATAAATACATCATTATATACATCATCACACATTAATTTTCAATATTTATAACTCTTATTTTCAATATTCAATAATTTCAGATCTTTATTTTCAACACTTTCCCTTGTGATGATGATCATGATACAATGATTGTCTTCATTACGTGTTTTTATAGTGACTCGTTGAAAACCTTACTAGGAAAAACCCATTGATATAAAAACCATAGTAAGGGAAACTCGTTCTTATGTTAACACAAACGATTCTTCACAAATTTCGTATATCGCACATCCAAATATTATATATATGTAATATTGTCGTAGGAAGTGTCTTTGTGAAGAGATACGATGAGTTTTTACTTGATTGAATGAACGAATATCAATATCTTTATTCTTTTCAAGCTTTTGGGTGAATGCGAAGAACATAGGGGGAATATGTTTAATTCTATCACTTTTTATGTCTCATTCTTTCATTTGAGCAACACATGCAGCATTATCTTCATAGAGTATCACTGGCTTCTTGTCGAATGATAATTCTCATGAGATATGGATATGTTTGGTCATTGATTTTAGCCACACACATTCACGGCTTGCTTCATATAGTGCAATAATCTCGGCGTGATTTGATGAAGTTTTTACGAGTGTTTGTTTCTGTGATCGCCAAGAAATGGCAGTGCCTCCATGAGTAAATACATATATGGTTTGGGAACGTGCTTTGTGTGGATCAGATAAATACCCAACATCAGCATAACTGATAAGTGCAAGAATTGCACTTAATTTATATGTTAATCCATTTGATCTATGTTGGTTTCGAACAGAATTACGCCTGTTTTAGTTGTTTTCGTGTCGTGTAGGGTATAAACAACTAGTTGACGGTTTAGAGCAATCAGAGGTATTTTTGATCGTGAAACAGCGCCACAACAAGCGCCGCAGCGCTCATTGCCGAAGGACAAGCGCCTAGGCGATGCCCAAGAAGCGCCGAGGCGCCTCATTGCCAAAGAACAAGTGCCGCAGCGCTAACAACAAGTGTCGCGGCGCCTACAGGAGCGAACCACGGGAGCCTAGGCGCTGCACAACCAGCGCCGCGACGCTAGTGGCGATGAGGAAACATTTATTGGGCTTCGACTCACGGCCCAGACGTGGATATAAGAGGAAATCGAGGGTTCAGAATTAAAGAAGCCATTTTTGAAGAGAAAACACACGGGAGAACAAGAGCGAACACGAGACGAAGATCCAGAGTGCGAAGAACGATCACAAATACGAAGAACGACGAATCTGGGGACGGAGACGACACTTCGGATTTGTCATCTATTCTTTCGTTTTTATATTTTTGTGTATTTCGATGTCTAAATCTTTGAACATGCGTTGTTTTTATTTATATTTCGTCATGAACTAATTTTCTAGTCTAGAGAATGACGTAGCTTTGTTGATACGATAATTTGACTCGGTTCTTTATATGATTGAATTCCTTCTCGTTTAATTGTATTTCTTTGTATTGTTTTGACTGCAATTTACTGGCCATAAATTGTGTGTTATCTGATTTATTCTACAACTTGGGAGAGGGACTAGGATTATAGATCATTAGAGTTGCATCGTTGAATGTTTATATCGTTCGAAAAGCGTATAACTTTAGTGAGACTTAGGCAAGAACATTTTTTGCATTTATCATATAAATCTAGATTCTTATTAGGAATGTTTGAATCGAGGTTTGAATGATACAGTTTATTCGTCACTTGGGAAAGGGGGAATAAAATAATTAAGTGTTCTTGGTCATTGAATAAATGGAATTCATGAATATAAATTCAATCGGGAATGATTATCGTGGAAACTTAGTGAAATCATTCATCTAGATACTTTCTCTCGGTGATATTTATCCATTCGATGTTTAGATTAAGTATTTATTTGCATTTGAGTTTCTGTTAACAAACCAAACATCTTTTGAATTTTCTAGATAAAGTCGGGACTATTCTAATTACAAGCATTGATATACATTTATATACGCACTCCTCGTGGGATCGACACTTGTGCTCAAAAATACATTTTACTATAACTATACGTCGTGCGCTTGGGAGCAATCAAGAAAACACGCAACAAGTTTTGGCGCCGTTGCCGGGGAGTGTCAAAATTTGAATTTATATCGGTATTGTTATCAATTAGTCTAGATTTTAATTAAGAGCTTTTATTTTATTTTATTTTATATTGATTGAGTTTTTCATTTTTTTTCTGCTTGACAATGCATACTAAGATCGCAGAACCCTGACTTGATTATTTTTTATCCGAAGATCGAAAGAACTGCGAGAAGATTAAGAAAAGCGAGAATATTAAGAAAAGATACAAGCAATGGCTGAACACAGAGAGAATGACAGACAAAACTTGCCAGAGGCTGTACCTATCAGAGATCACTTCCAACCAGTGATCAACAATCATTACTTTGGTATTGCGAGAGGTACCATCAACGCCAATAATTTCGAGTTGAAGCCTGCTCTTATCAATTTGGTTCAGCAAAACCAGTTTGTTGGAACTGCCACTTCTGATCCTCACATTCATTTGATGACATTCCTGGAGATCACGGATACGGTAAAAATTAATAATGTTCCTGATGATATTATTAGATTGCATTTGTTTCCATTTTCTCTCAGGGACCAAGCAAGAGGATGGCTTCAGTCGCTTCCTTTGGGGAGTATCACAAGGTGGCAAGAGTTGGCAACAAAGTTTCTGTCTAAATATTTTCCCCCCGCAAAGTCTGCACAGTTGAAGATTGATATCAGTACTTTCAGGCAGATTGACTTTGAGCAGTTTTATGAGGCGTGGGAAAGGTATAAGGAGTTGTTGCGGAGGTGCCCGAATCATGGTTTTGAAGACTGAGTACAAATTGAGCTTTTCTATAACGGGTTGAATGGTCAGACACGGACAACAGTAGATGCAGCGGCAGGTGGCATGATTTTTGCCAAGTCTCCTGCTCAAGCCTATGACTTGCTTGAGCAGATGACTATTAATAGCTACCAATGGCCGTTTGAGAGGTCAGGAGTAAAGAGGACAGCTGTAGTTTATGCTGTGGATCCTATCACATCACTCATTGTGCAAGTATCAGCATTGACTACACAGATAGCGACTATGAATAAAGTGAGTACATCAAACACCGAGGGACCGTCGGTTGTTGTTGAAGAATTATAATTTCCTGAAGAAGTTCAATATATCAACAACAAGAATTTTGGAGGATATCGAGGTAACCCTCCCCCTAATACTTATCATCCTGGATTGCGAAACCATGAAAATTTTTCTTACGCAAATAATAAGAATGTATTGAATCTTCCACCGGGGTTCAATACATCAAATGGGGAAGGGAAGCCATCATTTGAGGATTTGGTTGGAACATTTGTTGCTGAATCTGGAAAGCGAATGGCTAGGACTGAGTCTAGACTTGACAACCTTGAGACACACATGGCGAATATTGGGGCTTCGTTGAAAATCCTTGAGTCGTAAGTGGGGCAGATAATGAATCAACTTACATCTCAACCATCAGGCGCAGTTCAAAAGATTGCAGACCCAAATCTGAGAGAAGTGAATGCCGTTTTTATACAGCACGAGTAGATTGGTGTGGTAAGCAGAGAGGAGAAAGAAGTTAAACTCACCCCTATCCGGGATGAAAAGCCAACTCTAACCAAAAGAGTCCGAGGTAAGAAAAATGAGAGGTATGATTCAAATCAATGCATTGATATTTCTTTACTTCCCTACCCCCATAGATTTTTACAATTACAAGCAGAATTTCAAAAGAAAAATTTCTTGACGATCTCAAGAACCTACACATTAATATTGATTCTGCAGATCCGGGGGGAAGTGGAATTTCAAGAAGGAACACGAAGAAATCTTCCTCAGAAGCTGCTAGATCCCGGTGAATTTGTTGTGCCATGTGAAATAGGGGGTCAATTGGTGGAAAAAGCTATCTGTGATTCAGGAGCAAGTGTGAATATAATGCCAAGTTCTCTTTACGAGAAACTTGGACTGAGCAGAATCAAACCCACAGAAGTAATCTTGCAGCTGGCAGATAAATCGGTGAAAGTTCCATTGGTTTGTGTAGAAGATGTTGAACATAAAATTGATAAATTGAGGCTTCCAACAGATTTCGTGGTACTAGACGTGGAGAACAGTAAGAATGTCCCTATCATTCTAGGACGACCATTCTTGGCTACTGCTGGAGCTATCATCGTCTTGAAACAAAGAAAATGACAATGGATGTTGAAGGTCAAAGGGTGGAAATCAAGGCATCTAAAAGTTCTCACGACCCACCTTGAACAGTGTAGTGACAGTCGGGTTGACGACGTTAAACCAAGCGCTTGTTGGGAGGCAACCCAACCAGTTTCTTTTATTGCTTTAGTTATTTTACTTTCAATAGTATAACTGCTTTTACGTTTTCTTATTTTATTTAATTTGGCATGTGAAGATTAGACACTGATTTATGTGTTTTTATGTAGGTATAAGTTGAAATAAGGCGTGGCAAGGACTCAATTTGGACAAAATTTGCGCAAGAATAGTGCCTAGGCACTATACTAGAAGCGCTGCAGCGCTAATATGCGAAGCGTCGCGGCGCTACTTATTCAGCGCCGCGGTGCTTGTTCGTATTATATGAAAAAAAGGGATCCAAGACTTCATTTTTCAGAAACCGATTGCAAGCGCCGCAGCTCTTCTCATCATCACCAACTAAAATCGCCTCCCACAATATATCTTCCAAAAATTCTCCTTCTAAACACCAAAATACACCACCAAAATCATCCTCAAACCAAATCCACCTAAATTTCTTACTCTTAGACCCTCTTTTGGATCGAAAATTTCTGAAAAATTCTTCAACGGGCCAACACCGGAGGAATTACAAGCATATTTTGGGTACTCTATCGCAAGGTAATCGTTCTTGGTATTGTAAATTTTCAAGTTCCTGTTAGAATTCGAAGGAATAGGGTTCTAGAGTTGGTGTACACAAGGTGCTCGATAATTGTTCTAAGTAAATTCTTTTTCAAGTATTGTTGGATTGGGAATATTGCATGTTTGAAGAATTGCTGATTGATTGATCGTGTGGCTATTGTGGGTGTTGAAATATTATCCTATTTGTGTGTGAGACGTTGTTGAAAATTGTTGTTGAGCGAGTTGATCTTGAATTGAAATATGCCGCCAAAGAAGAAGAACAAACAAGTTCCGTCTGGGGATGGTGAGTCGTCTACTGTCAGTTTTGATAGATGACGGTTCTGGGATGCAGTTGCTACTAAGAATTTTACTAAATTGTTAAAAAAGAATATGCAGCGAGAACGAGGCATGGATCAGAGCCACCCACATTGTGATACATTGGCTCATGCTCGAGCAATAAATTGGCACGAATTTGTGAAGCCCCCGAATGATGCGGTAATGTCCCTTGTCAGGGAATTGTATGCTAATCTGAAAGTCAAACATGAAAGTTATCAAGTGAAAATTAGGGGACGGATGGTTGCCTTTGATAGCACAACAATCAATTCTCTGTATTCGATGCCTAACTACGACACAGATGGCTACACGCTGTTCATGCGCGAACCTTACCCCTACGAGAGAGTCATAACCACACTTTGTGAACTGGGCACGGTTTGGAAGCTCAACAATCAACAAGCCCAGATCACATTTCCTGCGACGTCGATGAAAAGGCAGGCATACAACTGGTATCACTTTGTAGCCTCGCGGTTGATGGCATCTGGGCATGTATCTGATGTGACTAAAGCAAAGGCAGCATTGGTTTTTTGTATCCTCACCGGCCGGACAGTGGACGCAGGCCGGGTGATTATGACGTCTATTTTGCAGGCTGCTAGGGGCACATCCACTGTTAGAATGCCCCATTCGTCGACGATCACCGACCTCTGTCAATTAGCGTGGGTCACTTGGGATGATAGTGAGGCATTACTGCATACGAATGGTGATATATCACTGGATAGGCCACTCCCAAGAGATAAAAGACGGAGACAGATTACTAGTGGCCAGGGAGAGGCTTTTGGCAGTGGAGCACATTCACAGCCCGCCCCACATCATCCACACACACGACAGGTGCAGACCGACTGCCACTGTCTCGATGAGGTAAAGCGCAATATGGATTGACTATTGAGGATGACACACGAGCACCAGGAGTACGTGTACGATTTTAATCGAGTACTTGCACATCATTACGCTGCTACTAGTCCATCTGGCGAGTCATTCCCACCACCGCCAGCATTTGGACACGGACCTGATGATGATGAGGAGTAGCCTGAGTTGTCAGGCAAAGACAGCGATTCCTGAAGCATGCTGTATGAGGTACGTGTTCCCATGTTTTTCCTGCTTTATTACTTTACATTGGGGACAATGCACGTACTTAGGTTTGGGGGGGGGGGGGGTCGTTCACTCTTTTTATCGTTCGCTCTGTTTTCCTTTTGAGTTTCAATTGTTACTGCGTTTTTATTCTATGAATTGTATAATTAGTTATTCCCTGCACAGTAGAGTTTAATTCCTTCTCATTTAAAAAAAACGTTTATTTATTTATTTCTTGCTAGAATTTTTTGGAAGAGTCATGGATACATCATTGTGTAGCCAATGATGAAAATGAAATCGTGGTTTTAATGTATATATGTATTCATGATAACTTGGGAGTTACAAATATCGCTGCACGGTCATGTTTGTTGATACTATCAATGCTTAGAGACAATTTACATGCTTGTGATGCTAAATAGACAATATAGATTTGAATTTTAGTATTTTTCACATGACATTAATTGACACTTTTGCAAACACAGAAATGACCTAGGCAATCTTTCTCAATGTCTTTGGGCCTGTTTTCATTACTATTATCGTTCGTTAGCCCATTGAGCCTCGAGTAGATTGAGATGCTTGACTTTTCTTTGTACACCTCTCATATATCATTTGATTGAAAATTGCATGTGATTGGTTTGTATGAGTTGACCACTGGATTGACGGTAATCTAGAACTTGCTTGACCACTTTTTCGAGGCGAAATACGGATAATATGTTACATAGGAATGATTTAGACGATCTTTGGAACCGTTTAAGCCTTTGAGCCTACCGAATAAACATGAAACATCCCTAGTGTCCCATTTTAAGCCTATTTAAAAAATCAAGTGGTGTGTGTCAATGACATACAATTAGCCCCCACTTGTATCTATTCTACATCCCACAACAACTACCTAATGAAGCTTATACACTTATTGTCCTACCTAATTTTTTAGAGAAATAAGTTCATTGGTGTTGTAACGATTCAAGTACTCCTTGAAAAAAAAAATAAAAAAAAATAAATGCGAAAAAAGGAGTTGAAAAAGTGACAAGAAAAAGAAAAATAATCAAAGGAATGAATCAAAAAGTCGAGAAAAAGAAAAATATAAAAAATGGATGATATGATTGGGAAGAAAACAATGAAGTGATGGTGAATGAAATAAGAGTGAAGATGATGAAAATTCGATTATTTCTCTCAAATTTTGATTTTCATACATTTTATTGTAGCCATGAGCCATAGCCTAACGTTACAAGAATACAAGACCTATTAACCTTGTCACATTTTTCTAATATACTAGTGGAGAAAAGCTGTTCAAGTCAAGCCTATGGATTACCTGTGAAACATGGTTAGCAAGTATGAACTTTAATCATTTGCATGTAAGCATCTCATTGTTTAACATCATCGTTTGATAAACTTATGTTGAATACCTATTGAACCAAACAATTACCAATGAAGTTCTTTGGGATCTGTGTAAGTGGATTTGTATAATTATGAAGTGCGATTTAAACTGAACTGAAGATCCTTGAGTTTATAAAGCTAGTGGGTGTTGTAAATTTATTTGAGCATTTGATTGGGTAAATGAATATTGGCATATCACACACGCACGTGACTCTCGAGTAATTACGAATCACATGAAAATAAATAAATCTGAGGCCAATGTCACTTTGTGCATATCAATGACTATAGTTGTCAGCATTAATTTCTTGCTAGAGTCTGCATTTCTATTTTTTCCTTTATTTTTCTCGGGACTAGCAAAATATCAAGTTTGGGGGGTTTGATAAGTGCAAGAATTGCACTTAATTTACATGTTAATCCATTTGATCTATGTTGATTTCGAACATAATTACGCCTGTTTTTGTTGTTTTCGTGTTGTGTAGGGGATAAACAACTAGTTGACGGTTTAGAGCAATCAGAGGTATTTTTGAGCGTGAAACTGCAATATACGAGAGCTGCAGCGCCACAACAAGCGCCGTAGAGCTCATTGCCGAAGGACAAGCGCCTAGGCGCTGTCCAAGAAGCGCCGCGGCGCCTCATTGCCGAAGAACAAGCGCCGGGGCGCCTACAGGCGCCTACAGGAGAGAACCACGGGCGCCTAGGCGCTGCACAACCAGCGCCGCAGCGCTAGTGGCGGCGAGGAAACATTTATTGGGCTTCGACTCACGGCCCAGACATGGATATAAGAGGAAATCGAGGGTTCAGAATTAAAGAAGCCATTTTTGGAGAGAAAACCCACGGGTGAACAGGAGCGAACACGAGACGAAGATCCAGAGTGCGAAGAAAGATCACAAATACGAAGAACGACGGATCTGGGGACGGAGACGACACTTCGAATTTGTCATCTATTCTTTCGTTTTTATAATTTCGTGTATTTGGATTTCTAAATCTTTGAACATAAGTTGTTTTTATTTAGATTTCGTCATGAACTAATTTTCTAGTCTAGAGAATGACGTAGCTTTGTTGATACGATAATTAGACTCGGTTCTTTATATTATTGAATTCCTTCTCGTTTAATTGTGTTTCTTTGTATTGTTTTGACTGCAATTTACTGGCCATAAATTGTGTGTTATCTGATTTATTCTACAACTTGGGAGAGGGACTAGGATTATAGATCATTAGAGTTGCATCGTTGAATGTTTATATCGTTCAAAAGGCATATAACTTTAGCGAGACTTAGGCAAGAACATTGTTTGCATTTATCATATAAATCTAGATTCTTATTAGGAATGTTTGAATCGAGGTTTGAATGACACAGTTTATTCGTCACTTGGGAAAGGGGGGATAAAACCCTTGTTCAATTAGAGTACTTAAAGGATTTGACTTATCCATATTAAAATGTTTAAGGACCTTTTCTGTATAATTTGACTGGTGAACAAATATTCCACATTCTTTTTGTTCAATTTGCAAACCCAAACAATACTTTGTTTTTCCAAGGTCTTTCATTTCAAATTCTTCCTTTAAGTACGACACAACTTCTTGAATTTCCTTATTCGTTCCAATTATGTTTAGATCGTCAACATATACATCAATAATTATGCATCCGGATGTTGTTTTCTTAATGAAAATGCAAGGGCATATTGAATTGTTTACATATCCAATTCACTTAGCCGATTATACCACATTCGGTCGGATTGCTTTAACCCATATAATGATCTTTGCAATTTCATAGAATACATTATCTGAGTTTTTAACTTTGTGATTAAGACATCTTAAATCCTTCGGAGATTTTCATTTATATATATATTACTATCGAGTGATCCGTATAAGTAAGGTGTGACAACATCCATAGGACGCATTTTTAAATTTTCAGATACCGTCAAACTAATCAAATACCGAAACGTAATTGCATTCATAACAGGAAAATACGTTTATTCATAATAAATTCCAGCCTTTGAGAAAAACCTCGTGCAACAAATCGAGCTTTATATCTTATTATTTCATTTTTCTAATTTCGCTTTCGAATAAAGACTCATTTGTACCTAACAGGTTTTACACCTTCAGTTGTAATGACTATAGGCCCAAAAACGTGACGTTTATTTAGCGAATCCAATTCAACCTAGATGACATCTTTCCATTTTATCCAGTTCTGACGATTTTTACATTCAACAAAAGATTTTGGTTCATGAACTTCATTGTCATTTATGATGTCAAATGTCACATTGTAAGAAAATATCTCATCAATTTTTTTTATATCTTTCTAGTTCCATATTTTTCCAGTATTAATATAATTGATAGAGATTTCACGATTCTTAGTTTGTGTTTCTAACAGAACATTTTCATGATCATGTATTTCTGCCGGAATATCATTTTCTATTTTGTGATCATCATGTTTATCTATGCTTTTTTTTTTCTAGGATTTTTATCCTTGGAACCGATTGGCCTTCCATGCTTCAAGCGTTTAATGACATCATGAGTGTCTTCAATTTGTTTCTTTGGAATTTCAATTCAAGCAGGGACATTTACAGCATGTATATATGATTCAATTACCCATTTTGTGTCTGAAAATGCATCTGGTATTTAATTTGCTATTCTTTGCAAGTGCACAATTTGATGTACATCCTTTTCACATTGTTTAGTTATTGGATCCAGATGTAACAATTATGATGTATACCATGTAATTTCCTTTTCGATATGTTTCTTTTCTCCCCTTAACATTGGGAAGATTTCCTCATTAAAATGACAATCAGCAAAACGTGCTGTAAACATGTCGCCTGTATGAGGCTCAAGATATTGAATGATTGATGGGCTATCATAACCGATATAAATTCCAATCTTTCTTTGAGGTCCCATTTTTATTCGTTGAGGTGGTGCAATAGGCACGTATACCATACATCCAAAAATTCTCAGATAAGAAATGTCTGGTTCTTTACCAAAGGCAAGTTGCAATGGGGAGTATTTATGATATGCACTTGGTCTGATGCGAAATAATGCAGCAGCATGTAAAATTGCATGTCCCCATACAGAAACGTGGAGTTTTGTTTTCATAATCATTGATCTAGCAATCATGTGGGGACCCTGACACTAATTCATTTCTTATCAATCATCATTGGGATTTAGTGGATCAATTAAATAAACTGGGTCGTAATTTTTTTTTTAAATGTTGAACACTTTATAAACAAGTGTACAAATATTTACAACAAGTTAGGTCTCATCTCATTCAAATTATCAGATCAAGTTTAATATCTACAACATGATCAAAAGTACAAGTCTTGTACAAAAGAAAGTCATAACAAACTAATGTTTATCCACTACAAATCAAGTGTTGAAAACTAGTTCTACATCTAGGCCCGGATCTCCACTCTAATCTCGATCTCTCAAGCTCTTCTCGATCCTGATCCTATTCCACCTGTTATCATGCACACATACAAACACAACAACAGCCGGATAACTCCAGTGAGAAACATATTCCCAGTATAAACAACGTATACATGAATTTCATATAAACATATACAAAAGCATATAACATTTGTAAAACACTATGCATCGTAGTCTACGAAAGCATAAATCGATACAAAGCAATAAATCAAACTCTTTGACTCTTACTCTTGAGCTGACTCTTATCTAGGGATCCCGGTTGAATAAGAACGTAACAAGTCTCTCACCTACTCTTCCCAGCTAGATGATGGTACGTTCTTATTCCCAGACATTGGCCCTCTATATCGAATCTATACAATAGGAGTCGATCTACTCCTAAGCACATCGATATAAACCAAATGCCCAGTGAGCTGGCATCTCTGCCAAAGACTCATACTCATGCTTTGCTATAAATCAATAGGCTAAGCATATCAATCTCATGAATTGCAAACATCGAAGCAATTACAATATAGTATGTGGTTTTGGGAAAGTTAAGCTATCTCTGACTCGAGTCGTGTCTTCTCGGTTTAACATTGATTTATACTTTTCTTTTCGTAGATCAATCTGGTCAACGAAATCAAACATCAATCTGGCTCTGTTCAGTTTTCGAAGCCTTTAATACCAACTGTGGAATCACATATTCGAGAAGTACAATATCAATATACAACTCAAAGCAATACTGGATATGATCAGAACTCAATCTAATTCTGTTTTGACGGCACAACAGCACAATCTCGATATATCCAGCAACTCAAATAACAACAGATACAAATCACAACTCATAATCAATCATAATTTCAACCCATAATATCAAATCTGTACAATCCCATTCAACATAGGCTGAAAATTGATAACAATTACATAAACTGTCCGTTCTTCAATCCGGTTTCGATTATACAACTACTACAATCTCAGGAACACATAATATAGATCAAATCATGATTTCCCCAAAAACAAATTTTCGAACCATGCTGAAAAGAAATCAAACTTACATCATTTTGAAGCCTTTGATGAGAGAAGCATGAAACTATTCTCGGATTGAAATTCTGACGGCTGGATCTTGCGCAAATCACAAATCTATGATTCAAGGGAAAAGCTTGAAAGATGTCTATGGAGTCCCTCGATTTTTAGCTGAATTTCTGAAGGAATGAAAGTTGTTTACATATTATATGCATGGCAAAGACATGTGGCTCAATCTATGTTCAGCACGTCTCGCGCATATGCACGTCCATCACCGGCGCATATGCGCGAGACTCTGTGTCGGCAATCAGGAATTCACCATCTCGCGCATATGCGCGTCCCATGCCGGTGCATATGCGCGAGACCTACTGTCTCTGCGCTTGAACCATAACTCTTGCTCGCGCATATGGGCGCCTTATCTCGCGCATATGCGCGAGACCTACTGTCTCGGAACTCGGGCAATTCACATGTTCGCGCATATGCGCGCCTAGTCTCGCGCATATGCGCGAGGTCTTCTGCCTCGGCACTTGCTTCTCGCGCATATGCGCGCCTCGTCTCCGCGCATGTGCGCGATAACTGCTGGATTTCACCCATGCAATACTCATGCTTTTCCAAATCTGGTCTCAGAGTGGTCCTTCTATAATCACATCAATTTATCAATTAATAATCTCGAATTAACAGAATAAATTCTCGGGCATTACAAATCAGTTGTAGAAGTTTAATCAATGATTCAGCTAATACATTTTGTGTATGTACATGAGCAACATGATGCTCAACAGTGATTCTCATTAACATACAATAATCATTGAAAGTCTGGGAAGTAAATTCATTATCATTATCAAGTCTAATTTTCTTGATTGTATGATCAGAAAATTGATTCTACAATTTTTATTTGAGCAAGTAATCTTGCAAATGCCACATTCCGGGTTGATAATAAACATACATGTGACCATCTACTGGAGGCATCGATCAATACCATAAAATATCTACATGGTCCACATGGTGGATGAATTGGCCCAAATATCACCTAGGATTTTAGCTGGTGATGGTCATATAATAAGTTTTTCAAAATAACATGTTTTGCATTGAAACTTATTATTTTGAAAAATCTTCAGGTTTTTCAGCGGATGACTATGTGTATTTTCTATAATTTTTCACATCATTGTTGAACCAGAATGTCCTAATCGATCATGCCAATTAATCAGTATTGAAGAATTATCAACTACCATGTTTGATTTAATTTGACTTATATATGTTTAATGCAATCTAGTAGGGAACATTGATAGTTTTTCAACTACATATTTCTTTCCTGATTTATACGTGTTAAGACAAATATATTTCTCATTTTCTTCATTTATTATCTATGTATCATACCCATGTGAATATATGTCATTAAAAGTCAACAAATTTCTTTTCGATTGTGGTGAATACAAAGCATCATTTATCAGAAATTTTGTACCATTAGGTAACAAAAAATGTGCTTTATCACAGCCTTTTATCAATTCTACATGACCTGATATTGTATTCACCATTGTTTTTGTTGGTTTTAGTTCCAAGAAATATCTTTTATCTCGGAGAATATTGTACGTTTCATTGCTAGGTAGCAAACTTCCATGAGATTAGTTCCTTGTTTAACTTTGTTTATAGCAGTTTTCATATTTGAACTTCAAAAAAATATGATATGAAAAACAAATACTGACAATACATATTTAATTTATTGAAAAAAATAAGACATATCAGAATTATACAATAAAACATTATCATATTATGAGTACATGAAATATTTTACATTTTAATTCCACCAATATATTGATCATTTTCAGAGAAATCATTCAGAAAATCTGCAGCATCAAAATGAGTTGAATCACTCAAACGACCATTGTGTTCAGTGAAGTTGGTCTCTTTTTCTTTCCCCTTTATCGATTCTTTATAGAGCTTACAAAGGTGCTCCAGGGCTCGATAAATACGAGACCAATGTCCTAGAGTGCCGCATCTAAAACAAGAACTTTCATATCGTTTTTCTCATGATACCTTTTTAATGGGTGGTTCGTGATGCCCTTTTGAGATGAGTTATAAAAGTAACTATCTTGATGTTTTCAAAACCACGGTCGCGACCACGACCACGACCATTTCCACGTCCACGTCCACATCCACGACCACGACCTCGACCTCGACCAAAACCTTGTCTTTGAATTTGATTTTGGTTTCCAGATTTGAATTCATTTTTACTTACAGCATTTACTTCTGAAAATGCTGTTGATCCAGTGGGTCGGGACTTATGATTTCTCATTAGCAACTCGTTGTTCTTTTCTGTTACAAGAAGACATACGATAAGTTCAGAATATCTCGCAAATCCACACATTTTATATTATTGTTGTAGAGTAATATTTGATGCGTGAAAAGTGGAAAATGTTTTTTTAAGCATTTTTGATTCCGTAACCTCATGTCCACAAAATTTTAATTGCGGGATTATTCGATAATCGTTGAATTGTAATCACTGACTTTCTTAAAATCTTGGAATCTTAACGTATTTAATTCATCACGGGCGTTGGAAAGTATACCTTCCCTTATATGTTCAAATATTTCTTATAATCCTTTCCATAAAGTCATGTGATCTTTTTCAATTAGATATTCACATTTTAATCCTTCATCAAGATATCGACGCAAAAATATCATAGCTTTTGCTTTTTCTTGTGAAGATGATATACCTATTTTTTAATGGTCTCATTTAGACCCAATGACTTAAAATGCATTTCTACATCGAGACTCCATGACATATAATTTTTCCGTAATGTCGAGCGCAACAAATTCGAGCTTTGTCAAATTTTATATGGTGGTACTAGAAAAATAACAATGCATTTTATTAGTTAAGTTATAAATTTATTAAAATGACAATACAAAGTAACTGATAAATTATAAGTATAAGTATTCTTAAAAATAAAGAAAAAATACGGGCGGATATTCTCCAATAAATACAAGACTAGTGAGTATAATAACCAAATAATTATACAAAATAACCTTGAAAGAACCATCTTCTTCTTCTTCGAAAATTTTGATGAAGAAAATTTTTATGGAGGAATAGTAAATTTGGAGTGATTAAATGTGTTTGTAAAATCATATTTATAAGGTAAAAACTAGTCGTTTATGACCGTTAAAAATTTAAAAAAATAAATGTATGTATATGTAAATTTTATGGTAATAATATGGTGTATATAATGTTAATCATGTTTAAATAATTATGTATATCATATCACAATATTATAATGAGGTGTCAGATACTTCTTTTTATATAATAATGTGACATTATATTAATATATAACACAATAAAAATATATAAACTGTGAAATAATCACATCACGTTATTATAATGAGGTGTCATAAACTCCTTTTATATAATAACATGATATTATTAAAATATATATATACAATAAATAAACAGTAACACAATAAAATTATATAAACAGTGTAATGATATAATCACATCACGTTATTATAACGAGGTGTCATAAATTCTTTTTATATAATAATATGATATTATATATTAAATATATACACAATAAAAATAAATAAACAGTAAAATAAATATTTTTAATTTTGAATGTTGTTACATTTTTCTTGTGTTTTGGAGCTTGAAAAAATATGGAGAAACGAACCTTCGAGTATCGTGCTGATAACATGTTAAAAGTAAAATTTACGATAAAAAGTAAAAATGTCAAACTCACAAATATATTAAACTACACACTTTATAAAATTTTGTTTATCCAATTGTGTTCTTCTTCACAAATTAAGAGACCTATTTATAGAATTTCTTTGGAAATAATCCAAAAATAAATAAATCATTACATACATTATCACACACTAATTTTCAATTTTTACCATACTTATTTTCAATATTCGATAATTTCATCTCTTTATTTATTTTCTTTTTTTTTAGAATTTTGTATATATATGGCAAAAGCCAGAATTTCAAAAGCCATAGTTCCCCATAAGGACCACTGAGGAGTGTTCGTCTTCGAATGGGCTTGCAGTTCTCGCCTACGTCTCCCACCGGAAAATGGCTGGGGTTCGTCACTGCCGTATGGGTGCAGGCAATCTCCGGCAACAATTACACCTTCTCTAACTATTCTGGTGCACTTAAAACCCTTATGGCGCTCACACAGCTCCAGCTCAACAATCTGTCCGTCGCAAAAGATGTGGGAAAAGCGTTTGGAATCCTTGCCGGGCTCGCCTCCGACCGCCTTCCTACACCTGTCATCCTTCTTATAGGCTCCGTCGAAGGGGTCGTCGGGTACGGCGTTCAGTGGCTAGTCGTCAGCCGCCGCATCCAACCACTTCCATATTGGGCTGTAAGTGTCGAATCCCTCGTTTCCATTGGATGGTCATGACCTGGTTTTGCAACTAAATATATATGGTACATGTAATTCGTGCAGATGTGCATATTTATGTGTATGGGAGGAAACAGCACGACATGGATGAACACGGCTATTCTGGTGACGTGTATTCGCAATTTCCGTAAAAACCGGGGTCCGGTTTCAGGGATTCTGAAAGGTTACGTCGGTTTAAGCTCCGCGATTTTCACCGACCTTTGTCCCGCGCTTTCGCCGCTGACCCATCCAAATTCCTGCTAATGCTGGCTCTAATTCCCTTGGTAGTTTGCATGAGCGCAATCGTTTTTCTTCGTGAGATTCCTCCCTCGTCCTCCGCCGCCGCGGAAGACGAAGATGACAAATTTTTCGGTGTTAACGTTTTCGCTGTTATCATCGCGATTTACTTGTTAGCTTTCGATCTTACAGGAACTCACGGCCGTCTGTTTTCGCAAGCATTTGCTGTCATACTTTTGGTTTTATTAGCTTCTCCTCTAGTAATTCCGATATACATCTGGGCTAAGAATTTGATCCGGTCGAATTTGAATACAGCCGACGTAGAACGAGAAGTATCTAAACCACTTCTGATAGCAACAAAGGTGGAAGCAGAGGCGGTGGTAGAGAAGAAACGGCCGGTGCTGGGGGGCGAGCACACCATATTCGAGGCTTTGAGCACTGTGGATTTTTGGATCTTGTTTGTGTCGTTTTTATGTGGAGTCGGTACTGGACTCGCAGTGATGAATAATTTGGGCCAAATGGGCTTGGCACTCGGGTATTCTAATGTATCCATTTTCGTTTCGCTGACCAGTATCTGGGGATTTTTCGGGCGGATCCTTTCCGGGTCGGTTTCGGAATACTTCATCAAGTAAGTGTACTTGATCATTATCATTATAGTACCCAATTAAAATTTGCATATCACATTTGCATACCTAGCAAATGTGATATGGGTATGCAAATGTGATATGCAAATTTTAATTGGAAGGGTGCGGACAGCTTATCCTTTACACATTATTAGGGATATAATCGAGTCGAGCCGAGCCGAACTCTTGAATGTTTGAGCTTTGTTCGTTTATAATCGACCCGAGCTCGAGCTTTATTTAACGAATATATGCATGGCTCACAAGCTTATTCACGCCTTTATCGAGCCTAAACAAACTTAATAAATATGAATTATACATTTAAATTTTCATTAAATTAATTAAAAAGTAAATTATATATTTAAAGAAAAATATATTATTCTTATTAAAATTTGTAAATTTATTATAATAAATAAATTTAATATATTTTTCTATATATTTCATAAATAATATGCAAAATCAATAAATTAAATATCAAAACTATTATTTTTCATCTAAAAGATTACTCATAAACTTTCCAACGAACATGTTCACGAGCTAACGAGCCGAATACTGTAAAGCTTGAGTTTGGTTTGTTTATCTTAACGAGCCTCATTAAACGAGCTCAAATGAGCTTTTATCGAATCGAGCTTCGAATAACTCACGAACGGTTTGGTTCGTTTACATCCTTACACATTATTGCTGCATCAACATAATTATTTAATTATATCGATTATCTGTAAATTTTATATTTAATTATATATAAATTGAAAATGGGGCTTCCAAGATCGGATTTCCCTTTGATGGCCACCAGAAGTCTGAATGAGTTTGGTGGATCAGATTTAGCCTTAGCTATTTTGACACCAACAGTAACATCACTCGGCAGTCTAATATTTAAATCATATCTGGTTTGAGTAATAAATCTATTTATTACAGCCTTTATGTATGTCTTAATATAATGATAAATAATAGACTTTATATATAATAATTTTATAATATAAATTAATTTGATGTAACGCTAGCGCGATATGGTTGGGATCAAGTTTTGAGTACTAGTGAACCAAAGTTTCTTTCAAATTAAAGTAATTCACTATGCTTTTTTGTTCCAAATTTACAGGAGGGCTGGAACGCCTAGACCAATATGGAATGCAGCATCTCAGATTCTAATGGCTGTGGGATATATCACGATGGCCATGGCTCTGCCAGGATCACTCTATGTCGGTTCCATAGTGGTCGGGATTTGCTACGGAGTTCGCCTTGCTGTCACAGGTTCCTACTGCATCAGAGTTATTTGGCCTGAAATACTATGATCTCATTTACAACATTCTTATCCTCAACCTTCCACTCGGCTCGTTCCTCTTCTCTGGATTGCTCGCGGGACTCTTGTATGATGCACAGGCTACCGAAACCGCTGACGGTGGCAACACATGCGTTGGAGGACACTGTTACAGGATGGTCTTCGTGGTTATGGCAATTGCATGCATCATAGGATTCGGTCTTGATGTTTGGCTTTCTGTTAGAACCAAAAGCATTTATTCCAAGATTTATGCTACCAGAAAATCGAAGAAATCGTTTCATGGCCTATCGTAATGGCGAGCCGAGAATTCCATGTACTTGAGTTTCAGTCTATATATATTTTTCGAGTTATTTGATGGGATTTTGTTCAAGGTTTTCTATAAAATTTGAGGAAGTGTGTGTAAGAGGGACTGGAGGGAAATCCCCTGCCTAATGAAGTCCCGATATATGTTCATTATTGTACTTGTGAAGAATTCTTGTTTTATCTCTGATATATGTATGCAGATCACTTCATGAAGCCGCCATTTCTGGACTTGTATTCCCTCCATTTGAGAATAAAGATTGAATCGAATTGTTGGGTTATCGTTTTTTTTGTCTTCAAAACGCAACCGAAGTTTTAAATTTTTATTTTGACATTCAAAATATTATCTTGGACATTCGTATGGTTTAATCTAAAATACAAACATAGGATGTTTAGTAAATTTACCTTTAGTGAAATTTCACTTGGTACCAACTACTTCGGTATTAGCTGGCGTAGCTCTTGTTGTAAAATCCTACGAACTTTCTTCAAGAGCTCTTTTCTTCGATCTCTTAATTCCGTCCACTACTGGATTACATGTTTCTCTTCTAACTTGCACTAGAAAGCATAGAATATATTTTCACGTTGGAGAGCAAAATTGAGAGGCGGCTCAAAACCTTGAAAAACTATTCATGGTGACCGAAAATTGAGAGAAGAAAAAGGAGAGATTTTTGAAAAATCTTGTGGCTTGGAGGCTAGGGTTATCACATTATTACCTTAATACAAAACCCTTAACCTAATTGTCATAATTTTGGATTTAGGTTCCTTAATTAAACTTAATTGACTTTGTTAATTAATTGAACTAGTCCAACTAGTTTAATTAATTATATTAAAGTCCATTAAAAATTTTAATTATTTAGTATGTTGGACTTGTACTCCTACAAGCTAATTAAACATATTTCTCACTATATTTAAATTAATATTTAATAAACCCAACTTTTGAGTTTAATAATTTAAATCCTCAAATTTTATAAATTCAACTTCTTGAATTTATTTTCTCAAAATTTAATTATCATAAATTCAACCCCTTGAATTTACTATATCATATTATATATATATATAAATTCAACTTTTTGAATTTATTCTCTCAAAATTTAATTATCATAAATTCAACTCCTTAAATTTATTTTATCATAATTTTATATAAATTCAACTATTTGAATTTATTTTCTCAAAATTTAATAATCATAAATTCAACACCTTAAATTTACTATATCTAAATTATATATAAATTCAACTCCTTGAATTTATTTTCTCATCGGGAACAAAATGATTCAGTTCTTATGTGATCCTCAATAGTTCAGGGATACAGGTAGTCGTGATTTCACAACTCTTTATGATTCAGGATATTTTTCTTTCTTCGAGATTACCCTAATTTGCCTCATTTCATGCACCAACATTAGGTCATGAGAATGTCAGATATCAATTCTGATTAAAACCCATCGAATCATGGTAAGAGCGTCTAGTAGCGTCACCCCATGATTCCATAGGTATCACTGATGGTGTCTGCAAGAACCAGTCGGTTATGATTAACGTACAGTACGGTCCCTTCATCTCATATATCTCGATCGAATCCGCAACCATTGGTTCATCGAGGTTTGCATATCAGATTCGATAGCCATGTGATACTCATGAAATATTCATAGTGTCATCGCATGCACAACTAGATAACTCATTTTCCAATGTACATCTCACACTCTGCCAGAGATTTCATACACTATTATTTCGTTAGATAACATAATATATCCACACTCGTAGGTGAGCGGTGAATTCCCGACTACAATGCACTGACTCCTACACATTTCGCAATTGAACCCAAGCTCGCCACCTTGTGACCCTCGCGGAGTACGTTAACGAGTCAAAGCACATTCTTAGTATGTAGATCCTCAGTGTTGTCCCGGGTCGTAAGGACTAATCAGGTACAATCACAACCACAAAGTTTTTTCTCTTGATGAATGATAACCACTTGGAAAGTCAGATGGAGGAATGTTCGGTACAATCATCGTATGATTACCCATCTGCATGACTGGACATCTCTATGTCCTTACCGTGAAACACAGTACACAACATCGGATATGCTAGTCTCAAGCTCAAGCGACTTTTATCCTTGTTTTTAGGTGGCTGAATCGACTAGGAACGAATTTAGAATATACAGTGTTTACAAATGAGTTTCAAGATTGAATTACGATTCATTTGCATTAAAGTATAATCAATGACTTTATCTATTTTGATTGCATGATATACAGATAAAGTAAAGTAAAACCATGAAATGTAGATTATATTAAATTAAATATTGTTAATTACAACTGAGTCAATAAATTTTCTAGCCAACCGTTGGCTTGCAGGACATCTAGTGTAAAAATCTTCCATTGGCCTTAGAGCCAACTACCCATAAACTTTAATCTCATTGCTTCGCGATGCTTCTCAAACAATGGTCCTGGCAAGGGCTTTGTAAGTGGATCAACCAAGGCTTTGTAAGTGGATCAACCAAGGCTTTGTAAGTGGATCAACAACGTTATCTGCAGAGGCGACTCTTTCGGCCGATATATCTCCTCTTCCCACAATCTCCCAGATGATGTGGAATTTCCTAGGTATATGTTTGGATAACTGATGAGACCTTGGTTCCTTTGCTTGTGCAACGGTACCAGTGTTGTCGCAGTACACCGGGACTGGATCAACTCCATCAGGAATAACGCCCAACTCTTGGACGAAATTTCTCATCCAAACTGCCTCTTTGGCTGCAGCAGATGCAGTAATATATTCAGCTTCAGTGGTGGAATCCGCACCAGTGTCATGTTTGGAACTCTCCCAAGAGACACCGCACCATTGAGCATGAATACAAAACCAATGTCGATTTCGAATCATCTACGTCACTTTGAAAGCTAGAATCAGTGTAGCCTTCCAATTTTAATTCTCCACCCACATAGACCATGAAAAAGTTCTTAGTCCTCCTTAGGTACTTAAGAATATCTTTCACGACCTTCCAATACATTGGACCAATGTTTGCCTGATATCTGCTTGTAACACTCAGAGCGTTAGCAACATCAGGGCATGTTGATATCATATCATACATGATACTAACAATGGATGACGTATATCGAATACGTGTCATCATCTCTATCTCTCCATCAGTCTTGGGTCACATTGCATTAGATAGAGTAACATCATGACACATTGGTAAGTATCCTCTCTTGAACTCTTCCATAGAGAATCTCTTTAGAATGGTATCGATATAAGTCGCTTGGGTGAGCCCCAGCATCCTCTTTGATCTATCTCTATATATTTGTATTCCTAATACATATGATGCTTAACCCATGTCTTTCATGGAGAATTTACTTGCTAACCATACTTTTGTTGATTGCAATAATCATACATCATTCCCAATGAACAGGATATCATCAACATAAATTACTAGGAATGTCACTGCACTCCCACTAGCTTTCTTGTACACACATGATTCCTCAGGATTCTTGACAAAACAAAATTCCTTGATAGTGTTGTCGAATCTGAGGTTCCAACTTCTGGACGCCTGCTTGAGGTCATATATTGATCTATGAAGTTTGTATACTTTATGCTCACTTCCTACTGATGTGTATGCCTCAGGTTGAGACATATACATATCTTTTTTAATGTCTCCATTGAGGAATTCCGTCTTTACATCCATTTGTCATATCTCATAGTCATACTATGCTGCTATGACTAGTAGTATTCAAATAGATTTAAACATTCTACTAGTGAAAAAGTTTCCTCATAGTCAATTCCTTGTCTTTGAGTATAACCTTTTGCAACCAATATTGCTTTGAAGTTCAATACATTCCCATCCACTCTAAGCTTTCTTTTATAGATCCATTTGCATCCTATGGGAACGATTCTCTCAGGTGGATCTGTGATACCCTTGTCCCACATCTTAAAAATGAAAGATTTAAAATGATTTTATAATGGCTTACAACGGACTTCTATAGCAACTTGGAATAATCATTTTCGTAAAGCGAGGACGAATACGAAATAGTTGCTATAGGGGCCCATTGTGCAGTCACGCAGCCGCGGGCCCGCGCTCGGGGCATGACATAATGGTATCAGAGCAGGTCACCGGCATGGAACACCAAGAAATAAGTGTTATGCGGGGCAAAGTGCTATGTGCATGGGAGCCGCCTCTTGAACCTGCGGGGCAAAGTGCTTCATGACGGGAGCCACCTCTTGAACCTGTAGGAGCCACCTCTAGATTCTCGGCGCTGATGGATCGAGGGGTCAGGCCGCGATGAGGACGTCGCGTTCTGAAGGAGGAGTAATTGTGATACCCTTGTCCCACATCTTAAAAATGAAAGCTTTAAAATGAATTTATAATGACTTACAATGAATTTCTATAGCAACTTGGATTAATCATTTTTCGTAAAGCGAGGACGAATACGAAATAGTTGCTATAGAGGCCCATTGTGCAGTCACGCAGCCGCGGGCCCGGGCTCGGGGCGTGACATGATCCACCAATGTCCAGACTTGATTTGAATACATAGAGTCCATTTCAGACTGCATGGCTTCAAGCCATTTGGATGAATTAGTATCATATATTGCTTCTTTAAAGTTCATTGGCTCGCATCCAACACAAGACTCATCATGGCATTGTTCATGAAGAAGCGTATATCTAGCAGCTGGTCTAATAATCCTATCAGACTTTCTAGGTGCGTGTACTTCAAATATTGGCTGTTGAGGATCATGTTCAACTTCTACAGTTGAGGGAGTATCTTAAATTTCTTCAAGTTCTATTATCACACCTTTTCTATCTAATAGAAACTCCTTCTCTAGGAAGGTGGCATTTTTTGAAACAAACACTTTTTCTTTATTGGGATGATAGAAATAATATCCAACAGAATTCTTTGGATATCCTACAAAGTAGCTCAAAAATGGATCGACTATCCAATTTGTCTCCCACTGCTTGTTTTACGTAAGCAAGACATCCCATTATTCTTAAGTAAGAATATTTGAGAGTTATTCCCATCTATATCTCATATAGTTTTTTATCCACTGCTTTTGTATGGACATTATTCAACAACATTGTCGTAGTTTCAAACGCAAAGCCCTAAAACGATGTAGGCAATTCAGTGAGTCCAATTATAGATCGAACCATGTCCATCAATGTTCAATTACGGCGTTCAGAAACACCATTCAATTGTGGTGTTGCTGGTGGAGTCCACTGTGAGAGAATCTCATTCTCTTTTAAATAATCCAAGAATTCAATACTCAGGTATTCTCCACCTCGATCAGATTGAATTATCTTAATACTTCTTTCAAGTTGTTTCTTCTGATCTGAATTCTTTCAACTTTTCAAATGCTTCAGATTTGTGTCTCATCAAATAGACATACCCATACCTCGAGTAGTCATCAATAAAGGTAATGAAGTAGGATTGCCCATATTTTGTGCTAACACTTAGCGGTCCACAAACTTCTGTGCGGATCAAATCCAGTAGACCATGTGCACGTTCCACATTTCTCTTAAAGGGAGCCTTGGTCATTTTTCCTTTTAGACATGACTCACAAGTAAGTAGAGAATTTATGTCTGACAAGTAAAACATGTCTTCTCTCACAACTTTGTTCATCCTTTTTTTGGAAAATTGTGACCTAGTCTAGCGTGCTATTTATGTGTGGGATTTGGATCATCTAACTTTCTTTTGTTTGTTGTTGAAATCCTGTTTGCTTGGACATTCACTTATCATTTACAGAACATTTCTGGCGCATATAATTTCTTATGTCTGGACTTATTGCAGTGAAACAAATATGTTCTGAATTATCGGGCCTTGTAGGCCCTTTAAGTGTCCTTCAGAGTTTGCCTCTTATTGGATTTATTTTTCTTGTGAGGGGCAGAACATTTCTTTCCCTTATCTTGTGGGCCATTTTTCGTTGTGTCCAAAACGCAGTGGAAGTTATAAAATTTTATTTTGACATTCAAAATATTATCTTGGACACTCGTATGGTTTAAATTAAAAGAACATACATAGGATGTTTATTAAATTTACCTTTAGTGAAATTTCACTTGGCACCAACTACTACGATATTAGCAGATGTAGCTATTGTTGTAAATTCATACGAACTTTCTTCAAGAGCTCCTTTCTTCGATCTCCTAATCCCATTCACGACTGGATTACATGTTCCTCTTCTAACTCACACTAGAAAGTATAGAAGATATTTTCACGTTGGAGAACAAAATTGAGAGGTGGCTCAAAACCTTGAAAAACTATTCATGGTGGCCGAAAATTGAGAGAAGAAAAGGTAGAGATTTTTGAAAAATCTTGTGGCTTGGAGGCTAGGGTTATCACCTTATTACCTTAATACAAAACCCTTAACCTAATTTTCATAATTTTGGATTTAGGTTCCTTAATTAAGCTTAATGGGCTTTGTTAATTAATTGAACTACTTCAACTAGTTTAATTATTTATATTAAAGTCCATTAAGAACTTTAATTATTTAGTATGTTGGACTTGTACTCCTACAAACCCATTAACCACTATGTTTAATTTAATATTCAATAAACCCAACTTTTGAGTTTAATAATTTAAATCCTCAAATTTTATAAATTCAACTCCTTGAATTTATTTTCTCAAAATTTAATTATCATAAATTCAACCCATTGAATTTACTATATCATAATTATATGTATATAAATTCAACTCCTTGAATTTATTCACTCAAAATTTAATTATCATAAATTCAACTCCTTAAATTTACTATCTCTAAATTATATATAAATTCAACTCCTTGAATTTATTCTCTCAACGAGAACAAAATGATCCAGTACTTGTGTGACACTCAATGGTTCAGGGATACAGTTAGCCGTGGGTTCACAACTCTTTGTGATTCAAGATATTTTCCTTTATTCAGGCTTACTCTAATTTACCCCATTTCATGCACCAATATTAGGTCATGAGAATGTCAGAAATCATTTCTGATTAAAACCCATCGAATCATGGTAAGAGCGTCTAGTAGCGTCACCCCATGATTCCCTAGGTATCACTGATAGTTCCTGCAAGAACCAGTTGGTTATGATTAACCTACAGTACGGTCCCTTCATCTCATATATCTCAATCGAATTTGCAACCATTGTGTTGGAACATTTCATGTTCGCAATCTTTATTTTTATGTTAACAAAACTTGTTTATTTATTTCTAATGAGTTTACCTAAGTGCGCAGAAACTGAAACTAACCAGGCATCGAACTGATCAGTTACCAAGCTTGAACTAAAGCTATCGAGACGCAAACTTAAAGTGACAACTGATTGATCGAACTTTACAAGTACAACTGAAGTATCAAGAGCAGTTCAACTGATTTTCCAGTTGACAGGTGGTTCAGCAGAAGACCTTCAGAAACCCGGTCAGCTGATGAAGTGTTCAACTGATGAAGATCCCAACTGATCAGTTCAACTGAATCAGTGAAATCAGTTAAGAGCGAACCGGTTTGCAGATACGACAAGCTTAATCCAGCTGTGCAAAAAGGTACAAAAGCTATTGTACTATCAAGGTAAAATAAGAGACGTTGCAGCAGCGTTTAAAGCCAAATGTTCCAGATATCAGTTAGGCAGTGAGTAAGTCCTAAGCTGGGTGACTTTGTACAAGTAGTTGTATAAATCAAAGTCTTCTAGTGGTACCTACCCGAGGAGGTAGAAGGGGTGACGTAGGAGCATTTGAAGTCTCCGAACATCCATAAACATATCTTGTGTACTTTAACTGTTAATCCCTTGCTTTAAACTAATTTGATCAGTTCGAGTAGTTATCAGTTCAGTTCTCACCATAAATGAATTGATACATGCTAGAACTGATATTCCTTATCTTCAGTTAATCAGTTACACGAGAATAAAAGCTCTAACTTATCAGCTTTCTTAACGAAGGATTACTTCGAGTGTTTTTCCCTTGGTTTCTGACCAAACTCGATCTAATTCATCGATATCATCATTCTTAGAACACGAGCTATTGCAGCTCATTGATTTATTGTGTTTAAAGTACCTCAAAGGTGCCGAGCACACGATACATGACATTGGTTCATCGAGGGTTTCATATCAGATTCAATAGCTATGTGATACAATCATGAAATATTCATAGTGTCATTGCATGCACAACTAGAGAACTCCTTTTCTAATGTACATCTCACACTCTGGCCAGAGATTTCATACACTATTATTTCGTTATATCACATAAGATATCCACACCCGTAGGTGAGCGGTGAATTCCCAACTACAATGCACTGTATCCTACACATTTCGCAATTGAACCCAACCTCGCCACCTTGTAACCCTCACGGAGTAAGAAAACGAGTCAAATAACAATCCTAGTATGTAGAGCATCAGTGTTGTCTTGGGTCTTAAGGACTAATCATGTACAATCACAACCATGTACTTTTCATCTCGATGAATGACAATCACTTGGAAAGTCCGAGGGAGGGTTTTTCTGTACAATCATCGTATGATTACCCATCTGCATGATTGGACATCTCTATGTCCTTACCATGAAACACGGTACACAACATCACATATGTTACTCTCAAGCTCAAGCGGCCTTTATCCTTATTTTTAGGCTGCTGAATCGACTAGGAACGAATTTAGAATATATAATGTTTATAAATCATGATCGAATTAAGATTCATTTACATTAAAGTATAATCAAGGACTTTATCTATGCTGATTACATGGGTATACAGATAAAGTAAAGTAAAACCATGAAATGTAAATTATATTAAAATAAATATTGTTAATTACAACTGAGTCAATAAATTTTCTAGCTAACCATTGGCTTGCAGGGCATCTACTCTAACACAAATTGCATCGGTAAACTAGTTACAAAATTGGAACCAAGAAGAAAAAAGTGGCCTAACTTGCATTAATGTTCTTGCCAGTAAAGTTGTCCACTAAAAGAAAAATTCAATCTCATAATTATCTTAATTTAAGTTTTGATCATATAAATAATCAAAGTTTGATTTTATCATTAGACTTTCAGTTATATATTATCATAGTGTTGACGTGCCGTTGGATATTATTGAAATATTTTCGGATATTGCTTATGTGTTACCAAATATTCCAAATCTTTGATTTTTGACTTTGATATGGTGGGGTGATGACTGCTACTTCACCCTGATACAATGAAAAATCATTGTTATGAGTTCCTTAATCGATGGATGAAATGATGTTACGACTTTTCATCAAGAATTGTTAATTCGAGGTGTGATAATAGTAAATCATTAGTAAATTTAGAAAACTTTTAGTGCTAATATGGCTTTATTTTGTATTTGCTATTTTAGCTTGGATCTAATTTCAGCTATATTTCTATGTATGTATATGTTTTTATGAAGATTTATGTCAAATTTGAATATTTATAAATCTTGTAAAATGTTTATAGAGGTCACTTGCACGCTCATGTTTAGTGTGTACCATGATACTCACCTCTTGCGTCCTCAATGTATATATAAAAAAAATATGGAAGTCGAATGATATCGACCGAATAAATCGGGTTGAGCTCAGTGGACGGTTAAACTGAATATGGTGGATTTTTTCTCTGGGCTTACACTACCCAAGCATAGCTGAGAGCCCAGGCTCACCTGAGCATGTGGTGGTCTGATCTGTTTCCCTGATCCTGGTGAATGCTTGGATGTATCCGGGCTCGTACTTCCCTAACCTTCCGATTGTCCAAGCTCTAAGATGACACGGTCACTTCTAGTGGAATCATCGAAGATGAACAAACCCAATTTTTGGGAGTTGAAAAATTTCAGTAAGGCATTTGGAGTAAAGACAGCTTTTCTAGATATAAATATATATATTGGTTGTGTTTTATTTTCCGGTTGTAATGACATAATTTGATACATGGAAAAAGACTGGTTCTATTGATGTTATTTCCACACATGAGGCTGAGTGTTCTATCGACAGGATTGTTGATGCCACGTTTCTTGTCACAGGGCATGACTGAAATGAAGCAATTATCCAACGATCCACCTCACCCACGGTGTGTCGCTTAGAATTTAGAATATGGCTCAGAATTTGATCTCACGCATTGACGCTAACTGTCATACCCGTGACAACTTCACAATTCTGTCCATAATATCAATTCTTTAGGAAACCTTTTTTTTGCGATCAAATGTACACATTGAATTTATTAGAAGGAGATCTAGTTCTTTGTTATTGCATGATGTCGGCATGTTCACAGATTATAAATTGGAGAGAATATCCACCCAGAAATATGCAAGAGAGAAACTCAGTTGCCACACACCAATCTAGGGCAGAACGATTCAATTAAGAACTAAGAAATTTTACTTGGTCCAGCCATTAAAATTGGACCTAGCTACTCGGGAGACTCTGCTATGATCAAGGTGTTTAGATTACAAACACAAACACTCGTACAAATTCACTCAGTTTCTCACTTACGAAATCAATGAAAAATGCTTGGACTAATTTGATCTCTTTGCCGCCGGGCACTGCACCTTACATATCCACCCAACTCTCGCATCCATGTTGCTTCTTCGGTAACCTATATAATCAGTGATATCTCTAAGCAAAGTATCAAACTTCAGCTGCCAATTAGCCCAACTCCTTCCTGTTTCCAGTAGCCAACTTAATTGCTCTTAGCTTGATCGTAAACCATTGAGTAGCATTGGCACTTTGTTAATCTTCCATTTTTGAGTTTGTGACATTAGTTCACATAAATAAATGTGGCTCTTGGTACTATTTGATAAATTATATGTGCTGAAATTCCTTCGGTAGATTCCATTCACATTAATAGCTAAAATCCAATGTTATGACAATAAAATCTGAAATTTGCGAGAAGATATGAGGTTCGAGAGCAAATTATAACAAGTACCTCTCTCAATTAAAAAAATCCAATGATATTGTATACATTGTTAAATAGACTGCTTGATAGCTGTCAAGTTAGTTACAGTAGCTAGATTAGAAGTTAGAGTTACACATCATCTCATGTATATATATTAATATAGACGCTCTGTATAAGAGGCTAGAGATATTTTTTTCTTCCATCAATACAACTTTTGATATCTTCTTGAGCTCAGAGTTCATCAATGGCTTCCATGTATGCACATTCTAACATGGTATCAAAGCATTGCTTCCGCATCTAACTACATACAGATCTTCGATCTTCATGGCGAGTCATACCGTTACATTTGGATTCAGCGATCCACTCTACCTACATCCCTCGGATGCTCTGGGGATCTCTCTGGTTCAGTATCTGCTCATTGGCACGGAGAATTACAATTTTTGGAGTCGAGCAATGTTGATTTCTCTGCAAGCGAAGAACAAATTAGGTTTCATCAATGGATCTTGTACTTGTCCAGCAATTGCGCACCGACTCTGCATCAATGGGATCGGTGCAACGCGGTTGTTCTTTCCTAGATTATGAACTCTATTTCCAAGGAGATCTTCAGTGGTATTATCTACTGTACTGACGCCTCCAGAGTTTGGGGAGATTTGAAGGAACAGTTTGATAAAATTTGTGGATCTCGAATATTCTCTATTCATCGAGACGTTGCTCATCTTACTCAAATATCTTCCTCTATCTCTGTATATTTTTCAACGATCAAGCGACTATGGGACGAGTTTGCCTCTTTGGTAACACTTCCCTCTGGTGAGTGTGTAAGTGCTAAAGTGTATATCGATCACGAACAACAAACGCGTCTCTTTCAATTTCTTATGGGATTAAATGATAGTTATGGGCACATTAGAAGTTAAATCCTCATGATGAATCCATTGCCCCATGTCAATCAAGCTTACTCGATTATTAGCCATGAGGAATCAACTCGCCATGTGCTATCTTCGCAGCCTATTGTTGATATCCCAACAACTGTTTTTACTTTTCATCTACTAAGAAACATGATTCAATGAAACGTGAAAATTGCAATGTCCCAGATCAAGCCAAGGAGAATTGTTTTCGCTTGATTGGTTATCCTTCGGTCTACAAACTACATAAAAGATTCCCTCAAACAAAAGGATTCAAGCATCATCATCCATATTCTAAGGTTGCTGCTCATTCTTCCTTCGAAAAACCAATTTCACAGCCTCCTCCTTCACATGAGGAATCACGAGTGGATAATGCCTTGCCTCGACATTTTACTGATGTTCAATACCAGGAAATATCGAAGCACTTGGATCAAAACTCAATTCATATGTCACGAGAGGATAACGAAGTCTCGACGAACCTTGCAGGTAATTTTACAAGTTTGGAGATTGTCAATTATGCTAATGAATGTATTTTAGATAGTGGAGCAAATGCTCACATTACAGGTTCTTCTAGTGGCATAAAAAACTCACGACCATGTGACTCCGCTGCTAGATCTGTTAGGCTGCCAAATGGTAACACTACTCAAGTTTTATCCTTTGGTTTCATCCATATTTCCCCTTCTTGTACATTACACCGTGTCCTACATGTACCCGATTTCAACTTCAATCTTATATCAATTTCCCAATTCACCAAAGACCATCTTTTTGTCTTTTTCAGGACCTTTTGACTGGGAGGATCATGGGGATTTGTAGACAAAAGCATGAACTATATTACCTTCATCAGCTCTCTTCCGTCGTGGTGTCATCTTCATCTACCCAAGCCAAGAACAGACACAAGTCTGCTCCAACAGTCTCTTCTTCAAATGCTTGTAACCTTTCTCATTGTAATGACGTTGATATTGATATATGGCATAAAAGATTTGGTCACTTGTCGGTGTCTCGTTTAGAATTCTTTCCTTTTATTAAGCAAAAATCTCTTACACATCATTGCACAGTATGTCCTCTGTCTAAGCAAACCAGAAATGTATTTCCCACAAAAGCTAGCTCATCATCTCCTCATGCTTTTCATCTTTTACGCATCGATATATGGGGTCCCTATCGACATCAAACCCAGCGTAAATATGCATTGTAATTGCTATCGGATATAGGAATGACTGGTTGCAAGCCATGTAATACTCCAATGGAACAACACTTGAAACTCACTACACTTGAATATGATTAGCTAATCAAGACTACTGGTTCTAATCCTCTATTGCCTGATCCTGCTTCCTATCAACGTTTAATGGGATGACTGATTTATCTCACGATTACTCGCCCAGAAATATGCTTTGCGGTTCAGCCTCTTAGTCGATTCATTCAACTTCCAAAGCAATCACATATGAATGCAGCTCTTCAAGTTCTTGGATATCTCAAGGGTAGTCAAGCTTTGGGAATTTTTTTGTCTGCCTCTAGTGATTTACAACTTTTTGCATATTGTGACTCTGATTGGGGTTCTTGTCCAATGAGTCGGAAGTCCTTGACTGGATATGTGATCAAACTTGGTTCTTCGGTGGTCTCTTGGAAAACAAAAAAACAGAACATTGTTTCTCATTCATCTGCAGAGGCTAAATATAACTCCATGGATACAACTGCATGTGAAATCACTTGGATTCAAATTCTTCTAGTAGACATGGACCTGATTATTAATCTTCCCACTCCTCTCTTTTGTGATAACTAGGCGGCAATCCACATTGCAGCAAATCCGCTATACCACGAACGCACGAAGCACATTGAAATAGACTGTCACTTCGTGTGTGAAAAATTCGTTCTCATATACTTACTGTAAGGTCCAAAATTAAGACGACGTAATTCAACTGCATGCAAATCTAGGAATTATGAAAAATGGTTATTAATTTATTTTAATAGCTTAATTGATTATGTGACATACATGATTATATATTAAATAAGATTTTATTTTCATTATGCATAAAAACTGTATTTTTAAGGATTATTCGAGTTGCGATCGAGGAACTGAGATCGAGGGCTGAAAAATGAAAAATATTTTTATTAAATAATTGTTTTTAATTATTTGAAATAGGGCTGATGCTTTTCATATTTTTGAAAAATAAGAGGTTTTGAGGTGATTTTATACGCCCGGACGTAAATTATATCGGTATTGGTTTTTCAATAAAAATACGAACGTAATAGCAACCTGGCTAATAAATTCACAAACTTATTTAAACTAAATAATTTTTATGATTTAAATAAAGACTAATGAGCTTAATTAAACCTCTTAATAGGCCTAAGCTTTGTTAGTTGATTAAGTGAGTATTTAAAGTGCAAAACTCGCCCCTAAACCCTACATATTCACGCCTACTTTTCAGAATTTAGCTACACAATTCTCTCCAATTAAGTACACGACACACACATCACAATTTCCAAGGAAAGTTCGAAAAGCTTTCAAGGGTTTGTCAAGCCTAGGCCCTCCTCCTCGTCGTTCTTCGTCGTCAACGTAAAATCATGTGTTTAAAACGCAAAGGCACTCCATACATCTCTTTTTCTCGTCTATCACATATTATTATCGTTTTAAATATTGTTTGAGTGAAAAGCATGATATTATTATTATTATTATTATTATTATTTTCGAAATATTGCATATGCTTGTGATGAACTCATGGTTTGATGTTCCAAAAACTTGTTTAATGTTATCTAATGAGGCTGCCATGACTAGGACATGCTCAAGCAAGGTTTTTACACGTCCAAGGGTCCTAGACACACACCACACATGCTGCATAAACAAAGGAAACAAGCTGGTTCGAGGGCTGGGTCGAAGGCTAGAGTCCTAGGCTCACAAACTTAGAGTCCATGTGCACTAGGTGTTCTCGGCCTCGCTTGCAGCTGGAGTTGGGGCTTTGTTTTCGAGCTGGGGTCAGGTGCATGGGGTTATGTCGGTCCAGTAGGGTCCATATAAGGGTTAGGAAGGGGCTAGCTTGGGGTGGCTTGAGCTTGGCTCGATGGAATCACAAGTTGGCTCAAGGGGTAACAAGTAGGTTCGAACCTAGGGTATTCTTGGTGAAAATAAATTGAAACATGGCTCACGTGGGTCGAGTCATGGTTCACGAGGGCCAAATAATTATTAAAAGTCTAAGTTTTAAATTTAGGAATTTTATTTTAAAATTTGAAATTATTCGGGATTAAAAGGCCTTAAAAACGAATAATTAAAGATCAATTAAAAAGCCTATTATTTAAGCTATAAAAAATTATGGAAAAAATTAAATTATGTTTAAATAATTATTTGGGACATGTTAGAGTCAAGAAAATTAAGAAAAAGTGAAAAACGTGAAATTTTACGTCTATGGGTAAAACGGTAATTTTACACCCGAAAATTAATAAATATCATGGTAGTGCTCTGAATGTTGTTTATATGATATTATGATTATTTTAAATGTTTAAGGATTTTTTATATGTTAAAATGTTTATTATAAAGGTTTATGGAATTTTGTGATTCATTTATGGAATTTATGATGAACGATAAAGTTAAAAGGATATGTTGCATGCTTGTTTTTAAAGGAAAAAAGATATTAAATGCATGATGTTTATAAAGTGATGAAAATGTAAAACGTTGAAAGAAGTGAAGTAATTGTGACTGTTGAGGATATTAGGATATGAGGATAAGAATGAGGATATCGTGAGGGAAAAGGCCCCAGAGGGAGCCCATTTATGGGAGAAGGCCTCAGACGAAGCCAACGATCGTATTTCCTTTCGATGAGGATAGGCCAAGGCTCAGCTGACGAGAAAGTGTCGCTGATGTCCCCGCCGCCCAGTACTGTGGTAACATGTGGATGGATTTATCGACTTTGTGAGGACGAGGAAAGTCACAATTAACGATCTGAATTCAATAAAAAAAGAAAAATTTTTATGATCATGAAGAAAGGATACATGTTATGAAATGAGGAAAAGGAAAATGTTGAGATTTATGTTATGCATGTCATGAAAATGTTATTTTTACGTAAAAGTATTTTCATTGTTGATTGTGATTTTATACATACTATTTGTTATAAAGAATATGGTGTGTTGAGTTTTTAGACTCACTAGGTATGATTGATGCATGTGTGAGTTTGATGGAGGTCTTGATGGTTTACCTGACTGGACTGAAGGTGCACATGACCCGAGGACTAGCGCTTCTATTTTCCGCACTTATGATTTACGTTTACGTTTAAGTTAAAAGATTTTACGAGTATTTATTTATGCTTTTGAGAGATTTTTGAGAGATTTAGTATGAGCTACACTTTTCAAATTTATTGCTTTTTAGGTTTGATATACGTTGACGATTTCATATTTTGACTATTTTCTTTGATTTTCAAAAACTATTTGGTTGTTTTATTTTAAAAATGGTGCAAAAATATTCTATATAGGTTGTTTAGGGTTTGGCCGATTTAGTGAAGTGTTGTAAAAAAAAATTTCTAGTACTTTTAAGCAAAAAGATTAGCAGACGTTTCACTTACCACCTCTCATATCCATACTCGGCAGCAGCCGACAGACATATTCACCAAGGCCTTGGGTTTAGATCAACATCACCACCTCTTATACAGGCTTAACATGTTGAACATCTTACAAGCTTGAGGGGGTGTGTTAAATAGATTGCTTGATATCTATCAAGTTAGTTACAGTTGCTAGATTAGAAATTAGAGTTACACATCATCTCATATATATATATTGATATAGACTCTCTGTATAAGTGGCTGGAGATATTTTTTCTTCTATCAATAAATATTTTGATATCTTTTTGAGCTCAGAGTCCATCAATGGCTGCCATGTATGCACATTCTAACATATACTACAAAAATCGATTTTAAATCTTTTTTAGGTAAGGCTCTTACATCTCAAAATGTAAATGTATCTAGATTTTCATTTTTTCAAATCAAATATAAAGTTTAACATAATCTTTATCTTGGCAAGCCCACAATACTTGCTAAAATGCAATTTTGGGTCCTCACAAGGCAATGAACTTAATGATCTGAGGACGAGACGTACACTAAATTATTTAATAAAATATTATTTATTATGGAATCTTTACATAGAAAAATACCCGAAACATATTTTGTCACTCACACCTCCTAAGCCTATGATAGCGTATGGAATATGGGAAATAAAAAGAAAAGATAAAAAGTATAACAAAGGTATTGGTCAAGGACTTATGCATAATGCAAAACAACAACATCGTACTCCACAATAGCATCACCCGAAGTGTTGTTATACTTGATCGTATTCAGCATGGCGGAGCCACGTGCTAGTCGGAAAACACCGGAGCCACCAACAATCGGCAGCTCACGATACTGATCCTTGAACGGATTGTGGCCGATCAGACTCAGTGTGCTGCCTTTGTATTTCCCATTTGTAAACACAAAATTGTATGTCATATGGAAGCCAAGCTTCTCCAAGGCGGCCGACACGAAAAGGCCCTGAGCTCGGCCTACTATCTCTGAATCTGGGCTCGACCCTGAAGTTAATAGATCATCTATGGTGGCGATCATGCCAAAATATGTAGGCGAATGAATTGTATAGTTGGCTAATACAATCGGAATATTGGTCGGATTTGGGCCGCTAACAATGTCATGAAGGTAGAAACGAAGCTCGGTCACCTTTTGCTTCAAGTGAGGCAGTTTTTTGTACCACATTTTCATTTCTTCGGGACCCTTAACAACGCCTGCAGGCCCTTTATGCCCATGAACCACCGCTACGGTACATAGTAAAATCGAGCAAAGAAATAAAATAGAGTCCATCTTCTCCATTTTCTTCCTGCGCTCCTCTGCAAATTTCCAGCCCTGAACTGCTAAAACATAGATTTATTTTAGTCTATACCCTTGAGATTTGTTATAAAATACGGAAAAAGTAAAAGAAAAATTCGTTGCCAAAACAGGAAGGAAGAACAACTTTTATTACAAGTTAAAAGTGCCAAAATAGAACTTCTGAAAGGAAAATTCTCAGAGACAGCAATGTTCGCAAATATGAAATCATAAAGAACTACTATTTATAGAGCAGTCAGCAAATGAAGCTTACATCGAAAAATCACCAGTGAAAAATGCCGAAGAATGAATTTAACTTCAAAGGCTCAATCGGAGAAGATGTGGAACACGTCTTTGCACAGAAAATATATTTCCGTAGGAAGGAAGAACTTAAAAGGCGGGCGAGTCCCTTGCGTACGGCTAACGTTCCATCGACATCCGTCAACCGACACCCGTCAAAAATGACGGTCGGCCTTCAAATCTCCAAAATGTTGTGAGAACGATAAAAAACGTAAGAAACTAATATAATATATCGATTTAAATTTTTTTTTAACAAAAAGTAATTTCTCTAGTGTAGAATATGTATACAAAAACCGTATGTTATATTGCAAATATAAATATATTATAACTAGGAGATATTCCCACATATCGACATAATTTGTGTTGCTTTTGAAAAATACATTATAAGAAACTTAACAATAAATGTTTAAAATACTTGGTAGATTTTTCTATGTATGCCCTTTACACATAGGAAACATATATGGACTCATAGATTTTTAACCGTGAAACGAGTTAACCTGATCCATAATCATCACAAAAAATGATACATTAGACATTAAAATGATATTTTTAATTAATAGAATCGTGTATGATATATATCTCATAAAATTGATTAAATAGTACAATCTAACAAGAGTTTCTTATGATATATTTTTCTAACCCAAACATACTTCAAGCAACAGTTCAGTCATGAAATAATACTAAGATTTATACCCGAGGAGAATTGTGCGCGCGCATTCTTTGACCACTTTATGTGAAGCCATCATTTTAATTTCAGCTACCCACTAATGTTCATACCTCAAATGGTGGTTGGCCAAAGTAAAATATATATAATGGTACATCATCTAATTTTTGTTTAAGTAAGATGATCTCATGAATCTTTATATGTGATACGGGTCAACCTTACCGATATTCACAATAAAAAGTAATACTTTTATCATAAAAAATAATACTTTTTAATGCATGACTCAAATAAGAGATCTGTCTCACAAAATACGACCCGTGAGATATATAAAATTTATGATAAAATATTAAACAATATGACAACATATGTGCTAGTTAGATAGTTATACACTAAGGGACGTAGCCAAATTTTTTTTGATCCTGGGCTGAGATGTATACCATAATCATATCATTGTTGCCCGAAAAAATGAAAAGCAAGCCATTCATCAACGAAATGTATTGCCAAGGATGAATCTCAAGCATTTTTCACTGCGCAGTATGAATCTTAACATTTTACAATACTAAAATTTTAATGTACCGTGGCTTGTACATTTGAATCTTAAATATCAGAAAAATTTAAAACAGATGGATCCATGTGAAACCAGGAAAGAAAAATAAAATAAAAAAAATATCTCAACCAATGCTAAAAAGGCAAACCTCTTTCACGCATAATTAGTAAATATTACTACTTGAAACACTTAACACCAAATTAACGCATAAGATTCTCATAAAAGCCATTCTAAATGAACCAGTTCATACTACAACCAAACAATTTTCAGAAAATTAATTCAAACTACGACCAAACAATTTTCTTTTGCACGCACCGCTAAGTAAACCAATTCATATTAAATGAATAATAATGCCTAGGAAATATTTACACAAATAAAAGTTCAATTACCTCAGTTTTTGCGGAAGACGAACCGCCAAGATCTCCCATGTGAATCTCACTCCCCTCCGTATCCATTTGTTGGAGATGAAGATTTTTTGTGCATAGAGAAGCCCTTGTGAGACGGCTAAGAAATGGGCTAAAGTGGCTCAAAAAATTTACTAAGAAGACTAAAATTTAATACAAAAAGACCCAATACATATTATTACTTGGGGCCAAAATTTTAGCCTGGGCTGGAGCCCACCCCAGCCTTTGGGGTGGCTCTGTCCCTGTATACACTACGCCGACTTGTTGACTTAAAACTTAATGATTTAATACCTAAGCTTTTAAAAATTCAAATTTAAGCAATCAAATTTAAATATTATCTCAGTCAACTCAGAAGACCATTTTTACATCAAAAGTCCAATTAATGGCACGTGTGCTTGACAACTTTAAGTAATTGATATTCCAAAAACACAAAAACACATGTAAATTTTATGATACAAATATTTTATTTGAACCGTTCATAAAAGAATATTACTTTTTATGTTAAAAGTATTAATTTTATTGTAAATATGATAGAGTTAACCAATCTCACGAATGAAAATATGTGAAACCATCTCACAAAATACACATTCTTTCAAAATACATATAAATTTTATAAATAGAAATTCAAGTCTTAGATAACTAACAAGTCTGTGGAAAGAACACTTGACAGTTTTTTTTTTTTTTTTTAAAAATAAACTAAGGTAATATTCACTGCAAAAAAGTAGCCGTATAGAAGCGGTTTTTTTTTTTTTAAAAAAAAAAATTAAAGCGATTTTCGACTTCTCTTAAGATTTTACCACCAATTACAAAATTGTTTCTCCCATTGACGCACCTATGGCTTATAGAAGCGGTTTTTGAAACCGCTGGCAAAAGTTGGAACACCACTCCTTTTGTGCACTTTAAGAATATAGAAGCAATTTCAAACCAATTCTGAAGTCTGGCATTTAGGAATGGTTTATAGGAGCTTTTGAAGCTATAGGATGCAAGAACGCTTGAAAAGCTTTCGGATTGTAGCGGTTTAAAATCGCTCTTCAACCATGTAATAGAAGCAATTTCAAACCGTTCATGAAATAAATGATATATAAGTGTTTTTGGAGTCATGGATTTGGACCGAATTTAAATATGATCCTAAAAAAACATATTTTAAAATTGATTTCAAAACTCGATATGAGATTTAAAAACGGTTTGAAACAACTTTATTAAAGAAATTTGTCATTATTTTTTTACTTTCAATTAATTTTTTTCACAGATTAATATAATATAAATCTCAATACAATTAATCAATCAATAACAAAAATTAAATAAATACTCATTTATTAAAAACCATAAATCTTTACATTTAAAATATCAACAAACAAAAGCAATGTAAATTTTTGTAGAAAAAACAAAAATATTACAACTACAGAAGTAAGTTAAATGAAACTTCTATTTAAAATTCTATATAATTAGAGGATCTGGTTCCGCGGGTGGAGGTGATCTAGAGGAGTACATATGATCACAGACATCGAATTTGACGAGAATGTTTAGGTTCGAACACCTTGCACAATTTCATTAAGCAACGCAAAATATTTGGAAAATGACAAAATATTGATATCAAAATCACTCATCTCCAAAAAATTGTACGTTTTAGTTGTGATTATGTTTTTAAACACTGCTAGATTATCATCAACAAAAACGATAAACATTCGATCCTACATAAAAAATATTAGTGAAAAACTATATATATTAAGAAAATAAAATAGATTATACATGATTAATTAATTTAAATATATAAGACTATTTATTGATTATTACTCCTTTGAAACAAGAGAAATTTTAAAATTACTATGTCATTTTAAGTAAAAGAAGAAATGGTTTGACAATCTACTAAAAAATTAGTTATTCTGAGAGTCTTTTTCCTCAATCAATAGCACTGATATATATAAAAATATGAGTTATGACAAAACCATTTGTGAAAAAATATATAATCGATTTATAAAAGAAGTTTATAGCAGTAGTTTACACAAATTTATTTGTAAATGTGCTCAATAGGAGCGATATTATAAAATATCCCTAAATTGTGAAATAATATAATCGATTTACAGAAGCAGTTTATAGCAATTTTTTACACAAATATAGCTAAAACTATTTAATAAGAGCAGTTATCCAACCATTCCTAGGCTTTAAAGTAATAGAAGCACTTTATAACAGAGTTTATTAAAAATCATTTCTAAAATAATTTAATAAGAGTGGTTTTCAGACCGATCTTAAAAGTTAAAACAATAGAAGCGTTTTATAGCGATGGTTAATAAAAATCGTCTCACAAATTATTAATAAGAGTTGTTTTTAGAGCAATCTAAAAGTTGAAGCAATAAAAGTAGTTTGAGAAGCGATTATTATAAAGCGTCGATAAAAATAATCGTTAGAAGTGTTGATACAACCACATCTAAGGGCATCCGCATCCGTAGTCATTAATCTATGTCATTAACTTTCCATCTCTTCAAAAAGTGTGGGATCCACGAACCACATAATCATTATATTAACATTTTGCCATTATTAATACACACTCACATTCATTTAATATCAACCTTCATTATTTATGGGTCTCACTGTCCACTTATTCATCTTTTTTTATTTATTTTACAATAAATATTATTGAAAATAAATAGTATTATTATTTTAAAAATAACTTAATAACTTATAAATTATAATTATTTAAAACATAATATTATTTGATTTATAATTAATTATATAATATATATATATATAGTCAAAAGAGCCGTCTGGCTTTTTTGTCTTTTTTTTAAAAAAAGTAATGTGAATTAATGAGATTAATTTGATGAATTTCTTTGCTGACCTGACAACCAAGATTAATAATTTACCGAACCACATTGGTACATGAATATTAATTGGTGTTAATAATTATCCATTAATGAATCAACTGTGGGTGCTCTAAGTAGTAAAACAATAGAAACGTTCAATGCCAACCACTTCTATTACGTTTCTTTTAGGAATGTTTAGTACAACCGCTTCTGAAAAAACATTTCTAAAAACTAATTTTCTTTTGTATAAAAGTGCCATTTAATTTATGGATGTTCAGATTATATCTTGATCCTCATACTTTATAATTGTGACCTCTTGACGTGCTAAAAGGGATGCACGTTTCCTTTCAAAAATAATAGGAAAAATTGTCAAATTTCTTCAATAAGATGTAATTTTATTTCCGTTATCCAACATATCAAATTTGGTTATTAGTCCTATCATTTTGCTTCTATTGGTATTTAATCATATTTCGTCATAACGCTTACGTGAAATCGAAAAATTGTTAACATGTTTTATGTCGGTTTGGATTTGGTTTACATTGTGCATGTTTTTGATTACTTGCTCTTTCTTCTTTATATGCTTTGAATTATTTTACTTAGCATGGTTTGAGTTTGTAGTTGATTAAATTTTGACATTTAATTTAGTATTTTCAAATTAGCTTAAGTTTATTCTTTTATTATCTATATTAAGTCGATCATTTTATTTCTACATGTGAATTAAATCCTTTTGTCTTGTAGATGACACCTAGATGTATGAGCAGAAAAAGAAATGAATTTGTTCAAGAATCAGAATACCAAAATGTTTGAAAACTTAACTGGGGAAGACGAGGTCACAGTCTCCATGGAGTAACACAAAATGTTAATGTTGAGTATGAAATGGATCAGAAACCCCAAATACCTCAAGATAGGTGCAAAGTTAGGAATATCAAGTTTAATAATGACGTGGATCAACTAATTATACATGGGTGAATTGGAATTAATGCCTCCTCCTCGATTCTTTGGAATTGAAGATGGTGAGAAAGTTGTAGCATGATTAATATGAAAAACTTGTTTAATATGTTGGAGTACACTCTAGATTTTTAGCTTAAGTAGGCTATTTTTCAGTCAAAATATCGAGCATAGTTATGGTAGGAAACAACTGAGGAATCTTTTAAAGAATCAGGTGAAAGAGTTACTTGGGATGCATTTTGTGCCCAGTTTAGTCGAAATTTTTTTTTCCACTTTCGTATTTGAAACGTCTGCTTATTCGTTTTACTTAAAAATCATAGAATATCTTTAGCATAACTTTAAAATCATAAATCATAACTAGTACGGAAAACTAGCGTCGGTCATCGGGTTATGTGCACCTTCAGTCCAATCAAGTCAACCATCAAGACCTCCATTATCATTATTATCATTATCACCTGCAACAATCACACCTAGTGAGTCTAAAGACTTAACACACCATAATCTTGATAACAAGTAATACATATACAGATCACATACAACATTTAAAATACTTGTACTTAAATATCGTTTTCATGAAGATGCATAAACTTAAACATAACCATTTCCATAAACATTTTCATGATGCATAAACTTTAAATAAAAACATTTTCATAATGATGCATCAACTTTAAACATAGACATTTTCATAAACTTTTGCGTAAAATTTTTCATAAACATTTTCATAAAAACATTAACATATTCATATTCGTATCCATATTCATATCAACATATTCATATCGTCATATTCATATTCATATTCATGTTCATGTTTGTTGAATTCAGATCGTGATTGTGACTCGTATTCTTAATCGTATTGGGCGATGGATCCATCTAGAAAAAGCCACAGTACGGGACGGCAGGGACACCAGCAACACTCTCACCGGTCAACTGGCCCTTGGCCAATGTATTAACATATTCGTATTCGTATCCGTATCTAAGGAAAAACGATCGTCGGGCTCCCATTGGGACCATAACCCTCACGATATTTCCAACATATCATCGTATTTAGTCACAATCCTTTCACGTCCTTCAACATGTCGTATTTCCATCACTTAATAAAAACATGCATCATAATATCGTTTTATTTTGAAACCAAGCATGCAACATGTCTTTTAATGTCCATAATTAAATCACAAAAATCATAAACATTAAAAAATCGTAATTTAACATATAAAAATTCATAAACATCCATAATCATTGAAAATAATCATATTAGCATATAAAACAGCATTTAGGACGCTGCCATGACGTTTACTAATTTCTAGGTGTAAAATGACCGTTTTACCCCTAGCCGTAAAATTTCTCGTTTATGACATTTTCTTAATTTTATTGACTCTAACATGTCCCAAATAATTATTCAAGCTTACATGAATTTTTTTTCATATTTTTATTTAGCTTAAATCGAGGAATTTTAAATTAATCTTTAAATAAGACGTATTACTGCGTTTTAATCCCGAATTAAACAAAACTTTAATATAAAATTCCCAAATTAAAAACTTAGACTTTTAATAATATTTGAGCTTAAATATAATTTTTCATAATTTTATAAAGCTTAAATCTAGGCGTTTCAATTAATTCGTTAATTAACGTTTCGTGCGGCGATAAAATCCCGGATAAATCCAAAACTCATTATTTTTACCCCAAATTTTAAACATAACATTTTTATTATTTATTTTACCCTTCCGAATCGTGAGCCACCCCCGTGGACCCATGGTTCGAAATTTCTTCCTTAAATTTTCGTTTTTGATCCTTCGAGGAACCCATCGAGCCAACTCCTAAACTACTCGGTCAAACACTCCTGATGAAACGTCCTGTCCTTTTTATTGCTTTAAAGTACTAGAATTTTTTTTTTTAAAAAAAAACCTCACATAGCATTCGGCCGAACCATAAAATCTCATAAAATATTTTTGACATCATTTTTAAATAACCAACCAACTAACATTTTTCTAAATCTAAAATAACATTTGAAAAGTATAGCCCATACTAAACCTCTCAAAAATCTCTAAAATGCATAAATAAATAATCTTAAAAATCTTTAATCATAAAGCATGAGTCAAAAGTCATAATGCAGAAAAAGTAGAAGCGCTGGTCCTCGGGTTGTGTGCGCCTTCAGTCCAGTCAAATCACTCATCAAGTCCTCCCTCAATACCACCTGCATCCATCACACCTAGTGAGTCTAAAGACTCAACACACCATAATCTTTATAACGAGTAATACGTAATACAATCAACATATAACGGTGAAAAATACTTGTACTTAAAATATCGTTTTCATGATGATGCATAATCATAAACATTTTCGTAAACATTTTCATGATGCATAAAACTTTAAACATAAACATTTTCATGACATGCAAACATGAATTTGTTTTTCCTCAACATGACATGACATAAAACCTTAAACATAATATGAACATTTCCTTTTTTTTCCTTTGTTGAATTCAGATCGTTAATTGTGACTTTCCTGATCATGCTCATGAGGGTCGATGGATCCATCTACATAAAACCACAGTTCTGGGCGGCGGGGGACATCAGCAACACTCTCACCGGTCAACTGGGCCCTGGCCTATCATGATTCGAATAGAAATACGATCGTCGGGGCTCCCTCTGGGGCCTTTTCCCATAAATGGGCTCCCTCTGGGGCCTTTTCCCCTCACGATATTCCCATTCTTCCGTTACCACAAAACCGTTACCACATATCCGTTATCACATATCCGTTACCACATATTCGCAATGATGGAAACACGATCGTCGGGCTCCCACTGGGACCATAACCCTCACGACGTCGCCAACATTAACGAATTAGTCACAATTATTTCACATCCTTCAACATTTTTCATTCACATCACTTAGAAAAATCATGAATAATATTTACCTTTTCCATTTTTGAAACCAATCATGCAACATGTATTTTAAATGTCTTCCTTTAATCATAAAAATCCTTTAGCCATTTAGAAATCATAAATTAATCATGAACATTTCATAAATATTTAAAAATAATCATAATATCATAAAAACAGCATTTAGGGCACTGCCATGACCTTTACTAATTTCTAGGTGTAAAAAGACCGTTTTACCCTTGGACGTGACATTTTACGTTTTTGACTTTTTTCTTGATTTCTTGACTCTAACATGTCCCAAATAACTATTTAAGCTTAAATTAATTTTCTCATATTTTTATTTAGCTTAAATCGATGACTTTTAAATTAATCTTTAAATAAGACGTATTACTGCGTTTTAATTCCGAATTAAACCAAACCTTAATATAAAATTCCCAAATTAAAAACTTAGACTTCTAATAATTATTTAAGCTTAACCCTAATTTTTCATAATTTTATAAGGCATAAAACTAGGTGTTTCAGTTAGTTATTTAATTAGCGTTTCATGTGGCGATTAAATCCCGAATAAATTCAAAACTCATTATTTTGATCCCAAATTTTAAACATAGCATTTTTAAGATTTATTCTACCCTTCCAAGTCATGAGCCACCCCCATGGACCCATGGATTCAATTTTTGTCTTTAAAATCTCGTTTTTGACCCTTCGACGAACACACTGAGCCATCTCCTAATTTGCCCGAGCCACCTTGAACCAAAACCTAGCCAACCCATCTAGGGACCCTACTGTATAAGCCAAGCCCGAAAAACAAGCCCTGGCCCGATCAAAATCTTCCTGGAAGTCGCCATAAAATTCTGCACGTGTGTGTGTTGGTAGTGTCCATGTTGAATTGGGTTTCCAAGTTGCCTAGGACTCTTCCAGCCATCTAACCACTGACCCCTCATGACCCTACCCTTCCCTGGAGGGTGCCTAACCCAAGCCCAGACCATCCCAAGCCCCTGGACAACAGCAGCAAACCACTGAACCAGTGGCAGCAGCCTCGCTCAACTCCATCTCCTCTCACGTTTCCATGTCTTGCTCGTGCCAGCAGTTACCCAAGCCACTCCAGCTCCTGCCCAGACCATCGTGCACCCTCTTATGACCCTAAGGACCTAGCCCAGCTCAGCCCCAAAGCCCCTGGCCGAGCCACAAAGTCTGCACAATCTCCTGCCCACCTGCGCAGCTTTCTCCTTGAATCTCACGGGTTGGAGTCCTAGCTTGCTAGGACTCCTCCCCAGCCCTCTTGACTCGAGTCCTAGCGGGGCTAGGACTCTCCCCTTGACCCAGGCACTACCCTAGCCAGGCCCTGGTCCCAACCAACCCAAGCCCAGCCAGCAAAATCCCATAGAACCGAACCCTTCAACACTAGGACAGCAAGTTGGTTTCAACTGTAGTTTACTTGTTTTGCAACGTATTAGGTGTGATCCTAGGACTCTATATTTCATGTAAAACCATCCTTAAATCTTACCTAATCATGGCAGCCCCTTAGGATCATGTTAAACATAAATTTTGGATCAACATACATGATTTAAAAACCCTTCTTGATGCAAAAACGAAAATATAACCAAGTTTCCCTTATTTTTCATTTAAACACAATTAAATAAATACTATAGTGTGATAGATGTTTGAAGGAAAGAATATGGCGTGCCTTTGCGTATTTTACGCACGAAAAACCGTTGGCGATTGAAGAACGGCGACGAACGACCTTGGCTAGAAGTTCCTTGAAACCTTCAAACTTTCAAAATTTCCTATCAACTTGCGGTGAGTGTGTGCCGTGTCCTTGAGGGAAAACTTTGGTGAAATAATTCTGAAAGTGGCGTGTAAATTCAAGGGTTTGGGATGGGGTTTACAATATTTTATAGTTAATTAATCTTTAATTAAGCTTAGGCCCATTAAGTAGATAATTTAGGCCCATTAGTGCTTAATTAGAATTTTAAAAATAGTTTTGTTTAAATAATTTTGTGAATTTATTAGCCGGGTTTGCCAAAAAGCTCGCATTTTGTTGAAAAGCCAACACCGATAAAATTTTTGTCCCGGCGTATAAAGTCACCTCAAAACCCCTTATTTTCAAAAATACTAAAAAGCATCAACCATATTTTTAAATAATTAAAAATAATTATTTAATAAAAACATTTTACATTTTTCAGCCCTCGGTCCCCGTTCCTCGATCGTCACTTGAATATTCCTTAAAAAATACAACTTTTATGCAATCATGTAGAAAAATATATTTTAAATATGCAAGTATGCAAAACATAATTAATTCATGCAATTAAAACTTTTAATTAAAATACAAAAGAATTTAATAATTGCATGTACGTGGTTTGCGTGGACTTTAAAATTTTCGGGGCGTTACACCTGAAACTTGACCTACGTTTCTGCATGTGGCGTGTGTGTGTCCTAGCAATAGTAGGACTCCTAACCCAACTAGGACACTTCCAGCCCCTAACCACTTGACCCCTCATGACCCTAACCTTCCCTGGACCACACCCAGACACAACCCAAGCCTAGCCCAGCCCATGGCCGCGTGCAGCAACCTATCTGAACAAGACAGCAACCTCTCGCATATCCCGCTGCCAAGAGCTTCTCCCTCACGTTTCCTATGTTTGACTCAAGCCATGTCGGCCACCCTGCCCCAACTCACGACCAGCCCCTCTAGGGACCCTCCTACACCCTTAGAACCCATAGGACTCGACCCCAGCTCCTAAAACCGAAGCCACAACATAGCTGCAGAAACACAGCCGAGAAGACCCACTTGGCAAGGGCTCTTGTTTTCTTGCTTAGCCACCTAACCAACGGACCAGCCCTTGAAACAGCCCCTCAAGCACCCTCCTAGGACCCTAAAGAGTCGACCTAGCCCAGCCCATGGCCCCCTGGCCGAGCCTTTCCTCCCTGCACAAGCAGCAACACCCTGCGCATGATTTCCCTTGGTCTCGAGTCCTAGCGTGGCTAGGACTCTTCCCTGACTTAGACCAGGCCCCCAGCCGTGACCCAAGCCAAGCCCATGCATCACACCCTTAAACCCGTTCACCCTTGGACACAAAATCATGTGCTTGGATTCCAGCTTCTGTTATTTGTTTTGTGCAACGATTTTGGTGGATTTCTATGACTATAAAACTTGTAAAAACATGCTTGTTCAATCCCTAACTCATGGCAGTCCCTTTTCCATCATACAAACATGATTTTGAAACAATACCCAAGCTTTAAAAATCCATGATCATGTAAAAACGAAAATAAATAAAAAGTCACTTGTTTTTCATGAAAAATTCAATTAAATAAAATACTATGGTGTGATGGATGATTAAAGGAAAGAAAATGACGTGCCTTTGCGTATTAAACGCACGAAATAACGTTGACGAATTGGCGAACGATGGCACGAAGACGATGGCTTGAAGACCATTGAAATTTTCGAACCTTTACTATCAAAATGTGAGGTGTTGTGCCGTGTAAAAATTGTTTGGAGAGAATTGGTGCTGAAATTCGGAAAGTGCCATGGGTTAATGAGGGTTTGGGGTGGGGTTTTGTACAATAAATAGTTAATTAAGCCAGTAATAAGGCTTATGCCCATTAACCATGTTAATTAGGCACATTAGTGCTTAATTAAAATATTAAAAATAATTTTGTTTAATAAATTTTGTGAATTTATAAGTCGGGTTGCTATTACGTTCGTATTTTTGTTGAAAATTCAACACATATAAAAATTACGTCCTCATGTATAAAATAACCTCAAAACCCCTTATTTTCAAAAATAATAAAAAGCATCACCCATATTTTAAATAATTAAAAACAATTGTTTAATAAAAATATTTTCTATTTTTCAGCCCTCGGTCTCCGTTCCTCGATCGCAACTCGAATAATCTTTTAAAAATACATTGTAATGCAACCATGTAGAAAATACATTTTAAACATGCAACTATGCACAACATAATTAGTTCATGCAATTAAAACATTTAATTAAAATACAAGATAATTTAACAATCGCTTGCATGTGGTTCGCATGGATCTTTAAAATTTTGGGGCGTTACAGTATTACTCTACGAGGAAGCTGAATTCAATAGATTGACTCAAGGTACTATGACTGTAGGAGCGTATGCATCTCAATTCTCAGCGTTTCTTGCCTATGTTTTCTATGTTGCTGGTGGTGACCGAAACAAGTTATCACATTTTATGCAAGTGCTAAATAGAACCATTTATAATTTGGTGGTAGCTAGAGCGCCTTAATTATAATGATGCTGCAGAGAAAGCCAAGAATATGGAGGCAACCCTACTTTGGGAAGAACCACATCTAGTTGATCCATATTTTCCTTAGGATACATGGAGCATTGTGCTGATGCCAGTGGGTGCACCAATATACTGGCCTTTATTGAAATATTAGCCTTCATAGTCCTATCAGCGGTTTAAGCCGCAAAATTTCAAGGCCAAGGGAAAAAACTTCAAGAAAAAGTCGCATAATAGTTCCTCCAGTTGTGGCAGTCAGCGTGGGGAGGTTCAGTTGAGTCGCCATGTGGAGTATTTTGTGACTGTTGTGGTGGTAAGCATTACAGAACTCAATGTACAAGGGTTCAAGGGTCGAGTCATATCTATGAGAAAATTGGACATTATGCCAGAGCATATCTGAATTTAGGAAGACAATACTTTCCTCAACCTCAATTTAGTCAGGTTTTCAGAGGACCAGCGGCTAGAAATTTTGTGCCGATCCATCTTTCCTGCAGTCGAGCTATCCTAAGCATAGAGGTTCTGCTCAACAACATTTTCCAAGGCCACAACAGGATCGAGTACTCTCTCTAACTCAGGATCAGGTCCATGAGGCACCGGACGAAGTTATTGCAGGTATCTGTCTTATTTTTTTTTGTCATCCTTCACGTATACTGATAAACACTGGAACATCTCATTCGTTTTTATTTGCTGCATTTTTTGATGAGCATGATATTGTTGCTACTCCGCTGATAGATATTGTATGAGTCTCTACTCCTGCCGATGTATGTTTGATGTCTCGTGAAATAATATTGAATTGTGTTATTGGATTTGATAATATTATGATAACTAATCTAATCAAGCTAGCTATGTCTTACTTCGACTATATTCTTGGATTGGATATCTTGGAAAATTATTGAGCTACCGTTGATTGTTTTTATGGAGTTGTCAGATTGAGACCGTATTATTACAGTAGATAGAATTTTTACGGTAGTGATTCAAAGTCACGTACACCAATGGAATTTTTTTTTAGAATTTTGTCAAAAGAAAATGAAAGATTCATGATCTATGCCATTGATGTGACACAAAGAATATGATTGTAAGTTTCAAATATTCCTGTTGTTAAGGAATTCCCTGATGTATTTCCCGATGAAATTCCCAAATTTTCACTCAAATGGAAATATATTTTAGTATTGACATGATGCCATGTACAAACCTTATTTCTAAAGCACCATACAGTTTGGGTCCGATGAAGTAGAAGAAACTCAAAGAACAATTACAAGATTTACTAGAAAAGGCTACATCAGACCAAGTGATTGAGCTTTTTCTTGCACTGTAAATCCTCTATAACAATCAAATAAAAGTGTATACTCTAATGAATCACAAGTGTACGAGTCAAGTTATAATATAGTGTACAAATACGAATATCGTTCCACAAAGACTATATCTCACAATTTTTATTTTCAGAAATTAATTTTTGTTATAGTGTAAACGATAATTTATATTGTGATTTATCTACTGAATTCAAAGCAAAATATTATTCAAAGAGTAAATACAAATGAGCAACTTAAAATGAATGTTAAGAATCAATTGGAGACGAATTTATTAAGAATTTTGGTTTACCTACCTTTTATTAATTAAAATAATTAAAGGCGACATTTTTTCATGCTTTTGATATGATTCTCTAAGTTACTAACACATTCTCTCAAGATATGTTAAAATAATTCAACATGATTAAATAATTAAATGTCTTTAACTATTTATCAAAGATGAATTGTATGCATGATTTATAGAATCCCCTAACTTTCGACCACTACAAAAAAATACTCTTACAGAAGCGGTTTTTTTCAATTTTAAGATCGGTTTTTACCCGCTCCAGCACTTGTACCACCGGTTGCAAAATCGCTCCTCTTATTGATGACCTTATATCTTATAGAATCGGTTTTTTCAACCGGTGGTACAAGTTGAAGAACCGCTTCTATTGTTTATTTTAGGTGTGGTTTGATAATGCTCGTACCCATCACATATTTACAACAGTTTCGAACCGTTTTTGTAGTTGTGTATTTAGGAACCGTTTCAAAGTGTTCTAAAAGGCGTGAAGTGTAAGAACGGTCTTACACCGCTCCTACATGCCATGGATATAAGAGCGATTTGCAACCGCTATTGATGTTGCCAATTAAAGAGCGGTTTGAAACCAATTGTACATATTGTGAATATTACAACGGTTTTGGACCGCTCCCGTAGCTCTGCATTTAGGAGCCCCTTCAAAGCGTTCTAAAAAGAATGAGGTATAAGAACGGTCATTCACCGTTCCTACACGCCATCAATATAAGAGTGCTTTGCATCCGCTATTAATGGTAGCAACTGAAGAGCGGTTTGACACCGATCATACACGTCGTGCATATCACAACTTTAAGAGCGGTTGCAAATCACTCCTATATGGCATCGATATAGGAGCAAGAAATATAGGACCGGTGTCAAACCGCTTTGGACACAGTTGGCAATAAGAAAGGTTTTCCTCCGTTCCTATACGTTGTCGATATGAGAGTAGTTTTCAAATCGTTCGTAAAACAAAAGATATAGAAGCAATGTTTGAGCCGATATTTTAAAATGATTTTAATAAAATTATTTGGAATTTCTCTCAAATCCAATTTAACAATAATTTACTCTTTTACTGTATTTTATTTAAAACAAATATACATTATTTCGCAAACAATTCATCAACCAAAAAAATAGATAAATAAATATTCATCAAATAAACAATAAAAAAATTCATATTTAATATTTCAATCCACAAAATGAATGTTATCATTAATTAATAAAACACTATTATCCACACAAAATATCAATAATACTTCCAATTTCTAATATAAAATAACCCAAAATATTTCAAATTCAATGGATAAAATAAAAATGTTTTTCAAATTTCTTCTAATCACTATTCGACTCTGACATTGATGGAGTTCTTCGACTTTCTTGTGCATTTTGTGGAGTTTTTGTCTGTTGCTGCATAATATCTGCCATGATAGCTGCCATCTTGAAAAAATATTAAATTAATACTATGCATTTATATAAGTACTTTAGAATCAATTCATTATTATTCAATATGTGGCTACCTGTGTTTGTAATAATTCTGGCCCACGATATCCTCCAGCACTTCCGGTTATCATACTTTGAATGACTCTTGTAAAATTTTGGAGTTGATGTTCATGTATCTGTCTCATCCGCTCCATTTCTTCTAGCCTTTGTTCCTCCATACTTTTCATTTTATCTTCTATTTCTCGTAACTTATTAGTAACATTAGAAGTAGGGAGATTACTCTGTGTTAAAAATAATCTAGACTATACTGATCTGGGAAAACTTGGCTAGGCAATGCACCGGCTCCCAGACATCGAACCCGACCAGAATGCTCTAGTCCAAATATTCACTGAAAATATACATATAATTAGTATCGTACAATGTATAATTATATTTAAAAAACAAAATAAAATTGTAAATAGACCGAAATGCATCCTCATGCACTTCTGTTGGTTGTGTTCCTTCGGGCTTGTCTTGGAGATGACGCTGCACCGCATCATTTAGTAAATCCTAACAAAAAAATTTTGTCAATAAAATAAAAAATATTGAGAAACTATTTCAAAGCGTTGAAACAATTATAACCTCAACTCGTATTGCTTCATCATCAACAAGAGCTCCTCCTTTCTTTTTACTTTGTCGACTCAAATGTAATATTTCAATACGAGTTGGTTCTCTGCCATTTCTTGAAACTAAACATAGAAAAGAAAATATTTTTGATTAAATATGCAAAAGTTATAATAGCCCAAGACTCATCTATATTGAATGATATCATCACAACAATAAAATCTTGATTATATTTTCAAATACTAAGCATGGAAAATGTCTTAAACAAAATTTACTACCTAAATCACACATGTTCAATAATAGCTCCCTTATATCTAATCCATACATGCCAAAAAGTACACACACAAAAAAAACATGTAATATAATAAATCAATAGTATGAAAATATTCGTGAAGATATTTTATGATCTAATACTTACAAACTTATATTCCAAAGATGCAATATTTGTCCGTCCTTGTGCATGTATCCCTCTTTTTTTACTCTTATTTTCTCGATTTATTCTTGAAGTGCTCTGGAAAAATATAATTATATCAAATTTATCCATAACAAAAAAATATATATAAAAATCAATCAAAATAAGAACAACCTCATTAGACTTCCAGTAATGACACAAAGTTTGCCATACTTCTGGCGTAAGGTCATGGGGAATGTGGCGAATTGACACAAGTTCCCTTAATGGAATATTTGGATCATAAGAAGTAGCTTTAATTTGGGTCTTCCATCGCCTCCATGAAACTCCCATCATCTGCATCACACTAGCTCTATGTTGATCGAGGATATAAAAACTTGCCTGTGAACATTGAAAAAGTTATAATAATGTTTTGAATTAAGTATGAATTAAAGTATTTATCAACTTATTGTTAAACGTTCCCATGCATCATCCAAGCAACGCTTAGGCATTTTTCTCCAATCTGAAAAATCAAGGGGCAAAACATTTCCATTACGAGCAATGGTGCCCACAAAATTGGCAAGCGTCGGCTGCATTTCTCCATAAGGTTGACCTCTTTCATTAAATGTTACTACTAAACGGTCACCGGGTGCTAAAGAATGAACATCCTTCATAATAGTTTTCCCACGTTTCTTTCGTGGGCTTTGGGATGAATGTGTGATCTCGTTGTGACCTAAAAAAATATGCAAAATATAATTATTTTTTTCAAGTGATAAACATAATCAACAATTTATACTGAAAAAATATTTTTAACCTCCTCGATTATGCTCTTCGTTTTGTCTTGACTCCATGGTATTGTTTTGTGTTGCATTGTTTTGTGGGTCTAATAATGGATTTGATGAAGTGATTTGTGAGTCGGGCTCATCTTCGTGTCCTCTATTACCCGTATCATCTCTACGAGATCGTCCACTTATATTCTGAAGCAACTTTCGCATTCTTTTATTTGTCATATTTAATATTAAACCTGAAAAATAATGAAAAAAATCGCACAAAATAAATATTAAATGTATATAATTAACAAAATGGTAATTTTTTATATTAAAAACTTCTTTGGAGATGCACATACCGCACACACCGAAGGACACTCGAAAATTGAGTGCAATTGATTTCACTGATATTTATTTTTCAGAAATGAAATATTTACACAAAAATTTATAAAACCAAGTATGAAACAAGAACTGAGGCATGTCACCTTAATTTCTAGATGGAAAAGAAAAGAAAAAAAATATTAGGGTACACTGCCAACAAAATCGAGGTTCAATTAATAAAAAGAAACATTCAATGCAAACACCATGCAAGAGTTCCTATACAAGCCTCCCACCGCAAACCGTACTCAAATTTCAAGGAGAAGAAAATATGTATAGCCTTCGATCGTTCTAGAAAATTGGATCTGACTGAGAATCCCATGTGTTTCTAAATACACGTGACGAACGAAGTATGAAACAAATTACATTAATCTAAAAATTCTCAATTGATCAAGATTCAAGAAAACCGTACAACCATGTAAGGAAGGTTTTACAAATTTTGGTAGCACAAGAAGTAATCACATACAAGAAAATAAATTACCTCCAAATGCCAAAAGAAAAAGCAATCTTCTGTAGAAAGAAGTGAATGATGAAAGAACGAGAGAATTTGATAAAAAAGTTGGATGTTTATCTTTTCATATTATCAACTTTAAACTTTAATATGGAGGGAAATGTTTCAGATTAAGGTATTTTAAAATTTTAAATGGATGTTTATCTTTTCAGAATTTTTTTAATTGGAGAAACTTTGGTGGATTATCTTTATCACCACAATTTTTAAAAAGTAGGGAACTTTTTGTGGAGAGATTTTTGTAATTTAAAAATATATATTTTTATTATTTTGACGGTGGAACAAGAATCAAGACAAGCAAGAAGGAAATAAAAAAAAATCAATTGGTTTTTAGTCAACTGAAATTATTTATAGTAGGATTTGAGCTATTACATTCACATATTTCTCCCGAACGAATATTTTTAAAAATGTCAAATATTTTGTCAAAGAAAGTGTGCACAATTTCCTATTTAATATAATTCAATTGGTTAAATGAAAATTTTGTTGGTAAATGTTATAAGATCTACCGCCAAAATTTTGGCATTTGTGAAATTGAATATACTGTTAAATAAAAAAAATCAAAGAAACCAACATCATTATCTAATCAACTTACAAAAATTTCAGATTATATATTGAGTAATGATTTTTATAGATTTATTATATCATTTTCATAAAATATTTATTTTCTGTAGTACACGTAATTTGACTCGGTCCTTCAAATCTCACCCACTTGGTCCTTGCTAATTGTCATTTTTTTAATTAAGTAGATAAATAGTCTTTTTAATTGATTAATCAATTTGGATTGAATAGTTAAGAGTAAATTACTATGCACTCTCTAAATCTAAACAAAAAATTCATGTTAGTCATTGTCAAAAAAATTATTTATTTAAACTATTTGATCTACAACAAAATATGTTTGCACTCTCTAAGTCCATATTTATTTTCTTAGATAAAATTCGATACAAAACATTAAAAATACAGTAATAATATATGATATTTGAGTACTAGTTTTTTCAGATCTGATAGTAATATATGTTTTTTGAGTACTTAAAATACTCAAAAAACATATATATCAAATACTAATATTGATTACACATTTGTATTTTCGGATGAAAATTAATACAAAATATTAAAAATACATTACTTACTAATATATGATATTTGAATTTAGATATAATACTGATATATGATTTTTGAGTACTTAAACATTTTTATCAAGTGTTAGTATTAATAAAGTTGTTCTAAATTTATACTAGATTCAAATGGATCCCTAAATCGATATATCACCGATCACTTGGCCTCAAAGGGGTGGATCAATTTCATAGGTATTGAAAAAACATTATTGATTCTGCGGCAAAAAAATGATGTACTTTTTCATATCTTCATGTTTGCTAGAGATATATGCTCGTTCTTTTATCCGTCATCCCCACTCTTTTTCTTCACAGAAAAATTCATGCAAGTTCCAACAAAAAACATTTCTATTTATTATATTCACTTACAAATTTAAGATTCAATTTTTTATTTATCATCATCCAGATTATATTTAATATCTATTTTATAGATATTAAAGATAATATTACTAAAATTTATATCTTATTAATTTTATAAAATATAGTAAATAAAACCAAAGATCCAAAAAATATAAATTTATTACATATATATATATAATATATATATATATATATATATATATATATATAAACAGAGTTGTTGCTAGATATATATAAATATTCGCCCACCGGCTGAGGTAGTAAAGCCGGTCAAAGGTGACGGATTTTTTTTGAGATTTTGTTTAAGGAGAGACAGAAGTTACGAGGAGAGAGGAGAGAGAAGATGAATGAGGAAGATGATACATTTTCTATTTTTTATGGTATATGTTTGTTGATGGGAAAATTGGATTTTGTTTCCAAAATTTTATATAACAATATATATTAAAATTTATAAATACCAAATATAATATTAAAAATAAAATTCCAAATGAATTACAAACTTTTATGGTTAACTGTTCCACTACATTCTCTTTTATTTTCTAAAAAAATAATCATTTTATATATGTTGTTGAGTAACAGTTATCAAAACATGATGTTTTGACCATGAGTACATTTTAAAATGTTAGATTCGTGGCTATTAGTCATAGTTTTTGATAAATTGACAAAAATTTTAAATTCCGCATTTTATCGAGTGTAATTATTGACAGATGTCTACTATAAAAGTGATTGACACGTGGCAAGAGTCCGATCATACACTATATGCCACTTCCTATATGTTTAACAAAAACGCGTTAAAAATAAATTAAACCTCCGAAAACACCAAAAACAGATACAAACAAAGCCTCTTTTTGTAACCCAATGCGAGGACGGAAAGTTTAATTGTAAGATTTAATTACATTCAGTTTAACCGATTTTTTAAATTCAAAGTAGATACCAAACTGATAAACTAATTGACCAATAATTTTTTTTTAAAAAATAACCAAACTATTGATTAAATCGAATAGAATTTCTGATTTAATTGGGTCTGGTCTATTATTTCAATTAAATTGAGCTTTTAGCTCACCCATTGAGGAGATTGTGTTTTTTTTTTTTAAATTTTGTTTTGTGTTATATTTCCTATTTATTTTGTTTCTTTATGTATCGTTGACATGTAATGTATATACATAGTAATATATATTCAGTATGAGCAGTTTTTCAGAATGCTGCTCATAGTAATATATATTAACAAGAGAAATTTGTAGCAGCAATTTATACAAAAAAGTTCTAAAAATATTCAATAGGTATAATTTCAAATTAATCATAAAATAGAGCCACAAAAGCAGTTCATATCACCACGTTTGAGAAAATCGATGCTAAAAATATATAATATGAGCAGTTTACAAAATTCTCCTAATAGATATATCAGCAATAGCAGTTTGCACTATATGTATATAAAACAAAAGCTAAAAAGTATTCAATAGATATATTTTAGAAACAATCCTAAAAACTAGAGCAATAAAAGCGGTCCACGACGTCGTTTTTGTGAAAACCATTGTTACATGTCTTCAATATGAGCAGTTTCCGGAATTCTCCTAATAGTTATATCAATAAGAGCAATTTATAAAAGCGTTTTATACGACCAATACTAAAAGTATTTAATAAGTACAATTTCTAAACCCATCCTAAAAAAATAGAGCAATAAAAGCGGGCAACGACACCGGTTCTGTGAAACCGTGGTTAGATATCTTCAATATGAGCAGTTTCCGGAATGCTCTTAATAATTATATCAATAAGAGAAATGTATAGAAACGGTTTATACGACCAATACTAAATGTATTTAATAGGTGCAATTTTCAAATCAATCTTAAAAAAACAGAGCTATAAGGGCGGTCCATGGCACAGGTTATGTGAAAACCGTTGTTACATGTCTTCAATATGAGCAATTTCCGGAATGCTCTTAATATATAGTTATATCAATAAGAGCAATGTATAGAAACGGTTTATACGATCAATACTAAATATATTTAATAGGTTCAATTTTCAAATCAATCCTAAAAAAACAGAGCTATAAGGGCGGTCCACAACAACGGTTTTGTGAAACTGCTGTTAAAAATATTCAATTAGAGTAGTTTCCAGAATGGTCCTAATAGCTAAATCAATATGAGCAATTTATAGCAGCAGTTGATACAAATCGGTACTAAAAATTGCGCGACTAAAGCGGTTATGCGACCACTCCTAAAAGTAAGGAAATAGGAATGGTTTAAGTAAAACCGATTTCGTTGTTCAGTTTGCACGAGCGGGTTTAGAAGTGCTCCTCAAAAACCGCTTCTAGAAACACTTTTTTTTGTAGTGGACCTATTAGACTATATCAACATGTATTCAATTTAAATGTGCATCCAAATTGTAAATCCATGGATTGTATTACTCGTTCCTTTGCAAATTATTCTCTTGAATTCACTCGCAATATAAATATTATTAAAGTTAGCTAGAATTCAATAGTTCAGAGAAAAACAATAAACAATCAAGTATTAATCAAAAGTCGAATGTATGATCCCCTTAAATCCCAAAAATTAAAAGAGTTTAGCTACTAAATATCATCATGAAATGATCAAGACCATAATTAAACAATGTTTCTTAATTAAAGATATAAAAAGAAGAATTATAACTAGGAGTCGTTTCAAAAAATCTTCACTTAGTGCTCGGTTCCTCGACTCTGGATCATTCCTTTTGAGACCGGCTGCTCTCCAAGATGATAATAATCTCAAAAGTTCTTAATGAATGCCGACAAACTCGTGTTAGGCTTTCCATATTGGTATTCATCTAAAAAGTGGAAACTAATCTAGTAAAATAATTTCCATAATGGGTGGCACTGGACCTGCCAAGTTCATGCACCCCAACACAACGAGTTCATTCACCCCAACACAACGAGCGCAAACTCTGTGCAAATCTCTCTAATTTCTTCATCGGGCTCATTAGGGCGACCGAGTTCATCCGCCCTTGCGTTCCGTTCTCAAATTTCGTACTTATTTTCTTTATTTGCGCGTTGGGCAGCCAAGTTCGTCAACTCTAACGTGCTTTCCTTCAATTTAGGCTCTTTATTCCCATTTTCTTGATCCAAGTACGTACAAATCCGCTCAAACATGTGAGGGACAATCAACATACATAATATAAACTAAAAATTACTAAAAAAAAATGAAACATAAATAAAACATGCAAGAAATATACTGAAATGACACAATAAAACATATAAAAATACACATATCAACCTCTCCATACTAACATTTTGCTTACCCTCGAGCAAAATAGAGTATAAAGACAACACAAAAACAAAAATATATAGTACATTCATGCTCCATAGTTATGTTTCAGCGAATATTCAACATATATATCTCTCATCTATCAAAGCACAAAGTCAGTGTTCGCACATCATTTTAAATTTACACATTATATTCTTTCATGGAATTTAAATGTATATGTGTGTAATGTTGGTTCTAGGATCATGCATTTCAAAATAGATCAATTCTCAAAATCTACAAAAGACTTCAATCAACATGTTGGTGCAAATTTATCTCCGCTACATCCCATTTTCCACTTGCCAACCGGCGAACATGCATTTTAAAAATTTATGGGCACAACTTATGGTTAAGTCGAGATAACCGAAGGCAAGATAAAATAGACAAAGGAGAGTACAATGATATATCAATTTCTGCACATTCATTCAAATTTCTTTCATTTTATGATGAACCATGTTTACACGAAGGGATGAAGTTAATTAAGGACCAAGATACCGATTTGACAAAACTCAAAGCTCAAAGCAAGGAAGAAAAAGCTCATAAATTCAAGATCGATCACAGCAGCGTCCTTTGGATGCTATGGCAACATGTAGGAAATTCCAGAAGTTCTTGTTGGAAGAGCCTATCAGGAAACATTCGGTGTTCTTGATGTTACCCTTCTTTTCTTCCGCCAAGAAAAAAAAAACCTCTTAGATTTTCAACACTTTATAAACATTGACCAGCAGAGAACTTTGACTCCAAAAAATACTGTACATCAAATGGTCACAAACATAGACATGGAGAATGTAAAATTGAAAAACACAGCTTACCCTGAACAGTGCGCAACTATCAGCTGACACGAGAAAGCTCCTTCCACTAAGATAATAATACCGACACAAATATATTAATTCTTCTGGGTGTCTTCATTCTCCAGAGCCATAAAAAAGTCAATAAAACTCGCATTATCCATATTTCGAGCACCGCCACTAAAATAGGTGTGTGTAACTAGAAGCATGAAGTACAAATAGTTTTATTTCCCTCCAAGAAACTAGTAAATAAAGGGAACAATAATTAGTCATTTTATCTCCATGCATGTATTGGAGAGAGGAAACTATAGATGGTTTATGCCTTTGTGGACTGTCAATGTACCATCTGCGAATTAAGGAAGCAATTGCTTGCTCAGTTGTACCTTCTTATCTTTATCAGTGATAAGGCCAAATCTTACAAAAATATTTTAGGGATTTGATTTGATAATATTTGCCCTTATCTAGACTTTTTATCCTAATTATGTGCTTAATTTAATTAATAATTGTAGATTTGAATAAAAAGTGAAAAGTGTTTAAATTGATAGAGAATATAAATTTACTAGATTTCAAAGGGAACAAAATATCAGAAAAAGGAAATTAAATACTCTTATATTCTATTCCTTGATGATATTGAAATCTTGGAAAAATCTATGTAAATATTTATAAATATCTTATTTACACTTTCTTTACTGGACATGGGCTTAAAAAGGAAAGGAAAGAGGAGGCCCATTAAGAAGAATAAAAGGGCAGAAGCGTACAAAAGAAGGGAGGGCTGCCATAACAGAAGCACAGAAGGAGACGAAATAGCATAACAGCGCGGAAGAAAGAAAAGAAGGGAGGAAGAAGGAAGGCAAAACCAGCGAGGAATTCCTCACACACGCTACAAATCACAGAGAATCTCTTTCCATTCCTTCTTAATCATGTTTTCTCCATTGACTTTAAACAGAGACTTACACTTTTATTTTAAGTTTATGGAGTAGATTTTTATAGACTAAGGCCATGATAGGGCCGAGACATATTATTTTTGATGTTTTGAGTTTAATTCAATTAGATTATTTATTTTATTCATTGATTGATGTCGTTTATCACATGTTCTTTTAATCTGGCCAATTAAATAGAATATTTGTTGGTTAATCTAAAACCGGAAGGCGATAGATTAATATTTGCTTCACACATCAATCAACACATGGTTAAATTGACTAGAAATAGTATTCGATTTCAGTGTGCGACTTTAGGTTGAAAAACTGGAATTTCACAGCGATCTAATGCGGTTAAATCTAATTAAATTCAGTTAGGAATAATTGGACTGTTAGATTTAATTAGGTTTATTAATTCGAGGAATCGTTTAATAAATAATTTTGGGAATTCCGTCGTGAATTAAATAATTAATTTATTGAATATGAATTTGATACGTAGATTATAAATTGTCTCGGTACCGTTGTACGCCTTATTCGTTTTTAAATAATTTGAATTTTCGTCTAAATTAATAGTTTGGATTAGTTTTGCTTTAGTTAATTTATTTAAATCGTGTTATTTAGTTTTAATTAATTTATCTCCCATCATTTGAATTTTATTAGCCTGAATTAGGAAAAATAATTCATATTCTAGTAATTAAACATCGATCTCTGTGGGTACGATACCGGGACTCATCTCCAAATACTATTACTTGACCTAGTCCGCTTGCTAGATTTATTCCTAACCGAAATCGTCGGTCAAGTTTTTGGCGCCGTTGCCGGGGATTGAATTGTTTAATATTAGGATTTATTATTTTCTTGAGATTAGGTTTTTATTTTGTCGATTCTACGCATATTAGTACGTTTGAAGTTTGTTATTTATTTTCAGGGATTATCTTACTGTGCATGAGCAGTGCTAAAGGAAGGACAGAATTGGATCCATTTGATCCAGAGATTGAGAATACTTTTCGACGGAGACGTAGAGCACAAAGGGAGAAATCCTCAGACTTTGACGTGGAAGAACAGTTAAAACCAGAGGACGAGGTTGAAACAGCAGGGATGGAAGTAATGGACAACGAGGAAGATGATCGCACTGTCTATGATCTCACTAGACAAACCACTGGAGGTTATGGTTCTAGCATCACTCGCCCTACTGTGGAAGCAAATAATTTTGAGTTGAAGCCATCCATCATTCAAATGATACAATATCAAGTGAGATTTGGAGGATCGCAGATCGAGGATCCTAATGCACATCTGGAGGGATTTCTATCTATCTGTGACACAATCAAGTTCAATGGAGTGAGCACGGATGCCATAAGATTGAGACTATTCCCCTTCTCTTTGCATGGTGAAGCAGCAGAATGGCTTAGAGATCTACCAGCTGGTTCTATTACTACATGGAATGGTTTGGTGGAAATGTTCATGAATCAATATTTTCCACCCACCAAGCTAGCACAACTGCGTATGGATATATCATCTTTTCGCCAGAAGGATGGGGAGACATTACATACAGCTTGGGGAAGATTTAGAAAGATGTTGAGGAGGTGTCCTCAACATGGTTTCTCTTCATCTGAACAAGTTCAGATTTTCTATAACGGAGTAGATCATTCTGTGCGTTCCATGCTAGATGCGGCAGCCAATGGTAGCTTATACAGGAAGACTCCACGAGTTGCACTTGAAATAATTTCAAATATGGCTGAAAATAGTGCGGGTTGGACAGATATTAAACGAGAAAAGAAGGCTGGAGTTCTTGAAATGGATGTGTTGAATGCACTTACTGCTAAGATTGATGGGTTGGCCCATCAATTCTCTCAGCTGAAATCAAATCAAGCAAATCAGGTCCAAGGAATAGTCATCGAGGAACAACCCATTTTTGATGAAGAAGCAGTGAATTTTGTGGGGAATCAATGGAGACAACAATCAAATCCATACAGTTCCACATACAATCCAGGATGGAAGCATCACCCTAATTTGTCTTGGAAGAATACGGAGAATTCTCTTAATCCAACACATATTCTTCCACTGCCCATTCCTCAACAAGTGAGACAACAAGGATTATTGGTACCTGCAGCACCTCCAGGATTCAAGCAAGAAGATCAAAGACCAATTTATGAGGATTTTATGATGAAACATGTTGTGGGAATGGAGACGAGACTGCAGAATCATGATGCTATCTTACGAAGGCTGGATGCTCAAATGGGTCAAATAGCCAATCAATTAGCAAATCGACCCCTTGGAACACTACCAAGTGATACTGAGAAAAATCCGAAAGGAGTGAATGCAGTGAGTACAGTGATCAAGGCCGAGGAAGAGGAACCAAAGAGGCAGAATTCTACAGATATGGAGGCAAAGAATGATGGAGGAATGAAACCAAAAATGGAAGATGCTAAGGAACAGAACACTCAGACTACACGGAAGACAGGTAAGAAAGGTAAGGAGTTTGATTCTAATGATAATATTGATATTAATACACTTCCTTTCCCTCAAAGAGCGAGGCAACTACAATTGGATCAACAATTTTCAAAATTTCTTGAAGTTTTTAAGAAATTGCACATAAATATTCCTTTTGTAGAGGCTTTGGCTCAAATGCCTTCTTATGCTAAATTATTGAAAGATATTTTGACTAAAAAGAGGAAACTTGTTGATTTTGAAACTGTTAAGCTTTCTGAGGAATGTTCAGCTATTTTGCAAAATAAATTACCTCCAAAGCTTAAGGATCCAGGTAGTTTCTCCATTCCTTGCACTATAGGAAATTCTAATTTTAACAAGGCATTGTGTGATCTTGGTGCTAGCATAAATCTTATGCCTTATTCTTGTTTTGAGAAATTGGGGATTGGAGAAGTTAAACCAACCACTATTTCCCTTCAACTTGCTGATAGGTCTATTAAATATCCTAGAGGGGTTATAGAGGATGTTTTGGTTAAGGTTGATAAATTTATATTTCCAGTTGACTTTGTTGTGCTAGACATGGAGGAGGATCGTGAGATCCCCCTAATTTTAGGTCGTCCTTTCTTAGCTACTGGAATAGCTCTCATAGATGTGCAAAAAAGTGAGTTAGTTTTGAGGTTGAATGATGAGAAGGTAACTTTTAATGTTTTTCATAGTATGAAATATCCTGGATCTTCTGATTGTTATAGAATAGATGCTATTGATGATATTGTTGAGTGTAGTGTGCAGGATACTTTGATTGAAGACCCACTGGAAAAGCTTTTGGTTAGCCCAAAGTCCACGGAATCCAGCAGAGAAGAAGTGGAGGAATGTATGAACTACTTGGAGGGATCAAAGCCTTTGCCAAGATCGGTGAATTCGAAGATTGGGGAGCTTGGACATATTCCAAAATCACTTAAACCTTCCATAGAAGAAGCCCCATTCCTCGAACTCAAACCACTTCCTCCTCATTTAAAATATTTATTTTTGAAGGAAGAAGATAAACTGCCAGTAATTGTTTCTTCTTCCTTGACAGGTGATGAGGAAGATAAGCTCTTGAGAGTGCTGAAGGATCACATATATGCCATTGGATGGAGCATAGCTGACATCAAGGGAATAAATCCATCCATGTGCATGCACAAAATTTTAATGGAGAAGGAGCACTCTCCCACCACTCAACCTCAAAGGAGATTGAATCCAGCTATGCAAGAGGTCGTCCAAAAGGAGGTAATCAAACTCCTTGATGCAGGTATGATCTTTCCTATATCCGATAGCAAGTGGGTAAGTCCTGTGCATGTTGTTCCTAAGAAAGGGGGAATCACTGTTGTTGAAAATGAAAATAACGAATTAATCCCCACTAGAACTGTGACTGGGTGGCGTGTTTGTATTGATTATCACAAATTGAATGATGCCTCAAGAAAAGATCACTTCCCCTTACCTTTTGTTGATCAAATGTTAGAGCGTTTGGCAGGTCATGCTTTCTATTGTTTTTTAGATGGTTATTCTGGATATATGCAAATCCCCATAGACCCCGAAGATCAAGATAAGACCACTTTTACTTGTCCCTATGGTACATTTGCTTATAAAAGAATGCCATTTGGTTTGTGTAATGCTCCCGCTACTTTTCAACGTTGTATGATGTCGATTTTTCATGATATGGTTGAAAAGCATATTGAGGTCTTCATGGATGACTTTTCTGTTTTTGGTTCTTCCTTCGACTCTTGTTTGATTAATTTGTCAAAAGTGCTAAAGAGATGTGAAGAAACGAATCTTGTACTTAACTGGGAGAAATGTCATTTCATGGTAAAGGAAGGAATTGTCCTTGGTCACAAAATTTCTGAAAAATGTATTGAAGTGGATAGAGCTAAGGTAGAGATCATAAAAAAGCTTCCTCTTCCCACTATTGTCAAAGGAATTCGTAGCTTTATTGGGCATGCAGGTTTTTATAGGCGATTTATCAAGGATTTCTCGAGTATTACTAAGCCTTTAACTAATTTGCTAATGAAAGATGTTCCTTTTGTTTTTTCTGAGGATTGTTTACAAGCTTTTCAGGTATTAAAGCAAAAGTTGACCACCACGCCAATCATTGTCGCACCAGATTGGAATCTACCTTTTGAACTCATGTGTGACGCAAGTGATATTGCTTTAGGGGCTGTTTTGGGGCAAAAGAGAGACAAATTCTTGCATGTAATCTACTATGCAAGCATGACACTTTCAGGAGCTCAATTGAACTACTCCACCACAGAAAAAGAGTTGCTGGCTGTTGTTTTTTCTTTGGAAAAGTTTCGGCCATACCTTGTAGGGAGTAAAGTGATAGTCCACACGGATCATTCAGCTTTGAAGTATCTCTTAAACAAGAAGGATGCCAAGCCAAGATTGATAAGATGGATCCTTCTACTGCAAGAATTTGACATAGAGATCGTGGATCGCAAGGGGACTGAAAACCAAGTTGCTGATCATCTATCGAGATTGGAGAAGCCCAAGGGAGGTAAGTATGTAATTAGAGATGAATTCTCTGACGAGAAACTTTATGGCATCTCTAATTTACCATGGTATGCTGATTTTGTCAATTATTTGTCATGCAAATTTATTCCTTCTCATCTTACATATCAGCAGAAAAAGAAGTTCTTTTCAGATTTAAAATATTATCTTTGGGAAGATCCTCTTTTGTTTAGAATTTGTGCAGATGACATTATTCGTAGGTGTATTCCAGCGGAAGAGGTAAGTTCTATACTTTCTCATTGTCATAGTGGTCCAACTGGAGGACATTTTGGGGCAAGTAAAACGGCCACAAAATCCTTCAAGCTGGATTCTACTGGCCTACATTGTTCAAGGATGCACACACTTATGTTTTGAATTGCAATGAATGCCAACGTGTTGGTAATATTTCAAGGAGACACGAAATGCCATTGAATAATATTTTAGTCTGTGAATTGTTTGATGTGTGGGGAATTGATTTCATGGGGCCATTTCCAGATTTCTTAGGAAATAAATATATTTTGGTGGCTGTGGATTACGTATCCAAGTGGGTGGAAGCAAGTGCTTGTAGAACTAATGACTCTAAGGTTGTGATCCAATTTTTAAAGAAAAATATTTTTGCAAGATTTGGCACACCTAGAGCCATTATTAGCGATGGGGGAAAACACTTTTGTAATCGTTATTTTGAGTCTCTGTTAACTAAGTATGGGGTCACGCACAAGGTGGCAACAACTTATCATCCTCAAACTAGTGGTCAAGTAGAAGTGTCAAATAGGGAGATTAAGAAAATTCTTGAGAAGACCGTTGGATCTTCGAGGAAAGAATGGGCTAGTAAATTGGATGATGCATTATGGGCATATAGAACAGCATTTAAAACCCCTATAGGAACTTCCCCTTTTCGTTTGGTCTATGGAAAAGCTTGTCACCTCCCTGTTGAACTAGAGCATTGGGCATTATGGGCTACCAAATTTTTGAACTTTGATGTGCAAGCTACAGGTTATCATCGTCTTCTACAACTCAATGAGCTGGAGGAATTTCGTCTTGATGCATATGAGAATGCGAAAATCTACAAGGAAAAGACAAAGAAGTGGCATGATGCAAGGGTTGTGCACATGGAATTTGAGTCTGGACAAAAAGTTCTTCTTTATAACTCTCGTTTGAAACTCATGCCAGGTAAACTTCGCTCCAAATGGTCCGGGCCTTTTACTGTTACTGAAGTTTTTCCCTTTGGTGTTTTAGAAATTCGTGGAGATTCTGGAAATCCCTTTAAGGTGAATGGACATCGACTGAAAATTTTTCATGAAGGAATTGTGGAGCAAGAGGAGCCGAGTACTCCTTTGCACGATCCAACCTAATCTATAAAGGGAGTTGTCTAGCTATAGACAAGAAATTTAGCGCTTGCTGGGAGGCAACCCAGTGATTTATTTTATTTCGTTTCATTTTATTTTTTTTATTTTTTTACTTTTTCATTCTATTAGGTTAATTCTCTGTGATTTTGGCGTGTGTAGGGAATATTGGAATGAAGGAATATGATTTAGATTCTGGAAAATCTAAACTGTTGAAATAAAAGATTTTCAGCACTGAGGAATTCTACCATCCCCATGTAACAGTCCATGGAATTTAAAGCAACACTGTCAGGGAAGTGTTCTCTTGCTATTCTGCATCCAACTTTTATATTCTTTTTGGATGGCATGACACTGAGGGCAGTGTAAATCTAAAGTGTGTGGGGTGGGGGGGGGGGGATTTGATTTGTGTTTGTTTCACGTCACCACACTTAGCATGTGCTTCAATGTTTAATCCTCGAGCATGAAATTTTTTCTGGTTATTCTTTGAGAAACTGCACTTGTGATTACATGACACACTAATTGACTTTCTAGATTTTTGATCACTCGAGAGATTGAATCACACCTAGAATTGATTGAGATGAGCTGTAGTTGTAGCCGAAGGATTTGAGCACAAACTAGTTTTGTATCATGTTTTGAGACATCATCTATGCAAATTAAGTCATACTTATATGAATTAATTGTGAATTGGCAAGAGGTGTGCTCATAAAAAATTAGAAAAAAAAGAGAAAGAAAAGAAACAATCTAGAACTTGTCTGATTATCTTTCGAGGCGAAAATACAGAGGAGAATGACTTAGGGATGATTTAGGCGATCTTTGGACCGTTTGAGCCTTTCGAGCCTACCTAATCCATCATTCAAATCCCTAGTATTCCCTTTTGAGCCTAATAAATCGAATGGAGTGTGTAAAAGACATACAATCAGCCACCATTCGTATTCCTTCAAAAGCCCACATCAACTACCCAATTTTAGCTCATACACTATTCTACTACCTTAATTTTGAGAGAAATAAACTTTTTAGCGCTTTAAAATTTTCAATAACTCTCGTGTGCTGATTGATAAGAAAAATTGGAGGAGTTTGAAAAAAAAAATCATGAAGAATGAGAAAGGAGTTGATGAAAAGATATATATAATTATAAAAAAAAAGAGGATTGAACGTTGTATGATGTGGTGATTGAAAAAACCTAAAAGGGAATGTTGTTGAAGATCGAAAAAAATATGGGGGAATATGAATGAAAGTACAAGGAAGATGAAAAAGTTAGGTGGATGAATGGTGAAATTCCATAAGGAAAGGAAGATAAGAGATGAAGGAGTGCGCTGTATGATTAAATTGTTTATTTTCTCTCATTTTGAATCTCCCTACCTTTATTGTAGCCGTGAGCCGTGGCCTAACGTTATAAGCTTAAAAAGACCTATTGACCGGGTCATATTCTTCCAACATTTAGTGGAGGAAGATATGAAAGATAAGCTTATGAAGAGTTTCTTTATATGAAAAAAAAAAATCAGAAAATATGAGCACTCCTTGAACTAAAACACCTTTGAGGAATATGAGTTTTGACTTCCACACTACACACGTCTCATTATCTTGATCTTTTCTAGTGAATGCTTAAGTTTTAAAGTTGCAACGAAAGTGAATTTTACGATTTTCGAAGTGTGATCTTTTGATTGAGTATGACGGAATTTAGTAGGTTGAAAAGTGTTGATTGTGTCAATTTTGTGGTGAATCATTGAATATTCCTCGATTATATTTTTATTCTCTGATTTGCTCGAGGACGAACAAAGGCTTAAGTGTGGGGGGATTGATAAGGCCAAATCTTACAAAAATATTTTAGGGATTTGATTTGATAATATTTGCCCTTATCTAGACTTTTTATCCTAATTATGTGCTTAATTTAATTAATAATTGTAAATTTGAATAAAAAGTGAAAACTGTTTAAATTGATAGAGAATATAAATTTACTAGATTTCAAAGGGAACAAAATATCAGAAAAAAGGAAATTAAATACTCTTATATTCTATTCCTTGATGATATTGAAATCTTGGAAAAATCTATGTAAATCTTTATAAATATCTTATTTACACTTTCTTTACTGGACATGGGCTTAAAAAGGAAAGGAAAGAGGAGGCCCATTAAGAAGAATAAAAGGGCAGAAGCGTACAAAAGAAGGGAGGGCTGCCATAACAGAAGCACAGAAGGAGACGAAATAGCATAACAGCGCGGAAGAAAGAAAAGAAGGGAGGAAGAAGGAAGGCAAAACCAGCGAGGAATTCCTCACACACGCTACAAATCACAGAGAATCTCTTTCCATTCCTTCTTAATCATGTTTTCTCCATTGACTTTAAACAGAGACTTACACTTTTACTTTAAGTTTATGGAGTAAATTTTTATAGACTAAGGCCATGATAGGGCCGAGACATATTATTTTTGATGTTTTGAGTTTAATTCAATTAGATTATTTATTTTATTCATTGATTGATGTCGTTTATCACGTGTTCTTTTAATCTGGCCAATTAAATATAATATTTGTTGGTTAATCTAAAACCGGAAGGCGATAGATTAATATTTGCTTCACACATCAATCAACACATGGTTAAATTGACTAGAAATAGTATTCGATTTCAGTGTGCGACTTTAGGTTGAAAAACTGGAATTTCACAGCGATCTAATGCGGTTAAATCTAATTAAATTCAGTTAGAAATAATTGGACTGTTAGATTTAATTAGGTTTATTAATTTGAGGAATCGTTTAATAAATAATTTTGGGAATTCCGTCGTGAATTAAATAATTAATTTATTGAATATGAATTTGACACGTAGATTATAAATTGTCTCGGTACCGTTGTGCGCCTTAGTCGTTTTTAAATAATTTGAATTTTCGTCTAAATTAATAGTTTGGATTAGTTTTGCTTTAGTAAATTTATTTAAATCGTGTTATTTAGTTTTAATTAATTTATCTCCCATCATTTGAATTTTATTAGCCTGAATTAGGAAAAATAATTCATATTCTAGTAATTAAACATCGATCTCTGTGGGTACGATACCGGGACTCATCTCCAAATACTATTACTTGACCTAGTCCGCTTGCTAGATTTAGTCCCAACCGAAATCGTCGGTCAATCAGCAGTGAGGAAAATATAGGCAAACATCAGTTAGAGTGTTTCTAGCCAAATTATCAACAAAAATAGAGAGCTCTACGTAAAACAAACTACATAGTGACCCCCAACACAATTAGCACTATATACAAAAACCTGCAAGAAATTTACACAAAGTATCATGTAGAATTCAAATTTATGCGTACATAGTCATGGTCAAGCAGAGTATTAGCTAATAGCGCACAAGGATCATAAGTGTTGGTATTGTATAGATGGAAAATACTCAAGTTGAACCAAGTTTCCTCTTGTTATTTGAGTATCATATGCACCAAAGGAAGTTGGTATCAAATTCTATAAGATGCATTCTTAGTAATGAAGACTGCCAATCAGAATCAAAAGCTATATAACAACTCACATTATCAATCCATACACATTGTAAGAGTTGGAGGCCTCACCCTTTAAAGTTCCATTTCCTTTAGTCTTCCTGCAGCCTGCAACTGAACTAGTATAGAATCCTGGAACATAAAGTCCTTACCACATCTCGATCCAAGATTGAAGAAAGGTATAGAATCCCTGGAACATGAAGAATCATTTACTTCAATCATCAGACAACACTAAGATCATAACAGTCGTCCTCTAGGTCGAGTCACTTATACTCTACCACCTTATCATATGCTTCCAGAGAAAACGAGCCTTCTGCAAAGCATTTGCAAAGATTTTCTTTATTCCATCAGAACATGGTCATGAACACCCGTATCACCGACTTCCCATAAGAACTTTCTAAATTTATTATCATGAGTAATTATGAGTGGGATCTGCAGATTTAAGAATAAATTAGGTTCATGCAGGGGAACAAAACAAAACCTAACATCAGAGAGCCATGTCAAAGCTACACCACCAGGCTCTGGGGCTTGTACGGGGTGAATGAAGAGGTAATAAGATGCACCTAGGTGTGTCACAAATAGTTGTGCATTGATGTGTGCAGGCATGAGGTTGTGCCTATCAAAGACGAGTGGCCAAAACGGTATATTATCATTGTTCTACAACAGGTAAAGAATATAAAGTCTGTGTACCTAAGTTTATGCCAAAACAAATCTGCATGCTTATGAAGAAAAGGTCGTAAGGGTGTGAGAGAACCAGATTCAACGCCTACGGACCCACGAAATTTGTCAGTTTTCTTCTCGTATCTTGAGATGAAAAGCGAGGTGGCAACATGTACGATGACAGTGGGATCAGGATCTTTAAGAATAGCCTACAGTTCCCTTTTTATCCATGGTTCTATCCTCCTCAATATCATTTCGTTTGATTCAGTGCTTCCCAGAATTCGATGCAAATTTGAAAATAGGTAAATTATCCTAAGTCAAGGTATATAACAAATATGTCTCAATTCTATGAGATACCTTATCTCCACATATCCCTTAATTAGTTCATATTCTCTTACTGGAAGGGACAATATCCATGTACCTCGAGTTGAAAGAGCATTTTTAACAAATAGTACGCTAGTTCTCCTTAATGAATAGGACTTGACTCGAGTGTTCATCCAATCCAGCTACTTCCACTTTCAGAAAAATTGAGGAATAATGATTCTGCTTCACTCCATCAGACTTAAATTTTAACATCACTAATGCCCTCTTTGCATATCAGAATCACTAACCAGCATACAAAATGAATAGTCCATACCAAACAAATAACATGTACATTAGCAATTAAACCTGCATTAGACCACTCTTCTTACAAGGAGAAGGAACTGCCCACAACCGCTTTTCATAGATGCTGAAATAAAAATCAAATGAATACACCTTTATTTTGAAGCTATTTAAATAATCCAGTAATTTACTTTCAAGAAAATACTTAAAATATGGCATCTCTGCCGAATCAAGGAAGCAACAAAAAGTTTGGTCTTCAGTGGCAATACAAAACCTGGCACGCCATTGTTTGATTCTTTCATGTATAACATCAACCCCTTCATCATTTACATACCCAAAAGATCTTCTATTTGGCAACTACTTATTTTGTGATAGTCTACTTGACTGTTGTCTGGAATTTCTGATTAACCTGAACAACAATTCGGTAGAGCAACTGAATCAACTAGAGGGTGAGGATAGTGAATGTCCATAAGGAGCATGAATCTCAAAATGAGGGAGATGGTGACGATGATGAGATGCCTGAATTGGAGGACCTTTGTAAGGATTATTTTGTCCGACAGATGCTCAAAATAATAAAAATATCAGTATACGATGTAAAATAGTAAATTCGTGTTTAAACAGAATTAAGTGTTGTTCCAGATGTTACAACATCTCGGACAACATGCAGCGAAAAATCATATTTTGTAACACAAATTCAGTTTAATTAAATAGATGGACTAGATTAAATTTGCACAAGTATAAATACTTGTGCGGTGCCTTATGGCAAAAATTAATCACTAGAAAACCAAATCGTTTACAAAAACCTATCACTAGTGATTATGACAAAAATCAATTTCCTCAACAAGTTGAGAAAACAAATGCTTTCTAGAAACAAATAACCAGAATAAAAACTAAAACAAGAAAGCAAAACGTGTTGCTAAAAAACAGATCCAAGAGAAGCAATCTTCGGCCAACTTCTTCCCAGATGTTGTCCGCAGATGTTCTCAACATTCACAGCAACACTCTATCACACTCTTCATAGCACGTCTCTTGAATAAGGCTTTCTCTGAATTCCTGAACGTGCACACGTGAGTGAATAATGACAGATAGAAAAAGACCACCACGAAAATCTCCCACGAAGAATGAAAACCATATAAATCGAAAAAGCTCTCTCTTAAAAGTATGCGTGAATCCTCAATCCAAGAGCTCTCTCCAAAGTGCGTGTATCAATAATCGAGAAGGCTTGTGCACAAGAGAGAGAGAATAGAGAGTGAGAGAGAGAGCTTCAACAATGTCCTTGATCTCTTATTTATAGATGTAGACTTTTGTTCTTCAAGAAAACCTATTTCACAAGAAAAGTGAGAGTTTAATTAGAAATAAACTCCTTTTAAACATTGATACCATATCTCATTAAATTATTATCATAAATATAATATCTAGAAAAGGCAAACCCAATATTCCACATAATCATATCAAGAATTAAATTAGATTTAAGGAAGATATTATATCACAATAAAATCTTAACATAATTATCTAGAAAGGCAAAACCATAATTAAATAATATACTCAATCAAATCAACAAGAAAAATATAATATTAGGGAAATCAATTTAATATGGAAATTATATTTCCCTTCAATCTATCCCTTTTTGCCTTTTTGGACAAAATCAAATCAAACTCAATTTTTCAGTTGAACTCCAGTTAACTCCCCCTTAATATGAGAATTTTTCTCTCCCTGAATAAAATCAAGTTAGTACGAGTGTTGTTCGTTGTGTTGGCAACAACTGAGACAACACCTGCAAAAATCATTAACAGTTCATTAAAACAGAAACACATCAGAGAAGCAGAACCTTTAACAGTCCCTTGAGTTTGAGTCGCATCTTCTAACAAAATCCGGATTTTCATCGAATTTTCTCTGTTGAAATACGCATACCTTTTTGACCAACAATATTCACAATGTTATGTTTATGCAAGACCTATTTATGCCTAATAACAGAATGTAACAGAAATAAAAACATGAAAAAAATATGAGATATGTTTACAGATGAGGTGTTGTCACAAATGTTGGTAGCATCTTCTGACAACACGTTCAATTCCAGAAAATAATTTTGATTTTTCTGCACACTTGGAGATTTTTTTTTTAATTTTTCTGACCATAGAAGTGGTAGCTCCCACACTAGAAGAACGGTCTTCTTTTGGACTCCTCTAGGTAGCTTTTTCCATTTTCTTCTATTTTCCTTTCTGTATTGAATTCAGAAGAGGTAGCTCCCACACTAAAAGTACAGTCTTCATTGGACTCTTTTAAGTAGCTTTTTCCATCTTTTCTTCTGATACAGAGCATATTCATGATTGATTTTGCTTTTTACTCAATTTTTTCAAGTCACTTTTCGTATGAGACAATGTCATTGAGTACATGATCATTTTTCAACTACTTTGTGATTTAATCAGATTGTTAACCATATCCAAGTGTGTCAATTAAGATAGAATAATGAATTGTAAGTGTAACAGAAGATTAAGCAACATCATTCCAACACATCATATCACAGAATGCATGAAAAATGCAGTATGTCTAAATCCTAGAAATGCACATGCATGTTAGATGTTGTCCGAGATGTTACATCTGAGACAACATCTATGAATGATTAGGCAGAACACATGCTGAGAGATTTCCTAAGGTTGAAGAATCTCTCAAAATCTAATGCTTTGTGAATATGTCAGCCAGTTGGTTATTTGTACCAACAAATTCAATTTGAATCAATTCTTTTTCTACTAAATCTCGAATAAAGTGATGTCTAATGTCAATGTGTTTTGTTCGAGAGTGTTTTACTTGATTTTTTGAAATATCAATTGTACTAGAATTATCACAGTATATGATTTCTCCCTAATGAAACTAACCCATGAAAATTGTGAGAAATCATCAACACATACAAAAGAATACTTCTTACCTCCAAAGCTTTCAACTTCCATAGGACCCATAAGGTCCATGTGAAGTAAATTCAGACTGCGTGTTCTCCCAGATGTTGGCAACACTAGGTGTGACACCGAGTCTGTTTTCTTTTTTGACAATCTTCGTACACATATGGTATACTAGATGAAAGATTAGCCATACCTTGTACTGCATCGTACTTACTCAAGTTCTTCAAGGTTTTGAAATTTACATGGTCGAGTTTTTGAAGCCAAAGGTCGAGTTCACTGATTTGTGCATGATTGCTTGAAAGTTTCTCACCTATTTTGCAGCAATTGTCTGAAGACCTTGTACCTGTCATAATGCACATATTAGTTTCATCAAAAACTTCACAAGTATGTTTATCAAACTTGACAAGCAAATTATCATAACACAATTGGCTTATGCTTATCAAATTTGAATTTAATCCTTCAACATGAAGCATATTTTGGAGCTTTGGTAGTCCTTCAACATTAAAAGTACCATTTCCAACAATTTTTCCTTTAGCTCCCACTCCATTGGTTACTCTACCACATTTTTGTTCAACATAATCGATGAAATATTCTCGTGATCCTGTCATATGGCGTGAGCTTCCACTATCAAAATACCAATGACCTGCAGTGTTAGTTTTCAATGAAGTATAGACAACTTTACAGTGAGTTTTTACCTTTGGTACCCAAATTTGTCTTACTGTAGGTCGGCGGTTGGAGGTGTTGCGGGAAGTTTTGTGCAACATTCGGGGAAAAATCCGGCTCGACTTTCGATTCAAGCAGTCATCTCTGAGTTTAAAACAGTAGGGCCTGATATGTCCAGGTTTAAAACAGTAGTGACATACATACCTGCGTTTTCTTTTCTTTGGAGCGAGTGCAACATGTTATCTTTTTGGTGGAGAACTTTTCATTGAAAGTATGGGTTGTGGCTTTATGGATGCATTAGCTTTCCCTTTCACAAAGACTGTTGATTTGGAACATTCACCGATTTCAAACACACTGTCTTTGAAGCCTAAGCCTTTCTTGTCATCTCTTCCCATCAAAAGTATGGAATCAAGCTTGGATGTGCTTGAACTAAACTTGGATAAAGTCTCAGTTGCTGTTCGAAGCTTATCCTTGGTCTTGCCAAGTTCTAAGTCTTTTTTGCTCAAAATTACTTCAAGGTTTGGCAACCACGGCTTTTAGATCGGTGTTTTCCTTCATAAGAGTTGAGTTAAGCTTGTTTCTTTTGGTCCAATCATCAAACAACTCTTCATAAAGCTTTTGAACACTCTCAAGAATGATTTCTTCATCATCAGCTTCCAATTCATCATCTACACTCGAATTTCCAGAAGCTGTAGATTTTAAACACACTGATTTTTTGCAGATGTTGCGGCCAGGAGTGGCAACACCTAAAGGATTTACTTGAAACCAGCGTTTTTCTTCATTCCTTGGTCGAAACTGTTGTTGGACATGAGATTTAGGAGCTGGTGGTCGAAGTGCTCCGTTTGCAAGTGATGTGTCCATTAAATATTTCTGTCAAACAAAACAAAAACCAGAATCAGCATTTAGTATATCAAGAGTAGGCTCTGATACCACTTGTAAGGATTATTTTGTCCGACAGATGCTCAAAATAATAAAAATATCAGTATACTATGTAAAATAGTAAATTCGTGTTTAAACAGAATTAAGTGTTGTTCCAGATGTTACATTATCTCGGACAACATGCAGCGGAAAATCATATTTTGTAACACAAATTCAGTTTAATTAAATAGATGGACTAGATTAAATTTGCACAACTATAAATACTTGTGCGGTGCCTTATGGCAAAAATTAATCACTAGAAAACCAAATCGTTTACAAAAACCTATCACTAGTGATTATGACAAAAATCAATTTCCTCAACAAGTTGAGAAAACAAATGCTTTCTAGAAACAAATAACCAGAATAAAAACTAAAACAAGAAAGCAAAACGTGTTGCTAAAAAACAGATCCAAGAGAAGCAATCTTCGGCTAACTTCTTCCCAGATGTTGTCCGTAGATGTTCTCAACATTCACAGCAACATTCTATCACACTCTTCACAGCACGTCTCTTGAATAAGGTTTTCTCTGAATTCCTGAACGTGCACACGTGAGTGAATAATGACAGATAGAAAAAGACCACCACGAAAATCTCCCACGAAGAATGAAAACCATATAAATCGAAAAAGCACTCTCTTAAAAGTATGCGTGAATCCTCAATCCAAGAGCTCTCTCCAAAGTGCGTGTATCAATAATCGAGAAGGCTTGTTCACAAGAGAGAGAGAATAGAGAGTGAGAGAGAGAGAGCTTCAACAATGTCCTTGATCTCTTATTTATAGATGTAGACTTTTATTCTTCAAGGAAACCTATTTCACAAGGAAAATGAGAGTTTAATTAGAAATAAACTTCTTTTAAACATTGATACCATATCTCATTAAATCATTATCATAAATATAATATCTAGAAAAGGCAAACCCAATATTCCACATAATCTTATCAAGAATGAAATTAGATTTAAGGAAGATATTATATCACAATAAAATCTTAACATAATTATGTAGAAAGGCAAAACCATAATTAAATATTATACTCAATCAAATCAACAAGAAAAAGATAATATTAGGGAAATCAATTTAATATGGAAATTATATTTCCCTTCAACCTTGATAGGGGATATGAGGCGGTTGTAGGTAAAGCGCTAGTGACTAGGCGAACCAAAAGTGTCAAGGTTAAAGAGAAGGAGACTAACCAAAGGGAGAACTTGTTCCATACTATGTGTTTTGTAAATGAAAATGTTTGCTATCTTATTATAGATGGAGGAAGTTGTAATAATGTGGATAGTTATGTGATGGTCGAGAAGTTTAGTTTGTCTACATTGAAAAATTCTCAACCATAAAGGCTACAACAGTTGAATGATTGTGCGTAGATGAAAGTAAATAGGCAAGTTCTGGTAGCATTTTCAATTAAGAAGTACGTGGATGAGGTATTATGTGACGTGATGCCAATGCATGCTTGCTATATTTTGTTAGTGAGACCGTGACAATATGATAGACGAGTGACGCGTGTTGGTTTCAAGAATAGGTATTCATTTGTTCTAAAGAAGAAACATATTGTATTACTCCATTTGTCCCCAAATCAATTATTGGAGGACCAATTAAAAGAAAAAAAAAAGAGAGGAGGTCGAAAAAAGTGTGAACAAAAAAGTAGGATGGTCTTAGAGGAGAAAAAAAAAAGATATGAAAAAAGTGATCAAAAGAGTGAAGTGACCATAGAGAGAAAAAAATGAAAAAAAAAGGTCAAAAAAAAAAATGAATTGATGGTCCGAAAGAGTGAGTTTGAGACAGAATTTATTTTGTATAATCCCCTTGAAGTATCTTTGTACAAAGAGATTTTATTCACATTGTGATGAAATTGTAACATCCCGAAAATTTAAAGGTCCACGTAAACCACACGCAGCAAGTTATCAATTTATTTTGTATTTTAATTAAATTATTTTAATGCATTAAATACATGATTGAGACTTAAATATGTAGTTTTAATTCTTTGTTTGTTAAAGTTTCACGCATTAGAGTTTTAAGTAGCATTTCACGCTCGAACGAGTAACGGAGACCGGAGATAATTAGAAAAAATATTTTTATTGAATAATTAATTTTAATTAATTAATATGAAGTGTTTTAAGGGATAATTTTGAAAATTGGGCCTTGGTGGATATTTTTACTCGTCGGGTCGTATTTTTAACCGGTACGCAAATTTTAACGAATCGGGGGACTTTTTGAGGGCTCGAGCAATATTTTCAAAAACGTACCTGAACGAAATATTTTTTGGGAGTGTTTTTGGGTTTAATGGGATTATTATATCCATAATAGGCCTAAAACTCTACTTAATCTCATTAATTTTAATTAAGGTCTATTATACTAATTATATTATACATAAACCTACTTTCAAAACCCTAAACACCCCACCCCTTCAACATGGCCGTCCCTCCCCAACCTTCAGCAGCACACTTTCAAAAAAATACAGCAGCTTTTCTCTCAAGTTCCTCAATCTTCTTTCAAGAAAATCTTTCCCGCGTCTCCGGTGCACGTTTTACGCGAGTATCTTCAAGTTTTCGAGCATAAATACGCAAAGGCACGCTATGTATCTCTTTTACTCATCATTTACACCATTTATATGCTGATATATATGTAATTGCATAAGAACTTCTATGATTTATCATGTGGTGCCATATTTGCAAAGGTTTGACATGAAATATGTATTTTCTTGACTCATATTCACATTTCCTTTGTGTTTGATGTAAGGGCTGCCGTATCTAGGTTTTTAAGGGGCGTGTATGCTGCAACCTAAGGTGTCATGATGCTGGAGTCTCGGGTTGTGCACAGTTTGTTGGATGACCGAATGTTTCCCTTAGGCAGCTAGGGTTATGGGTTGGTTTTGTGAAAGAGTTTGGTAGGCTCGACCGAGAAAGGGATGAACCAGGCCATGGTACGGTCCAGGAGAGTCCAACCGAGGCCTAGGGGAGGTCCATACAAGGCTGGTCTCAGATAAAAGGGAGATTTATAGGCTAGGAGCCGATATGAGTCGAAGGTGGCTAGATCGAGAGCTTTCTTGATGGATTGAGGAGTGCACGTGCATGGGGCCGTGAGCTAGGCTTAGGTCGGTCCAGAAGGGTCCTAAGAGGGCTGGTCCAAGGCTGGTCCTCGAGGGTTAGGTCTAGGGTTGGTAAAACGACGAGTTGTTGCGACTAGGGTTTGAGGAGTACAAGTGCCGATTTTTCCAGAAGTTTGTCGGAGCTGTTCGAAGGGTTTAGTGGACATGTCTAGATGGTTTAAGGGCTGTTAAGATGTGTATAAGGTGTGGTAATAAGTTGGGATAAATTTGGTTAAGTTTCGGTTCAAAACCGAGACCCCGACCCATGTTTTAAAATGAATCGTTTTGAAACAAGCTCGAGTTTACGTTTAAGAAATGTTTATAAATATGTTTTGGGGTGTTTTAAGAATTTTGATAAGCTTTGGGTCGAAATTTTGAGATCCAGGGGTAAATATGAAAATACGTTGCATGCTTGGTTTTAAGAAAAATTTTACGTATATGCATGATTTTATTAAGTGATTAATATGATGACACGTGTTTGAAGGATGAGAGTTGGTTATGACTAATACGATTATATGAGATATTATGAGCTGAGACCAAGGCTCAGTAAATGGATAATGTTGTCGCTGATGTCCCCGTCTCTAGGTACCGCAGTTATACATAGATGGATCCATCGAATAGCGCTGATACGAAAATCACAACTAATGAACTGAATTCAATTAAAAGAAAACGTATACGTATATGATTGACACGTTATACTATTTTACAACACGTTAACGTTTATGCTTTTAAGTTCATGAAATGTATTTTATTAAGTTATTTTTCACTACTGTGTGCTACGTATATGTCGTTGTTATAATGTTATAGGTGTGTTGAGTCTTTAGACACACTAGATGTGAATGATGTATGTGGGATTTTCGACGAGGAGACTGGAGGTGATGATGACTGAACGGACAGAGCTGGTGGCGCACGTTAACCCGATGACCTTGTATATTTTCATAAGAATATGATTTTATGGGAACATGTTTAAACAACTTTTTAAGTGGTTGATGATTTTATTTTTTTGAGGCTTTTGACAGATTTTAATATACTTGACGTTTTATATTTTTAAACGGTAAATTATTTATGTTGGTTGCTCTTTTCATAATTTTAACTGTAGTTATTTTATTCAGCTGTGGGATGATTTCACAAAAATGCATGTTTCGAATTTTATGGATTTATGTAGGCATGATTTCGGCCATTGCATTTAAAAAAAATGTTCAGTGTAATTTTAAAATGAGCATACGTTTCAGATATAGCCGGTTCAATCCCGAGCATTATTATTTTTTCTTTGTAGGATTTTGGAGGTGTCATGATTTAGAGATACATGAGTATTGCTGATTGGAGAATCAAATGGGTTGAGCCGCATGAGTTCAAAGGCAATCAAAGTGAGGTAAGAATAGTTGACAATGGAACTAACTGTGAGGTATGCATTACTTTATTATCTTAATTTAATAAACTTTTGTTTCCAAGATTCTAAAAGAAGTTTTGTAAATGCGATACTTAAGAGAGATGACATTGATTTAACTTTTGTCTCTAAGTTTTATGAAGGTAAAAGAGGTTAGAAAGTGTGTGGACTAAGTTTAAATGTAATTGTTTTTAATTTATCACGAGTGATAAATTCGTGAAATTTGATGGCTACAATGATTTGTATGCGTTAAAATTAAAATCTTGTGATGTATTAAGGGAATGAATGGATAGTACATATATTGTGTCCTTTTTTCATGATATGTTTGTTGGATGATGGTTTTGAAAGATGCATGATTGAATATGAGAATTTTTATGTTAATGATGAATATTTGTTTAAAGAGAATAAATTCCTTGTATATTCATTGCACGAGTTATGTGATAGTAACACATAATTGTTACATGATCTTTGATGTATTGCATGAATATATGTGTTGGTTGCATATGAAGAGATATATTAAGTGATATAGTGAAGGTTGCAATAGGGGATTGACATTTCGGCTAGATTATTATATTTGTGCATGAATTACGTCTTATTTGGTGTTAAATAGGTCTAAGAATGAGAGAAATCTAATTTTTGTGATGCTTAATGATATATTATTATTATCGTTTGGTGTCATTTTCTATTTATCAAATGGTGTAATTGAGGGTGTTATGGCGAAGACAATCATGGAGTTGGGATTTTTAGGGCTAACGAGCGAGTGGACGATAGCGCCCACAAGCTAGAGTTAAAAGGTGAGCATGTTGATAATATATTTCTTTTTATTATTAACTTGCTTTGTTCTTGTGTAGGTAGCGAAGATTTGAAGAAAAATATTTTTGAAGAAGAGGAGTATTATATGAATTTGAATGGACAATACGAGTTAACTTTTGAGAGGAGTTTCCAGATGCCTTGTTTTATGGATCGTACAAGATTGATGATGATTAAAGATGAAGACTGAAGCATATTCAAATGATTGAAGGAGTTCACAGAAGCATTTCATGAAGACGTGTAAAGCAACAAATCACTCGAGTGCAAAATGACCACAGACGACGCGCCTCAGCGCGCCCAACACGCCCAGACATGCCCCATCGAGGAAAATGAGCCGCCCTAGTGCACCCCTTTCACAACAGCGACTCTTTTGGAGGCCCCAGCTGGGATTTCTTCGTGCCACCGCATGTTACTCTAAACTAGAACTTTAGAAACTCGGGATTTTGATGCAGATTAATTATGGAAACAGTATTTTCGAGTTTTGAAAGATATTTACCATGTTTTGATTAAATATACCTTTTAACATTGTATCTCAAATTTAAAAGCTTTTTGCTTTGTTCATCAAAAAATCAATCTTATCAAAGATTCAATCTTTGGGGTTTTTGTCGGTTGATTTCACACGGATTGTAAAAGACGAGTAATTTGAAGGTTCGTCTAAATTTTAATTATTCCATATCATGTTTTTTGTTATTAAGCTTTTCAAAGTTTTGGTGTGAATATCACAACCAGTTACTTGTTTCAAAAGATCAGGACAACATAGCGGTTCTTTATTTCATTGAATCGAGGGAGTAATTTTTGTTTTAGATCGCATTTACTTTTCTTGTTTGAAAAATCACATCAATATGGACATGTGAATGTGATATTTTTTTGATTCTCAGGAGCTATTATAATCTGATTTTAACCTAAATATCCATATAAAAAACAATAATGATGATAGCCTGCAAGTCTATCAAGCATTTGATCGATAAAAGAGAAGTGGAAAATGATATTTTCTTTTAGTATTATTCAACTTCCTATAATCAATACATACACGCCAACTGATCACCATAAGAGTAGAAATCTTCATTCTTTTCATTTTTCATCATTGTCATTCCTTTTTTCTTAGGCACTACTTGTGTAGGTGAAACTCAAGCACTATCAGAAATAAAATATATGACACTGGCATTTAACATTTTTTATACTTCAACCTTTACTATTTACTTCATAGCTGGTTTAACCTTTTTTTTTTTTTATCAACATTAGGTGTTAATGACTCATCCATTAAAATCTTGTGCATGCATATGGTTAGAATAATTCCCTTAATATAAGATATTGACCAACCTAAGGTAGTTTTCAATTCCCTCAACACTCTAAACAATTTATCCTTTTCATCCAGAGCAAGATAAGAGGAGATAATTATCGGATAAATCACTTTTCGCCTAAAAATTCATAGCACAAGTGTTTAGGTAAATCACTGAGTTCGTGAGTGACTTGTGGTACCTTATTAATTGTATCATTTGCCATATTTTCTTTTTGCACATCAACAACTTTTTTCTTTCAAAAATTTATGAGAGCCAGGATTTTCTCTCTTAGTTCTCAATCATTATCATCATCTGCCATCAGTTTGTACCAACTAGACATCAAGCATCTTTACCCACGGCTTTTCCTGCACAATCTAAAGATAGGCAAGTATCAATAATATCAATGTTATTACATGTACTTAACTCATTGAATCTTCTGATGGCATAATAGATGTTGAACATTACAGTCTCTCCACCAACTCTCAAGGTAAGTTTTCCTTTGTGTACTCGATCAATGCTTTCCATGTGGCTAGAAACGGCCTCCCAAAAATCAAGGGTGCATCTTGATCTTTGTCCATGTTTAATAAAAAAATTTGCAGGGAAGATAAATTTGTCCAACATCACTAATACACCCTCCACTATCCCCCGTGGATACATCAGAGACCTATCTACTAGTTGTCGAGTGATGGTGGTAAGCATTAATTCTCCAAGCACCAAAGTCCTATAAATAGAAATAGGTATTGAATTTATACTTGCTCCTAAATCACATAAAGCTCTATTCACACGATAACCACTAATAATACAAGGAATAGTAAAACTTCCTGGATTTTTCAATTTTTTGTCAAATTATTTTGGAGGATGGTATTACATGTACCGTCCCGAAAATTTGAAGGTCCACGTGAACCATATGCATGCAAGTTATCAAATTTCTTATATATTTTAATTAAATTATTTTAATTGCATGAATTAAATATGGTGTGCATGTTTACATATTTAAAATGTACCTTTCTACATGAATGCTTAAAACTTTGTTTTAAAAGGTTATTCGAGACGCGATCGAGGAACGGAGATCGGAGACCATATGAGATAAAATATTTTATTAAATGATTATTTTTAATGGTTCAATGTGTGGTGTATTTTAAATGAAATTTTCGAAAATGGGATGTTTTGATATGTTTTTACACGCCGAGTCGTATTTCTAAACGTTATTATATTTTTGACAAAATATAAACTTTTTGAGAACTCGGCTAATATTTTCACGAACTTTCCTAAACAAAATATTTTAAAAATTACTTATTGGACGTATTATACCATGTTAATGAGCCTAAACATACACTACTTGTTTTATATAAAAATAAAAGCCTAAAAACCCTACCCGTAACCCCTCAAACCCACGCCCCACCCCTCACAATCACACAAGGAATCCTCCCTCATCAAACACATGCACAAACACGAGAACTTGAAGAAAAAAATGGTTTTGAGAGGATTGCAGCCTAGGGTTTTCTACGTCGCCGTTCTTCGCATTCTCAACTCGTTTTCGCGTGTAAAATACGCGAAGACACGCCTTAATTCTTTCTTCCTCATCTATCACACCATATTACATGATTGAAGTATGTTTGCATGGAAAATATGTTATTCTTGTGTTTATTTTCGTTTTTACGCCATAGCATGTCAATAACTCACGTTTTGTGAACCAAAACTTGTCTTAACTCTACACTAAGGGGCTGCCATGGTAGGAGCATCCTAAAGGACGATTTCCAGTAGGTTTAAGGGTCACTAAAGACATGAGTTAATGCTGGACAGAAGCTAGGGAAGCTTGCACAAAAAACTATTAAATTTTTGCACGAGTTAGGGTCGAGCATGGCTTCCTTGATGCCACTGTATCTAGCTGTTAGTAGGGTGCGACCAAGGCTCATGCTGATCGTGGCTTGGACTTAGGAAGAGTCATAGCGAAAACAACCGAGGGAGAGCCCCGTAGGAGTAGGGTTCTTCTCATGACACGTAGGCGGCTTCGCGCACCTGCAGGAGGGACGACGCTGGTTTAGGCAGGCGGACAAGGGTTGGAACAGGGTCCAGTGTGGGTCAAGATTGTGAGGGCTCGGGTGTGGCTCAAGGGATGAGTCCTAGTTGCGTTAGGAGTCCTAGGCACTCATAGAAGAAACTTGCGCGACTCTTGTATCAGTGCAGGAGATTGCAGCGTGGGCTAAGGGCTGGTTCAAGGGGTGAAGGTTGGTCAGTAGGGTCCATAGGTGGTCTGGGCAGGGGTTGGATCGAGGTGGCTCAGGCATGGCTCGAAGAAATCATGAGATGGTTCGAGGATAGCTAGCTAGGGTTGGGTTTTTTGAATTATATGGTTAAGGGGTCGAATCATGGTACATGGGGATCGATTCATGGTTCACGAAGATAATTTAGGTATAAAAAGTCTATGTTTAAGTTTGTGAGTAATATATTAAAGTTTGAATTAATTCGAGAATTTAACGCTCTATGAATTAATAATTATGAAATTAAATCAAAAGCCTAGAATTTAAGCTAAATAAAAATATTATAAATTTAATTTAAGTTTAAATAATCATTTGAAATGGTCTAGAGTCAATGAAAGTAAGAAAAAGTCAAAGTCAAAAAATTCTAAGTCTAGGGGTAAAACGGTTATTTTACACCTAAAAATTAGTAGATGTGTTGGCAGTACTCTGAATGCTGTAAATAATGATAATATGCTTATTTTAAATGTTTATGAAATTTTATGATGAATGCTGATTTTAAATGTTTATTAAATGATATGATGAAACGTTAATGTTAAAAGACATGTTGGGTCCTTGGTTTAAAAGAAAAATGATTTATATATGCTTAAATTTTTATAAGTGATGAAAATATGAAAAATTGAAGGAGGTGAAGTGATTGTGACTAATACGATGATATGATATGAAAAAGCCCCGGAGGGAGCTCGTTTACGGAAGAAAGCCCCAGAGCGAGCCTGACGACCGTATTTCCATCGACATGATATGATGATATGTAAGGCCAATGCTCAGTTGATGGGTGAGAGTGTCGTTGATGTCCCCGTCGCCCAGTACTGTGGTTACATGTAGATGAATCCATCGACCGTCAGGTGATACGAAAGTCACAATTAACGATCCAAATTCAATAAAAGGAATAATTTATACGTATATGATGAAAAAGGAAATGGATATGATGAAAGGAAAAATGTTTAAGTTTATGCATGATCATGAAAAGTTATTTTATGTAAAAATATTTTCACTGTTGCATGTGATTGTATATGTAGTACGTGCTATTATGGTTAAGGTTTGCTGGGTCAATAGACTCACTAGGTGTGATCGATGCAGGTGAGCATGATATTAATGTTGTTGAGGGACTTGATGGTTGATCTTGCTGAACTGAAGGTGCACACAACCTGAGGACTAGCTCTAGTTTTCCGCATTTAAATTTAGTTTATGATTTAAGTTTACGTTAAAGATTTTATGATTTTTATGATGCTTTTGAGATGTTTTTGAGAAGATGTTAGAGTTGGTTTATTTTGAAATTTTGCTAAGTTTAGGTTTGATAAACGATTGATGATTTTATGTTTTGAATTATTTTTCTTTGGATTTTTAAATAATAGTCGGTGAATTTATTTTCAATGGTGCAAAGGTATTTTTAAAATATATATGTACGTGTATCGTAGTTCGGCCTAATAGTGTAGAAAAAATACTTTTCTAGTGTATTTTTAAGAAAAATGAGTAGTGGACGTTTTAGTTGGTATCAGAGACACGTTCCTGCAAAGGGTTGTGCCACCGCCAGTTCTGGAAAGCTCAGTCGTCTAGCCTCAAGTCTGTAAGTTTAAATGTTTTTTATCTTATCACCTGCATGTTCACATGGTTCATACGTTCAAACTCCATGTTTAGACACTTTTTGAAGTTAAATGGTATTTATGTTTATGTTTGCATGATAAAGGATTTTTATGAATAAACCTGCATGGTCGCATGACTTTTCTCAAACTAAAAGATTAGATGATTTAGAATTTTTATGCATGTTACGATATGAAATAGAAATTATATGTTTTTCATGCATGTTAGCTTTGTGGTGGAATTTGACATGTTTAAGAATTGGGGTTAATGGGTGTTAGGAAATGTTAGAAATGATTTGACTATATTGATTTTTGGGTTTTAGTACTGATGTTTTACTTTTTGGCTCGCATGAAGATTATGAATGCTTTTGGGACATGTAGATTTTCTAAGAAAATACTGATGATTTGTGGTTACTAGTTGAGTAATTTTTGGGAATTACATCTAAGGAATAATGATTCGAAGACTGCGGTGATCTCTAGAAGTATAAAAATGTATAATTTGGGATTTTAGGTTTCGATGGAAATGTAAGATTGGTTACGAGAATTAATTTTAGGTTTAATAAGCTTAAAATTATTGAACATTTTGTTACGGAAAACCTATAGAATGAATTTAGAATGCCAAGAACTTATCTGTTAATTGTAGAATTTTCAAAATTTTGGACCAACTGGATAATTTTTGAGGAAACTAAAAATTTATTTTGCGATTGTTAAGAAATCTAAAGACTAGTTTAGCAATAAGTGAGAATTGAATGGTTTTAATGATAGAAATTTTCGATGATTTAGACTTGGGGGGATATTTTGAACCTTGAAGTACCTTGGTTATAATTCTATAAGGAATGGGCATTGTAGGATGAATCAATATTGGACTTGAAAATCTAATCGATAGTGGAATAATGTTGTGGCAAATTAAGAATTTTTATTTATGACAATCTAAGGTAAATTTGATCAATCATTTAAGTTTAGGGATGAAAAGTTGTGTTTAAAATTTGGGAAAAAATATTAATTTTTGAATTTATTCGGGTCATTAAGTTATTAAATCAAAAAGCTCGGGTTTACGTCTAAGAAAAATATTATAAGTCAAATTTAATCTTATATGACACTATGGGATAAGCTCGAGTCAATAAAGGTAAGAGAAAGTCAAAATCGGAAATTTTTTTAAAAAGTCATTAAGAAATTTGAGATTAAGTGGATATGTGTGTTGAAATTATGTTGTCTAAAGACTATATGAGTTGTGTAAGTTTGAATTACAAGTTTATGAGATGTGTGTTTATATGTAAATTTTGGTCGAAATTTAATATCTGCAACAATTTTATTTTTGGGATATACTTGTAGATAGTTAAGCTAGTTATTTTGGTGCCGTAAGCTAAAGATTCGATTCAAGAATCTTAGACTAATATTATGATGGGGTTGAGATAAGATAAGGTTAACTGTTAAGGCTTCGTTTGGTTGAAATGATAGGACAAATGAAATGATTAGTACCAAAATGATTAAGTATTTGATATGCCAAGATTTGCATGGTTTGCCTATATCCTGTGTTGCGTTTGGTGAGTTTTTTAAGGGTGTGATTGAGAAACTATTTACGTGTGTGCTACCAAAAATACCCTTTGCTTTTGTCTTTACAAATTTTTAAACTAATACCTATTTCATCTACCCCACATTTCATCTGCTCGTTCTCGCAACAAAACCCTAGCCGTCAACACTCTGCGTTGATGTGGTACCTGTGAATTCAACATGTGAAGGATTTAAAATCGATTCTGCAGGTATTAAGTCTGGAGAAATGGCGAGAATATGTAACTGAGGACACATTGCGTAGAAGGAAATTCGATATACAACCAGATGCAGTAAATATGAGTAATTCTGAGAAAATATGACAAGTTTTTAGATTTAAGATCGTTTACTGATATCCGTAAATTTGTTTTTGAAATATGTTGAGAATTTCTTTCTGTCATGGTATATGAGCAATTCCGAGAAAAGTGTACAAGTTTTTAGAGTTACGCTGTTCTTGGTTTTAACATTTTATATAAATTTCAACTTCTATCTGCATTGTTACTAAAATTTTAGGTGTGTGGTTGATTGGGCATCGTGATTTTGCTGTGATTCATTCGTATCATTGGTGAAATAGAAGTTTACTTGTAAATGTTTCCTAGAAGGATTTATGCTGAAATCCGAGTGCCTTATGGTATGGGAGGATTATGTTTATCAGTGACTTGTTTATTGGGTGGGAGTGATGGACATTTACATTTTAACATTGCTACTGATTTTTGGTTTCCCTACGCTAATTTCCTTTGTAATTGATGCTATTTTTTGCAAAAGTGGATACAGTCCAGTTCAAGGTTTCCTACTGTGTTTTAGACAATTTGTACTTTGTAGCAGGTTTCCTATCTCTTGAACTTGAACCCTTTCCATGTACATTTTGTTCCCCGGCATGGCATCGTAAATCTGCATTCATGCCTTTACACTTGCCTTTTGAGTTGCTTCCTGAATGTGGCAAGGTGGGAATGTGTTAGTCTCAGTCTTCGCGCTGTACAGCTTTTGTAGATATTTCTCAGTTGAATATCAACAAATTTTTTGTTTTGCTGAAGTTTCTGTTCTTCGAAACATTTCATTCCATTGCAAATGTATTTTAGGCAGATATGTCTACCTACGTAACTCATTTAGGAAATCATGTAATGATTCTTTAGCGTAGCTTTCATGGATTTGAAGACAGCACCGCTGTGCGAGTGCGGCAATGGGTTTATGGTTTTACGTGAAGCTGGTCCCCATTCGACACGACCCGGCCACTATTACTTTATATGTCCAGCCGGTTTGAAACATCGGAACCGATTTTTTTGGTACGATGAGTATCAAAAAGTAACTTCAAGCAATGAACCATCATCCAAAATTGATATGGGTTCAAATTCGTCGCAAAATCCTAATTCCCCTTTCGTAAAGCGTCGGCACACAGAAGGATACAATGCATCTTCTGGTTCACAGTCTTATAATTTGAAGAATGCCGATACAGTTGACACGGAACAACACGTTCAAACCAAGTCAGTCATGGCATCCACCACATCAGCTCCATCAAATGATCCAGTGGATCACAAACCTCTATCTGTCGAACAAGTTTGTTGTTGCTTTGGTTGCATTTGCTCAATATTGTGTTTAATGCTGTTCTTCATGCTTGTTCTTGTAATCACTACGTAAGTAAAATGTTGTGTGTATGTTCGTTATGCTGTAATAGTGTTGTGCGAAATGTTGTCCACGTTGTTGCTTGATATTGTATATGTCCTAGCCCTTTTTTGTTATTTTCCTGACGAGCTACAAAAATACTTGGCATTGTAATTATTTGCTGGTTGTAGTAGTTGTAATACTGTACTATTTTGTTATTGTACATGTTGTAACGTTCAATATAATTCAGAATGTATTTTGTATCTTAAATTTGTCTTCTTACCTACACAAGTCAATGTTATTTCATTTGTAACCCCATGTATACACGGTGCAGTGAAGCAATGCTGAGATGAAAGTAAGAACTCCATTCTGACATTTGAAGATGTTTAGATTTTGTTTTAATATTCATTGAACAGTGCTATGAATAACTTTTTGAACTTTTCCGTTGCCATAGGGACGAGGACAAATAATTGCAAGGGCTTAAGGTGCATCAAGTTTTTTCGTTTGAGCTTCTTTGTTGTGCTGTGAAGTGAATTGAATCTGCCATATTGCTGCATGTGAAGGTGAATTAGCTACTTAGGTATGGTTGTGGAGATAAGAACATTTAACAAACACTTTAATTTCTTTTGTGCACATTTCTCCTTGGTATTTCAGACCACAGGTGGTTCGATTGATGGGACTGGCTTTAATTGCATTTCTCAGTAATTAGTGTTAATTTCGGTTCCAGTTATACAGTATTTGAAGGTATTATATTGAATGCAAAGAGCTGCCTATGTGTAGTGGTTGACCTATACTGCCAACTACAGCCAATCAATTAATTTTCTATATGTTACAGGATGTGGCATTAAATTTGGTAGAGTTGTGAGCATTTAAATCGTTTCATCTTCTACTTAAGTCAATTGTTGAGTTTCTATTTATTTGTGCTATTTGTCTCACTGAACAGAAACATTCTTTTGTCTCAGGTAACAAGATGTCCGTGACTTTCCCCACTGGGTCTCAAGATTCCGTGACCAGCAAGTACGTGGTACCGCTGATATCACTGGTGTCAGATGAAGAAGGCGATGGTGTTGATCAGCCTCCAGCACCATCGACGAAGGAAAAAATGGGGGGTTTGTTTCCTGCTGATTCGTTTAAGGAAACAGCATCAACCAAAAAACCTTTTCACCCTGTGGCACACATGTACGTAAAAGAACTAATGAAGCATCTGACAAGCAAGAAGCGTGGCTGTCTTGCAGACACTGGTGCCACGACGAAGCGAGTTGCAGAAGATAAATGTGTACAGGTTGTTGTCATCGACTCGTCAAGCGATTCAAGTGGGTAATGTACTGACTTTGTTCATCATGTAAAATGGTCTTGCAGTCACCCTTTTGTTGTTTTGCAGTGTATTATAGTTGTCTATGTAGTCGACGGTTTGGTGGTCAAGACTATTTCGCTAGTGTGATGTGCCACTGTAATCAAATGATGCTATGTACCTGTACATTTTAATATATTATTATGTTTAACAAATCTACAGCCCATATGTTGTGTACCAGTACAACAAATATTTTCTTGTGTTCAACAATAGTCATTTTTTGTATGATACAGACTTCTTGAGTTCAAATTTTAGTTTCTGTAAACAGCACAACACAAAAAAAGAAAAGGACCCTGTCTGTTGGAGATGTTGAAATAAATGTTTAATAGATACCATATTGCGAACATGCATCAAAGCTTCAATGTTTGAAACTTTTCATCAGTATGTATACCATAATTTGTGCTTTATGCTGCTCATCTGACTTTGAACTCATACAACATTTCGCTAGCCATTTTATATGCATTACCAACAACGACTTTGAACTTATCGGTATTAGATGCGTGGTGTGTTCATTGCAGAAAGATTGCTAAAAAATTTGTTGCAAATATGTAGTTGAATATTTTAAATCGTTGGCTTAAAGATTTTACAAATGGATTACAACGAGAGGGGGTCAATGCATAGCGACACATTTAGTTGAAATCTGCTCAAGACCAATCAAAGGTGTTGAATCTGTGGATGTGTATACATCTTTGTTCGTATCCAATAAAATGGTTGTGTAGTGAAGCAACTTAATTTACCTTTTTTGGTTTAAGAAAGGTAAAGTGATAAATGGTGTAGAATCAAATATCCATAGTTTTGATACAGCAGCTGTCCACAATTTTGTCAAATAAAGGCCTGAAGCTTTGTTCTGAAGAACCAACCCCTTCCAAAATAAACCATTACAGCGAAATATGAATCAAAAGTAAATGTAATCGTTACATCTTACGTCTCCAAAACAAAGCCCTTCGTGAAACACGAAATTCGCACAAATCTATTCGATCCAAACACACGAGTCCGCGGCAGCAAAGTTGATTTGGAAGTTTGAGATGCGCAAAAAATTCAACACTTCGTCAAAATAGAGGCACCAAAACGAAATATTACCCCAAAAGTGCCGCATGATACATCGTAACGTCAACCTCCTCTTAGCAACCGTCTAGCTAAGCTCAATCTTCCGCCATGACCCAAGCGCAAGAACAGTGACGATTTCGCATGGTTCTCCACCAATTCTTCAATAAGCCTAACTTTCTCGTCTTCGGTCAACTCAGGAATTGTTTCCATGACCTTTAACACATTGTCTTGGTCATTGCGCATCTTCTCATCACCTGCTTCTTTTTGTCTTGCTAATTGTTTGATAAGGTCATTCATTGTGTCTTTGGTGATGGTTGTTAAATTGTTTATGGATTCCACTATCGCATCGTGAGCAGCGTCTACATTTTTCCGTTTCTTACCCTTTGATTTCGCAGCACATGTGGGTCGCGAGGACGGTGTGACAGATACAGAGATGGACTCATCACCTCCCTCATGAACAGAGAACAATGCGTATAGATTCATACCTGTATCGTTAGCCACTTCAGGTGTCATGGTAAGAACCTCTTGAACTGCAGCAGCAAAATGTTCAGCTTTCTCTCCGGTTGCACGATCATTACCAAAGATTTCGCACCAATCATGGTAAAAGGTCCACCTTTTGTGTCTCATTGACCTGACGTTTTGGTCTGCCTATGAATTTAATATGACAGAGTAACGACATGAGTCATTTTATTGCAATAAAAATTGACAAGTATTGTTGGAAACAAAAATACCTTTATTAGTGCATCCCAAATGTCGTTTGAAGCTTCAATGGTCTTCTCTGTGTCGTTCCATCCGACTCCACTTTTACTTAGTATTGTCACCAAAGATCCATACAATTTCTTCCAGACATGAACTTTAGAGTTAATATGTGGGTTCCCACGTATATTTGTGTCAGGAAACGCAACTTTCATTCGATTCTCAAGAAAAGCCAAATAGCCTGGCCGAAATCCGTTGCCGCTTTTACAACCTTCTGCGGACGCATCTTTCAGTGCTTGTATTAGAAACTCTTCTTCACGTTCACTCCAACTACGTCTTGTCTTATCAACTTTTTTGGCTTTATCAACAAAACTCTCGGAAGTTGCAAAACAATCCATAATTACGATGTTGACACTGCCGTTGTCTTCCACCTGGTAGTAACACACCACAATGGTTAGCCTTGTCACATTAGTTTAGTCTACATAACATCACATTTTCAAACAACAAAGAAATATATAATTCGTTGGACTAGATTCAAATATAATAACATCAAATGCATTCAAGTTATGTAGATTAAAAATTAAGTAACATCAAATGTGAAAAATACTTGAATGCCAAAGTTATAACGAAAGAGTTACAAAAAACATAATGATTTAGGTTAGATTCATCCACATAGACATAGCAAGGTTCTCCCGCCAACTATCCCAATCATCCGACGCTTCCAAACTAGTGATGAACTCATCTTGCATCTCATTCTCCGGACTGACTACATCGTCGATGACTTCCTCAATTGGATCGTCGGGCATCTCAGACCTGATGAAGTTATGCAGCAGCATACACGCCATTATGATTCTGTTTTGGGTTTTTAGTGGATAGAACGAAGGACTTCGAAGTATGGCCCATATTTTTTTCAACAAACCGAATGCTCTTTCGATTATGTTTCGGGCTTGAGAGTGTCTCCAGTTAAATAACTCCTTATAATTTTGTGGCCCATTTGCACGGTTTCCCCAAGCATCCCTATGATAGCGTACTCGCCTGTAAGGAGTCAAGAACCCCTCTACATTTGCATATCTATTGTCACATAGGTAATAACAGCCTACAAATAAGATATTAGTTTACAACGTATGAGAACAATATTTTAAAAACAAGTATCATCAATTCAAAGTTCATACTAGCAAAAAATATTATCACAACCTCTTGGAATTTTCAGTGTCTCGTCACGAGTCACGGCATCTTTAAGCACCCTTGCATCTGCGGCAGATCCCTCCCACCCCGTAAGTGCATATATGAACTTCATCTCACGATCGCAAACCCCAAGAACGTTGACTGCGATAGTACCTTTTCTTGTTCTATATCGTGCCTTGTCCACGGTAGGTACATGTACACTTATATACGTTCCATCTAATGCACCAAGACATCCATGTACAGTTTAACATTAATAACTACAAATCAATGTATCTATCAAAAACATCACACCTCAGTAGTTAAAATGTTTACTTGGTACAGTTTGTTGAAAAAGGTTTGACATTACCTTGAACCATTTCCAAGCTTCGTTGGTGCACGAATCATCGACAGGAGACGGTTTGACCAGTAGTAAAGGATGTAACATGAGAATTGATTGGAGCACTTGATGGAAATGGGTGCTGATTGTATGGCCACTACGTACATAGTCATGTCCAACAACTCTATTTTTCTTGTGATGAGCCAATACAGACAAAAACATGCTCACCTTCTCTTGAATACAGACATATCTAGACTCGACTAGTCCTCCAACATGAGTTAGCAAGTAACACAAGCGTAGAAATGCATTCCTGTTCATTCGCAAGTTCAGCACACATTGAACGTCTCCTATCTCAACAATCCTGTGTAAATGGTTCGTTTGCACACTTATTTTTTCTGTGATGCTATAGGACATTGTTCTTGTACGCTTGTTGCAACGTCGTTGTGCACAGTTTATTCAGTACATGTCGTCTCACGAGTAACATAACCAACAATGCTCGACACATTATTTGGTGCAGCAACACAGAATGAGTAATGTGTCTACGCATAATGGCCAGCTATGGAAGAAACTTCAGAGAGAAATAAAATTCAAAATGGGGTTAAGAATGAAATTTTGAAAACACAAAACAAGTACAAATACTGAAGATATTAAACCTTAACAATTATTGTTTAGAAATGCTTGGTTATGAATACGTTAACACATTCTTCGAATAGTGTGTAAATTGCATTACAAAATGCAGTATTAAAATGCACACAACAACATCTTCACAATATTATAAACATTTCTATTAACTTTAAAACTTCGACATTGTAGTGAGTAACAAATCAACAGTTGTTTACTCCGAAATGGTCTTCAGTAGTGATGTTGTTACGTAAATAAGATGGAGAAGATGCGTTGCAGAAGATGAACCTTACAAAACAAAAAAAAATTGTGGCTGCAAACAAATACGCTACAAACAATTTAGAACGCAAAATTCATTTCAACGTCTGGAATAACAAAAAAAGAGATCCAATGTCGTATTTCAGAAAGCAGGATAAGTAAAGAGATCGCATTTACCGACACCGTGATGGCCTCCTCACAATTCTCAATTTTCGCACGACACAGCAGCAACTTGAACCTACCAAAACTTAATTTCGACAACAGATTACCAAAAAAAAGCGTTTGCAAGAAGTCGTTCGAAGCGTGTTTACCTGATTTATGTACTTCTCACAGCACACAACGAAAACCTAGCACATCGCCTCTGTTCGTACGTTGTCCTCAAGATGAAGGCTGAATTATTGGGGTTCTCCAGGGTAATTTAGGAAAATGCTGCCTTCATAGATACAAGGATTAATAATATTGGGCTGATGTGAGGGTTTATTTTAACCCACTTAGTAGAGGCTAGTCCATTGTAGAAGACATTAGATGGGTTTATTAAAAAATAGACCAAACAATGGATTAACATAAAAAGATCAACACAATCCTTATGAATCCACCCTACCAAACGAAGTGTAAGGGTATTATCAGGATAGAAGACAATTAGTAAATTTTGTGAGAATAAAAGCCTAAAAACCTTACCTATAACCCCTCAAACCCACGCCCACCCCTCATAATCACACAAGGATTATCTGGTTAAGGGGTCGAACCATATAATTCTTGAATTAATTCAAACTTTAATATTTTACTCCCAAACTTAAACATAAACTTTTTATAGGGTTCAGTTTTTTGAATTATGTGGTTAAGGGGTCGAACCATGGTCCACGGGGATCGTTTCATAGTTCACAAAGGTAATTTAGGTATAAAAAGTCTATGTTTAAGTTTGGGAGTAAAATATTAAAGTTTGAATTAATTCGAGAATTAAACGTTCTACGAATTAATACTTATGAAATTAAATCAAAAGCTTCGAATTTAAGCTAAATAAAAATAGTAGAAATTTAATTTAAGCTTAATAATCATTTGGGATGGTCTAAAGTCAATGAAAGTAAGAAAAGTCAAAGTCGAGAAATTCTAAGTCTAGGGGTAAAACGATCATTTTACACATAAAAAATAGTAGACGCCATGGCACTGCCCTGAATGCTGTAAATAATGATAATATGATTATTTTAAATGTTTATGAAATTTTATGATGAATGATTATTTTAAATGTTTATGAAATGATATGATGAAATATTAATGTCAAAAGACATGTTGCACGTTTGGTTTAAAAGAAAAATGATTTATATATGCTTAAATTTTTATAAATAATGAAAATATGAAAAGTTGAAGGAGGTGAAGTGATTGTGACTAATACGATGATATGATTGGAGATATTGTGAGGGAAAAAGCCTCAGAGGGAACTCGTATTTCCATCGACATGATATGATGATATGATGATATGTAAGGACAAGGCTCAGTTGAGGGGTGAGGCTGTCGCTGATTTCCCCGCTGCCCAGTACTGTGGTTACACGTAGATGGATCCATCGACCCTCACCTGATACGAAAGTCACAATTAACGATCCGAATTCAATAAAAAAAAATGTATACATATGTGATGAAAAAGGAAATAGATATTATGAAAGGAAAAATGTTTAAGTTTATGCATGATCATGAAAAGTTATTTTATGTAGAAGTATTTTCACTGTTGCATGTGATTGTATATGTAGTACTTGCTATCATGGTTAAGGTTTGCTGGGTCAATAGACTCACTAGATGTGATTGATGCAGGTGAGCATGATATTGTTGTTGTTGAGGGACTTGATGGTTGTTCTTTCTGGACTGAAGGTGCACACAACCCGAGGACCATTGCTAGTTTTCCACATTTAAATTAAGTTTATGGTTTAAGTTTACGTTGAAGATTTTATGACTTTTATGATGCTTTTGAGATATTTTTGAGAGGATGTTAGAGTTAGTTTATTTTGAAATTTTGCTAAGTTTAGATTTGGTAAACGATCGACGATTTTATCTTTTAACTTATTTCCTTTGAATTTTCAAGTGAATTTATTTTCAATGGCGCAAAGGTATTTTTAATATATATATGTATGTGTATGGTAGTTCGGCCGAATAGGGTAGAGAATTTTCTAGTATATTTTTAAGAAAAATGAGTAGTCGACGTTTCATTACATCCTTCTATTAACTTCACTGTTTTATACTCTTGTAGTAATCTCTTCTTTGACATCATATCCTTGATGAATTTTATGTAATGCCAGAGAATTTTGTTATTGTAATCTGAAATGATTTATTGATAATTGATGTGATTATAGACGGAAAGGATCAGACCGGGAAAGACGAAAAGAAGACGTGAATTATGAGCGAGGAATGAGCCTCGCGCATATGCGCGGAGTAGGCAGAGAACCTCGCGCATATGCGCGACAGGACCCGTGCATATGCGCGACAGGACCCGTGCATATGCGCGAGATTGGCAGAGAACCTCGCGCATATGCGCCGGGAGAAGGCGCGCATATGCACGAGCTGCCGAGAAGACACGCGCCAAGACAGAATGTCTCGCGCATATGCGACGAGGAAGGTCGCGCATATGCGCGAGACGTGCAGCACCTAGAGTTAGCCACTTGCCCCTTGACATGCATGGTATATATATTTATGTAACAAGCTTTCCTTCCTTGGAAACAAAAAGAAAGAAACGAGAAGTTCCGGGAGAAACTTTCAAGATTTGGATTTTAGAATTTGATTTGTGCAAGATCCGTCTGTCAGAATTTCAATCCAACTTCGGTACCGTATTTCTATCGACGAGAGCTTCAAAAGAACGTAAGTTTTATTATGTTCTGATATGATTTGAAAATATGGTATTGAAAGAATCATGATTTGATCTATATATGGTGTTCTTGAGATATTAGAAATTGTATAATCGAAACCGGATCGAAGAACGAATATCGTATGGAATTGTTATGATTTTCAGAATTGATTTGATTGAGATTATACAGATTTGGTATCAGATTATGTTTTTTGATTGATTATGAGTTATTGGGATTGGTATATACTGATTTTGTATTACCGGTATTTCAAGATTGTGATGTTATGTCGTCGAAATAGAATTAGACTGAGTTCTGATTATATCGGGTATTGATTGGGGTATATGTTGATATTGTATTCCTCGATTATGTTATGCCAGATTGATATTGAAGATTTGAAAGATAGATCAGAGCTGAATCCCAACAAAAGAAAGGTATAAATCAATGTTGAACCGGGATGATACAACTTGAGTTAGATCGGACATGAGTTTCCCAAAACCGCATACTTTATTTTATTGCATTGATATTTGCAATTATGAGATTGATATGCTTAGTCTATTGATTTATAGCAAAGCATGTGTTGAGTCATGGGAGGATGTGCCTAGTCATTGGCGGAGGTGCCAAGTCTTTGGCGGATGTGCCAAGACACTGGATGTTGGTTTATATCAATGTTTGCTTAGGAATGGATCAGCTTCTATCACTGAGATTCGGTATATTGTGCCAATGTCCAGGAACTGGGATCCCTAGATTAGAGATGAGTCGAGTTAGAGATGACGAGTCCCGAGTTTATTTACAGCTTTATATCGATTCATGTCTTTTAGATTTGATACATGTTACTGATATCTGTTTCATGCTTTTATATCTGTTTATATAATTGCATGTATACGTTGTTTATACTTGGATGTATTTCTCACCGGAGTTATACGGATGTTGTTGTGTTTGTATGTGTGTATGACAACATGTGGGACATGATCAGGGTCACGAAGAGGATGAGAGATTCAAGTTTAGCGTGGAGATCCGTACTTATAGTAGATGGGTTTTCAGTACTTGATGTAGTGACTGAAGATTAGTTTGAAGTAAGTGTACTTTGTACAGGACTTGTAATTTACTGTTGATATTTATATCAGACTGATTTCATTATGTTCCGCACTTATGTATTTTAAAAAAAAATTTTAGACCCAGATTAATTAAATGATCCTAATAATGATTAAGAAGACGAATTAGATTCGGGTTCCCACATCAGGTGATATCAGAGCAGTAGGTTCTGTACACTGATATAGAAGCTAGTGAGCGGGGTAGATTGAGTTTTCTTTCCTGCTTTTGCTATGCTTGCATGTTTTACTGCTTTGAAAT